>NW_027469211.1:0-363426 GCF_051020765.1 Lasioglossum baleicum | reverse complement strand
TGTCATATTACTTTTTTTCGTACAACCCACGGTTTCCGAGAAAATTGAGAAACATGGTTTTTAAACTGGCTTTGCTCGAATATCTTCTAAACTACTCATCCCACAGGATATGTTCTGGACAATTCCTTTAGATTTTTTCATTGCGCATCTTTTATGTCATATTACTTTTTTTCGTACAACCCACGGTTTCCGAGAAAATTGAGAAAACATGGTTTTTAAACTGGTTTTGCTCGAATATCTTCTAAACTACTCATCCCACAGGATTTGTTCTGGACAATTCCTTTAGATTTTTTCATTGCGCATCTTTTTTGTCATATTACTTTTTTTCGTACAACCCACGGTTTCCGAGAAAATTGAGAAAACATGGTTTTTAAACTGGTTTTGCTCGAATATCTTCTAAACTACTCATCCCACAGGATTTGTTCAGGACAATTCCTTTAGATTTTTTCATTGCGCATCTTTTTTGTCATATTACTTTTTTTCGTACAACCCACGGTTTCCGAGAAAATTGAGAAAACATGGTTTTTAAACTGGTTTTGCTCGAATATCTTCTAAACTACTCATCCCACAGGATTTGTTCTGGACAATTCCTTTAGATTTTTTCATTGCGCATCTTTTTTGTCATATTACTTTTTTTCGTACAACCCACGGTTTCCGAGAAAATTGAGAAAACATGGTTTTTAAACTGGTTTTGCTCGAATATCTTCTAAACTACTCATCCCACAGGATTTGTTCTGGACAATTCCTTTAGATTTTTTCATTGCGCATCTTTTTTGTCATATTACTTTTTTTCGTACAACCCACGGTTTCCGAGAAAATTGAGAAAACATGGTTTTTAAACTGGTTTTGCTCGAATATCTTCTAAACTACTCATCCCACAGGATTTGTTCATGACAATTCCTTTAGATTTTTTCATTGCGCATCTTTTTTGTCATATTACTTTTTTCGTACAACCCACGGTTTCCGAGAAAATTGAGAAAACATGGTTTTTAAACTGGTTTTGCTCGAATATCTTCTAAACTACTCATCCCACAGGATATGTTCTGGACAATTCCTTTAGATTTTTTCATTGCGCATCTTTTTTGTCATATTACTTTTTTTCGTACAACCCACGGTTTCCGAGAAAATTGAGAAAACATGGTTTTTAAACTGGTTTTGCTCGAATATCTTCTAAACTACTCATCCCACAGGATTTGTTCTGGACAATTCCTTTAGATTTTTTCATTGCGCATCTTTTTTGTCATATTACTTTTTTTCGTACAACCCACGGTTTCCGAGAAAATTGAGAAAACATGGTTTTTTAAACTGGTTTTGCTCGAATATCTTCTAAACTACTCATCCCACAGGATTTGTTCTGGACAATTCCTTTAGATTTTTTCATTGCGCATCTTTTTTGTCATATTACTTTTTTTCGTACAACCCACGGTTTCCGAGAAAATTGAGAAAACATGGTTTTTAAACTGGTTTTGCTCGAATATCTTCTAAACTACTCATCCCACAGGATTTGTTCTGGACAATTCCTTTAGATTTTTTTATTGCGCATCTTTTTTGTCATATTACTTTTTTTCGTACAACCCACGGTTTCGAGAAAATTGAGAAAACATGGTTTTTAAACTGGTTTTGCTCGAATATCTTCTAAACTACTCATCCCACAGGATTTGTTCTGGACAATTCCTTTAGATTTTTTCATTGCGCATCTTTTTTGTCATATTACTTTTTTTCGTACAACCCACGGTTTCCGAGAAAATTGAGAAAACATGGTTTTTAAACTGGTTTTGCTCGAATATCTTCTAAACTACTCATCCCACAGGATTTGTTCTGGACAATTCCTTTAGATTTTTTCATTGCGCATCTTTTTTGTCATATTACTTTTTTTCGTACAACCCACGGTTTCTGAGAAAATTGAGAAAACATGGTTTTTAAACTGGTTTTGCTCGAATATCTTCTAAACTACTCATCCCACAGGATTTGTTCTTGACAATTCCTTTAGATTTTTTCATTGCGCATCTTTTTTGTCATATTACTTTTTTTCGTACAACCCACGGTTTCCGAGAAAATTGAGAAAACATGGTTTTTAAACTGGTTTTGCTCGAATATCTTCTAAACTACTCATCCCACAGGATTTGTTCTTGACAATTCCTTTAGATTTTTTCATTGCGCATCTTTTTTGTCATATTACTTTTTTTCGTACAACCCACGGTTTCCGAGAAAATTGAGAAAACATGGTTTTTAAACTGGTTTTGCTCGAATATCTTCTAAACTACTCATCCCACAGGATTTGTTCTTGACAATTCCATTAGATTTTTTCATTGCGCATCTTTTTTGTCATATTACTTTTTTTCGTACAACCCACGGTTTCCGAGAAAATTGAGAAAACATGGTTTTTAAACTGGTTTTGCTCGAATATCGTCTAAACTACTCATCCCACAGGATTTGTTCTTGACAATTCCTTTAGATTTTTTCATTGCGCATCTTTTTTGTCATATTACTTTTTTTCGTACAACCCACGGTTTCCGAGAAAATTGAGAAAACATGGTTTTTAAACTGGTTTTGCTCGAATATCTTCTAAACTACTCATCCCACAGGATTTGTTCTTGACAATTCCTTTAGATTTTTTCATTGCGCATCTTTTTTGTCATATTACTTTTTTTCGTACAACCCACGGTTTCCGAGAAAATTGAGAAAACATGGTTTTTAAACTGGTTTTGCTCGAATATCTTCTAAACTACTCATCCCACAGGATTTGTTCTGGACAATTCCTTTAGATTTTTTCATTGCGCATCTTTTTTGTCATATTACTTTTTTTCGTACAACCCACGGTTTCCGAGAAAATTGAGAAAACGTTGTTTTTTAAACTCGTTTTGCTCGAATACCTTCTAAACTACTTATCCCACAGGATTTGTTGTTGACAATTCCTGTAGATTTTTTCATTGCGCATCTTTTATGTCATATTACTTTTTTTCGTACAACCCACGGTTTCCGAGAAAATTGAGAAAACATGGTTTCTAAACTCGTTTTGCTCGAATATCTTTTAAACTACTTATCCCACAGGATTTGTTGTTGACAATTCCTGTAGATTTTTTCATTGCGCATCTTTTATGTCATATTACTTTTTTTCGTACAACCCACGGTTTCCGAGAAAATTGAGGAAACATGGTTTTCAAACTCATTTTGCTCGAATATCTTTTAAACTACTTATCCCACAGGATTTGTTGTTGACAATTCCTGTAGATTTTTTCATTGCGCATCTTTTATGTCATATTACTTTTTTTCGTACAAACCACGGTTTCCGAGAAAACTGAGAAAACATGGTTTTTAAACTCATTTTGCTCGAATATCTTTTAAACTACTTATCCCACAGGATTTGTTGTTGACAATTCCTGTAGATTTTTTCATTGCGCATCTTTTATGTCATATTACTTTTTTCGTACAACCCACGGTTTCCGAGGAAATTGTCAAAACATGGTTTTTAAACTCGTTTTGCTCGAATATCTTTTAAACTACTTATCCCACAGGATTTGTTGTTGACAATTCCTGTAGATTTTCTCATTGCGCATCTTTTATGTCTTATTACTTTTTTCGTACAACCCACGGTTTCCGAGAAAATTGAGAAAACGTTGTTTTTTAAACTCGTTTTGCTCGAATACCTTCTAAACTACTTATCCCACAGGATTTGTTGTTGACCATTCCTGTAGATTTTTTCATTGCGCATCTTTTATGTCATATTACTTTTTTTCGTACAACCCACGGTTTCCGAGAAAATTGAGAAAACGTTGTTTTTAAACTCATTTTGCTCGAATATCTTCTAAACTACTTATCCCACAGGATTTATTGCTGACAATTCCTGTAGATTTTTTCATTGCGCATCTTTTTTGTCATATTACTTTTTTTCGTACAACCCACGGTTTCCGAGAAAATTGAGAAAACATGGTTTTTCAACTCGTTTTGCTCGAATATCTTTTAAACTACTTATCCCACAGGATTTGTTATTGACAATTCCTGTAGATTTTTTCATTGCGCATCTTTTATGTCATATTACTTTTTTTCGTACAACCCACGGTTTCCGAGAAAATTGAGAAAACATGGTTTTTAAACTGGTTTTGCTCGAATATCTTCTAAACTACTCATCCCACAGGATTTGTTCTGGACAATTCCTTTAGATTTTTTCATTGCGCATCTTTTTTGTCATATTACTTTTTTTCGTACAACCCACTGTTTCCGAGAAAATTGAGAAAACATGGTTTTTAAACTGGTTTTGCTCGAATATCTTCTAAACTACTCATCCCACAGGATTTGTTCTGGACAATTCCTTTAGATTTTTTCATTGCGCATCTTTTTTGTCATATTACTTTTTTTCGTACAACCCACGGTTTCCGAGAAAATTGAGAAAACATGGTTTTTAAACTGGTTTTGATCGAATATCTTCTAAACTACTCATCCCACAGGATTTGTTCTGGACAATTCCTTTAGATTTTTTCATTGCGCATCTTTTTTGTCATATTACTTTTTTTCGTACAACCCACGGTTTCCGAGAAAATTGAGAAAACATGGTTTTTAAACTGGTTTTGCTCGAATATCTTCTAAACTACTCATCCCACAGGATTTGTTCTGGACAATTCCTTCAGATTTTTTCATTGCGCATCTTTTTTGTCATATTACTTTTTTTCGTACAACCCACGGTTTCCGAGAAAATTGAGAAAACATGGTTTTTAAACTGGTTTTGCTCGAATATCTTCTAAACTACTCATCCCACAGGATTTGTTCTGGACAATTCCTTTAGATTTTTTCATTGCGCATCTTTTTTGTCATATTACTTTTTTTCGTACAACCCACGGTTTCCGAGAAAATTGAGAAAACATGGTTTTTAAACTGGTTTTGCTCGAATATCTTCTAAACTACTCATCCCACAGGATTTGTTCTTGACAATTCCTTTAGATTTTTTCATTGCGCATCTTTTTTGTCATATTACTTTTTTTCGTACAACTCACGGTTTCCGAGAAAATTGAGAAAACATGGTTTTTAAACTGGTTTTGCTCGAATATCTTCTAAACTACTCATCCCACAGGATTTGTTCTGGACAATTCCTTTAGATTTTTTCATTGCGCATCTTTTTTGTCATATTACTTTTTTTCGTACAACCCACGGTTTCTGAGAAAATTGAGAAAACATGGTTTTTAAACTGGTTTTGCTCGAATATCTTCTAAACTACTCATCCCACAGGATTTGTTCTTGACAATTCCTTCATATTTTTTCATTGCGCATCTTTTTTGTCATATTACTTTTTTTCGTACAACCCACGGTTTCCGAGAAAATTGAGAAAACATGGTTTTTAAACTGGTTTTGCTCGAATATCTTCTAAACTACTCATCCCACAGGATTTGTTCTTGACAATTCCTTTAGATTTTTTCATTGCGCATCTTTTTTGTCATATTACTTTTTTTCGTACAACCCACGGTTTCCGAGAAAATTGAGAAAACATGGTTTTTAAACTGGTTTTGCTCGAATATCTTCTAAACTACTCATCCCACAGGATTTGTTCTTGACAATTCCATTAGATTTTTTCATTGCGCATCTTTTTTGTCATATTACTTTTTTTCGTACAACCCACGGTTTCCGAGAAAATTGAGAAAACATGGTTTTTAAACTGGTTTTGCTCGAATATCTTCTAAACTACTCATCCCACAGGATTTGTTCTTGACAATTCCTTGAGATTTTTTCATTGCGCATCTTTTTTGTCATATTACTTTTTTTCGTACAACCCACGGTTTCCGAGAAAATTGAGAAAACATGGTTTTTAAACTGGTTTTGCTCGAATATCTTCTAAACTACTCATCCCACAGGATTTGTTCTTGACAATTCCTTTAGATTTTTTCATTGCGCATCTTTTTTGTCATATTACTTTTTTTCGTACAATCCACGGTTTCCGAGAAAATTGAGAAAACATGGTTTTTAAACTGGTTTTGCTCGAATATCTTCTAAACTACTCATCCCACAGGATTTGTTCTGGACAATTCCTTTAGATTTTTTCATTGCGCATCTTTTATGTCATATTACTTTTTTTCGTACAACCCACGGTTTCCGAGAAAATGAGAAAACATGGTTTTTAAACTGGTTTTGCTCGAATATCTTCTAAACTACTCATCCCACAGGATTTGTTCTGGACAATTCCTTTAGATTTTTTCATTGCGCATCTTTTTTGTCATATTACTTTTTTTCGTACAACCCACGGTTTCCGAGAAAATTGAGAAAACATGGTTTTTAAACTGGTTTTGCTCGAATATCCTCTAAACTACTCATCCCACAGGATTTGTTCTGGACAATTCCTTTAGATTTTTTCATTGCGCATCTTTTATGTCATATTACTTTTTTTCGTACAACCCACGGTTTCCGAGAAAATTGAGAAAACATGGTTTTTAAACTGGTTTTGCTCGAATATCTTCTAAACTACTCATCCCACAGGATTTGTTCTGGACAATTCCTTTAGATTTTTTCATTGCGCATCTTTTTTGTCATATTACTTTTTTTCGTACAACCCACGGTTTCCGAGAAAATTGAGAAAACATGGTTTTTAAACTGGTTTTGCTCGAATATCTTCTAAACTACTCATCCCACAGGATTTGTTCTTGACAATTCCTTTAGATTTTTTCATTGCGCATCTTTTTTGTCATATTACTTTTTTTCGTACAACTCACGGTTTCCGAGAAAATTGAGAAAACATGGTTTTTAAACTGGTTTTGCTCGAATATCTTCTAAACTACTCATCCCACAGGATTTGTTCTGGACAATTCCTTTAGATTTTTTCATTGCGCATCTTTTTTGTCATATTACTTTTTTTCGTACAACCCACGGTTTCCGAGAAAATTGAGAAAACATGGTTTTTAAACTGGTTTTGCTCGAATATCTTCTAAACTACTCATCCCACAGGATTTGTTCTTGACAATTCCTTTAGATTTTTTCATTGCGCATCTTTTATGTCATATTACTTTTTTTCGTACAACCCACGGTTTCCGAGAAAATTGAGAAAACATGGTTTTTAAACTGGTTTTGCTCGAATATCTTCTAAACTACTCATCCCACAGGATTTGTTCTGGACAATTCCTTTAGATTTTTTCATTGCGCATCTTTTTTGTCATATTACTTTTTTTCGTACAACCCACTGTTTCCGAGAAAATTGAGAAAACATGGTTTTTAAACTGGTTTTGCTCGAATATCTTCTAAACTACTCATCCCACAGGATTTGTTCTGGACAATTCCTTTAGATTTTTTCATTGCGTATCTTTTTTGTCATATTACTTTTTTTCGTACAACCCACGGTTTCCGAGAAAATTGAGAAAACATGGTTTTTAAACTGGTTTTGCTCGAATATCTTCTAAACTACTCATCCCACAGGATTTGTTCTGGACAATTCCTTTAGATTTTTTCATTGCGCATCTTTTTTGTCATATTACTTTTTTTCGTACAACCCACGGTTTCCGAGAAAATTGAGAAAACATGGTTTTTAAACTGGTTTTGCTCGAATATCTTCTAAACTACTCATCCCACAGGATTTGTTCTGGACAATTCCTTCAGATTTTTTCATTGCGCATCTTTTTTGTCATATTACTTTTTTTCGTACAACCCACGGTTTCCGAGAAAATTGAGAAAACATGGTTTTTAAACTGGTTTTGCTCGAATATCTTCTAAACTACTCATCCCATAGGATTTGTTCTGGACAATTCCTTTAGATTTTTTCATTGCGCATCTTTTTTGTCATATTACTTTTTTTCGTACAACCCACGGTTTCCGAGAAAATTGAGAAAACATGGTTTTTAAACTGGTTTTGCTCGAATATCTTCTAAACTACTCATCCCACAGGATTTGTTCTTGACAATTCCTTTAGATTTTTTCATTGCGCATCTTTTTTGTCATATTACTTTTTTTCGTACAACTCACGGTTTCCGAGAAAATTGAGAAAACATGGTTTTTAAACTGGTTTTGCTCGAATATCTTCTAAACTACTCATCCCACAGGATTTGTTCTGGACAATTCCTTTAGATTTTTTCATTGCGCATCTTTTTTGTCATATTACTTTTTTTCGTACAACCCACGGTTTCTGAGAAAATTGAGAAAACATGGTTTTTAAAATGGTTTTGCTCGAATATCTTCTAAACTACTCATCCCACAGGATTTGTTCTTGACAATTCCTTTAGATTTTTTCATTGCGCATCTTTTTTGTCATATTACTTTTTTTCGTACAACCCACGGTTTCCGAGAAAATTGAGAAAACATGGTTTTTAAACTGGTTTTGCTCGAATATCTTCTAAACTACTCATCCCACAGGATTTGTTCTTGACAATTCCTTTAGATTTTTTCATTGCGCATCTTTTTTGTCATATTACTTTTTTTCGTACAACCCACGGTTTCCGAGAAAATTGAGAAAACATGGTTTTTAAACTGGTTTTGCTCGAATATCTTCTAAACTACTCATCCCACAGGATTTGTTCTTGACAATTCCATTAGATTTTTTCATTGCGCATCTTTTTTGTCATATTACTTTTTTTCGTACAACCCACGGTTTCCGAGAAAATTGAGAAAACATGGTTTTTAAACTGGTTTTGCTCGAATATCTTCTAAACTACTCATCCCACAGGATTTGTTCTTGACAATTCCTTTAGATTTTTTCATTGCGCATCTTTTTTGTCATATTACTTTTTTTCGTACAACCCACGGTTTCCGAGAAAATTGAGAAAACATGGTTTTTAAACTGGTTTTGCTCGAATATCTTCTAAACTACTCATCCCACAGGATTTGTTCTGGACAATTCCTTCAGATTTTTTCATTGCGCATCTTTTTTGTCATATTACTTTTTTTCGTACAACCCACGGTTTCCGAGAAAATTGAGAAAACATGGTTTTTAAACTGGTTTTGCTCGAATATCTTCTAAACTACTCATCCCACAGGATTTGTTCTGGACAATTCCTTTAGATTTTTTCATTGCGCATCTTTTTTGTCATATTACTTTTTTTCGTACAACCCACGGTTTCCGAGAAAATTGAGAAAACATGGTTTTTAAACTGGTTTTGCTCGAATATCTTCTAAACTACTCATCCCACAGGATTTGTTCTTGACAATTCCTTTAGATTTTTTCATTGCGCATCTTTTTTGTCATATTACTTTTTTTCGTACAACTCACGGTTTCCGAGAAAATTGAGAAAACATGGTTTTTAAACTGGTTTTGCTCGAATATCTTCTAAACTACTCATCCCACAGGATTTGTTCTGGACAATTCCTTTAGATTTTTTCATTGCGCATCTTTTTTGTCATATTACTTTTTTTCGTACAACCCACGGTTTCTGAGAAAATTGAGAAAACATGGTTTTTAAACTGGTTTTGCTCGAATATCTTCTAAACTACTCATCCCACAGGATTTGTTCTTGACAATTCCTTTAGATTTTTTCATTGCGCATCTTTTTTGTCATATTACTTTTTTTCGTACAACCCACGGTTTCCGAGAAAATTGAGAAAACATGGTTTTTAAACTGGTTTTGCTCGAATATCTTCTAAACTACTCATCCCACAGGATTTGTTCTTGACAATTCCTTTAGATTTTTTCATTGCGCATCTTTTTTGTCATATTACTTTTTTTCGTACAACCCACGGTTTCCGAGAAAATTGAGAAAACATGGTTTTTAAACTGGTTTTGCTCGAATATCTTCTAAACTACTCATCCCACAGGATTTGTTCTTGACAATTCCATTAGATTTTTTCATTGCGCATCTTTTTTGTCATATTACTTTTTTTCGTACAACCCACGGTTTCCGAGAAAATTGAGAAAACATGGTTTTTAAACTGGTTTTGCTCGAATATCTTCTAAACTACTCATCCCACAGGATTTGTTCTTGACAATTCCTTTAGATTTTTTCATTGCGCATCTTTTTTGTCATATTACTTTTTTTCGTACAACCCACGGTTTCCGAGAAAATTGAGAAAACATGGTTTTTAAACTGGTTTTGCTCGAATATCTTCTAAACTACTCATCCCACAGGATTTGTTCATGACAATTCCTTTAGATTTTTTCATTGCGCATCTTTTTTGTCATATTACTTTTTTTCGTACAACCCACGGTTTCCGAGAAAATTGAGAAAACATGGTTTTTAAACTGGTTTTGCTCGAATATCTTCTAAACTACTCATCCCACAGGATATGTTCTGGACAATTCCTTTAGATTTTTTCATTGCGCATCTTTTATGTCATATTACTTTTTTTCGTACAACCCACGGTTTCCGAGAAAATTGAGAAAACATGGTTTTTAAACTGGTTTTGCTCGAATATCTTCTAAACTACTCATCCCACAGGATTTGTTCTGGACAATTCCTTTAGATTTTTTCATTGCGCATCTTTTTTGTCATATTACTTTTTTTCGTACAACCCACGGTTTCCGAGAAAATTGAGAAAACATGGTTTTTAAACTGGTTTTGCTCGAATATCTTCTAAACTACTCATCCCACAGGATTTGTTCAGGACAATTCCTTTAGATTTTTTCATTGCGCATCTTTTTTGTCATATTACTTTTTTTCGTACAACCCACGGTTTCCGAGAAAATTGAGAAAACATGGTTTTTAAACTGGTTTTGCTCGAATATCTTCTAAACTACTCATCCCACAGGATTTGTTCTGGACAATTCCTTTAGATTTTTTTATTGCGCATCTTTTTTGTCATATTACTTTTTTTCGTACAACCCACGGTTTCCGAGAAAATTGAGAAAACATGGTTTTTAAACTGGTTTTGCTCGAATATCTTCTAAACTACTCATCCCACAGGATTTGTTCTGGACAATTCCTTTAGATTTTTTCATTGCGCATCTTTTTTGTCATATTACTTTTTTTCGTACAACCCACGGTTTCCGAGAAAATTGAGAAAACATGGTTTTTAAACTGGTTTTGCTCGAATATCTTCTAAACTACTCATCCCACAGGATTTGTTCTGGACAATTCCTTTAGATTTTTTCATTGCGCATCTTTTTTGTCATATTACTTTTTTTCGTACAACCCACGGTTTCCGAGAAAATTGAGAAAACATGGTTTTTAAACTGGTTTTGCTCGAATATCTTCTAAACTACTCATCCCACAGGATTTGTTCAGGACAATTCCTTTAGATTTTTTCATTGCGCATCTTTTTTGTCATATTACTTTTTTTCGTACAACCCACGGTTTCCGAGAAAATTGAGAAAACATGGTTTTTAAACTGGTTTTGCTCGAATATCTTCTAAACTACTCATCCCACAGGATTTGTTCTGGACAATTCCTTTAGATTTTTTTATTGCGCATCTTTTTTGTCATATTACTTTTTTTCGTACAACCCACGGTTTCCGAGAAAATTGAGAAAACATGGTTTTTAAACTGGTTTTGCTCGAATATCTTCTAAACTACTCATCCCACAGGATTTGTTCTGGACAATTCCTTTAGATTTTTTCATTGCGCATCTTTTTTGTCATATTACTTTTTTTCGTACAACCCACGGTTTCCGAGAAAATTGAGAAAACATGGTTTTTAAACTGGTTTTGCTCGAATATCTTCTAAACTACTCATCCCACAGGATTTGTTCTGGACAATTCCTTTAGATTTTTTCATTGCGCATCTTTTTTGTCATATTACTTTTTTTCGTACAACCCACGGTTTCTGAGAAAATTGAGAAAACATGGTTTTTAAACTGGTTTTGCTCGAATATCTTCTAAACTACTCATCCCACAGGATTTGTTCTTGACAATTCCTTTAGATTTTTTCATTGCGCATCTTTTTTGTCATATTACTTTTTTTCGTACAACCCACGGTTTCCGAGAAAATTGAGAAAACATGGTTTTTAAACTGGTTTTGCTCGAATATCTTCTAAACTACTCATCCCACAGGATTTGTTCTTGACAATTCCTTTAGATTTTTTCATTGCGCATCTTTTTTGTCATATTACTTTTTTTCGTACAACCCACGGTTTCCGAGAAAATTGAGAAAACATGGTTTTTAAACTGGTTTTGCTCGAATATCTTCTAAACTACTCATCCCACAGGATTTGTTCTTGACAATTCCATTAGATTTTTTCATTGCGCATCTTTTTTGTCATATTACTTTTTTTCGTACAACCCACGGTTTCCGAGAAAATTGAGAAAACATGGTTTTTAAACTGGTTTTGCTCGAATATCTTCTAAACTACTCATCCCACAGGATTTGTTCTTGACAATTCCTTTAGATTTTTTCATTGCGCATCTTTTTTGTCATATTACTTTTTTTCGTACAACCCACGGTTTCCGAGAAAATTGAGAAAACATGGTTTTTAAACTGGTTTTGCTCGAATATCTTCTAAACTACTCATCCCACAGGATTTGTTGTTGACAATTCCTGTAGATTTTTTCATTGCGCATCTTTTTTGTCATATTACTTTTTTTCGTACAACCCACGGTTTCCGAGAAAATTGAGAAAACATGGTTTCTAAACTCGTTTTGCTCGAATATCTTTTAAACTACTTATCCCACAGGATTTGTTGTTGACAATTCCTGTAGATTTTTTCATTGCGCATCTTTTATGTCATATTACTTTTTTTCGTACAACCCACGGTTTCCGAGAAAATTGAGGAAACATGGTTTTCAAACTCATTTTGCTCGAATATCTTTTAAACTACTTATCCCACAGGATTTGTTGTTGACAATTCCTGTAGATTTTTTCATTGCGCATCTTTTATGTCATATTACTTTTTTTCGTACAAACCACGGTTTCCGAGAAAACTGAGAAAACATGGTTTTTAAACTCATTTTGCTCGAATATCTTTTAAACTACTTATCCCACAGGATTTGTTGTTGACAATTCCTGTAGATTTTTTCATTGCGCATCTTTTATGTCATATTACTTTTTTCGTACAACCCACGGTTTCCGAGGAAATTGTCAAAACATGGTTTTTAAACTCGTTTTGCTCGAATATCTTTTAAACTACTTATCCCACAGGATTTGTTGTTGACAATTCCTGTAGATTTTCTCATTGCGCATCTTTTATGTCTTATTACTTTTTTCGTACAACCCACGGTTTCCGAGAAAATTGAGAAAACGTTGTTTTTTAAACTCGTTTTGCTCGAATACCTTCTAAACTACTTATCCCACAGGATTTGTTGTTGACAATTCCTGTAGATTTTTTCATTGCGCATCTTTTATGTCATATTACTTTTTTTCGTACAACCCACGGTTTCCGAGAAAATTGAGAAAACGTTTTTAAACTCATTTTGCTCGAATATCTTCTAAACTACTTATCCCACAGGATTTATTGCTGACAATTCCTGTAGATTTTTTCATTGCGCATCTTTTATGTCATATTACTTTTTTTCGTACAACCCACGGTTTCCGAGAAAATTGAGAAAACATGGTTTTTCAACTCGTTTTGCTCGAATATCTTTTAAACTACTTATCCCACAGGATTTGTTGTTGACAATTCCTGTAGATTTTTTCATTGCGCATCTTTTATGTCATATTACTTTTTTTCGTACAACCCACGGTTTCCGAGAAAATTGAGAAAACATGGTTTTTCAACTCGTTTTGCTCGAATATCTGTTAAACTACTTATCCCACAGGATTTGTTGTTGACAATTCCTGTAGATTTTTTCATTGCGCATCTTTTATGTCATATTACTTTTTTTCGTACAACCCACGGTTTCCGAGAAAATTGTGGAAACATGGTTTTTAAACTCATTTTGCTCGAATATCTTTTAAACTACTTATCCCACAGGATTTGTTGTTGACAATTCCTTTAGATTTTTTCATTGCGCATCTTTTATGTCATATTACTTTTTTTCGTACAACCCACGGTTTCCGAGAAAATTGAGAAAACATGGTTTTTAAACTCGTTTTGCTCGAATATCTGTTAAACTACTTATCCCACAGGATTTGTTGTTGACAATTCCTGTAGATTTTTTCATTGCGCATCTTTTATGTCATATTACTTTTTTTCGTACAACCCACGGTTTCCGAGAAAATTGTGGAAACATGGTTTTTAAACTCATTTTGCTCGAATATCTTTTAAACTACTTATCCCACAGGATTTGTTGTTGACAATTCCTGTAGATTTTTTCATTGCGCATCTTTTATGTCATATTACTTTTTTTCGTACAACCCACGGTTTCCGAGAAAATTGAGGAAACATGGTTTTCAAACTCATTTTGCTCGAATATCTTTTAAACTACTTATCCCACAGGATTTGTTGTTGACAATTCCTGTAGATTTTTTCATTGCGCATCTTTTATGTCATATTACTTTTTTTCGTACAAACCACGGTTTCCGAGAAAACTGAGAAAACATGGTTTTTAAACTCATTTTGCTCGAATATCTTTTAAACTACTTATCCCACAGGATTTGTTGTTGACAATTCCTGTAGATTTTTTCATTGCGCATCTTTTATGTCATATTACTTTTTTCGTACAACCCACGGTTTCCGAGGAAATTGTCAAAACATGGTTTTTAAACTCGTTTTGCTCGAATATCTTTTAAACTACTTATCCCACAGGATTTGTTGTTGACAATTCCTGTAGATTTTCTCATTGCGCATCTTTTATGTCTTATTACTTTTTTCGTACAACCCACGGTTTCCGAGAAAATTGAGAAAACGTTGTTTTTTAAACTCGTTTTGCTCGAATACCTTCTAAACTACTTATCCCACAGGATTTGTTGTTGACAATTCCTGTAGATTTTTTCATTGCGCATCTTTTATGTCATATTACTTTTTTTCGTACAACCCACGGTTTCCGAGAAAATTGAGAAAACGTTGTTTTTAAACTCATTTTGCTCGAATATCTTCTAAACTACTTATCCCACAGGATTTATTGCTGACAATTCCTGTAGATTTTTTCATTGCGCATCTTTTATGTCATATTACTTTTTTTCGTACAACCCACGGTTTCCGAGAAAATTGAGAAAACATGGTTTTTCAACTCGTTTTGCTCGAATATCTTTTAAACTACTTATCCCACAGGATTTGTTGTTGACAATTCCTGTAGATTTTTTCATTGCGCATCTTTTATGTCATATTACTTTTTTTCGTACAACCCACGGTTTCCGAGAAAATTGAGAAAACATGGTTTTTCAACTCGTTTTGCTCGAATATCTGTTAAACTACTTATCCCACAGGATTTGTTGTTGACAATTCCTGTAGATTTTTTCATTGCGCATCTTTTATGTCATATTACTTTTTTTCGTACAACCCACGGTTTCCGAGAAAATTGTGGAAACATGGTTTTTAAACTCATTTTGCTCGAATATCTTTTAAACTACTTATCCCACAGGATTTGTTGTTGACAATTCCTTTAGATTTTTTCATTGCGCATCTTTTATGTCATATTACTTTTTTTCGTACAACCCACGGTTTCCGAGAAAATTGAGAAAACATGGTTTTTCAACTCGTTTTGCTCGAATATCTTTTAAACTACTTATCCCACAGGATTTGTTGTTGACAATTCCTGTAGATTTTTTCATTGCGCATCTTTTATGTCATATTACTTTTTTTCGTACAACCCACGGTTTCCGAGAAAATTGAGAAAACGTTGTTTTTAAACTCATTTTGCTCGAATATCTTCTAAACTACTTATCCCACAGGATTTATTGCTGACAATTCCTGTAGATTTTTTCATTGCGCATCTTTTATGTCATATTACTTTTTTTCGTACAACCCACGGTTTCCGAGAAAATTGAGAAAACATGGTTTTTCAACTCGTTTTGCTCGAATATCTTTTAAACTACTTATCCCACAGGATTTGTTGTTGACAATTCCTGTAGATTTTTTCATTGCGCATCTTTTATGTCATATTACTTTTTTTCGTACAACCCACGGTTTCCGAGAAAATTGAGAAAACATGGTTTTTCAACTCGTTTTGCTCGAATATCTGTTAAACTACTTATCCCACAGGATTTGTTGTTGACAATTCCTGTAGATTTTTTCATTGCGCATCTTTTATGTCATATTACTTTTTTCCGTACAACCCACGGTTTCCGAGAAAATTGTGGAAACATGGTTTTTAAACACATTTTGCTCGAATATCTTTTAAACTACTTATCCCACAGGATTTGTTGTTGACAATTCCTTTAGATTTTTTCATTGCGCATCTTTTATGTCATATTACTTTTTTTCGTACAACCCACGGTTTCCGAGAAAATTGAGAAAACATGGTTTTTCAACTCGTTTTGCTCGAATATCTGTTAAACTACTTATCCCACAGGATTTGTTGTTGACAATTCCTGTAGATTTTTTCATTGCGCATCTTTTATGTCATATTACTTTTTTTCGTACAACCCACGGTTTCCGAGAAAATTGTGGAAACATGGTTTTTAAACTCATTTTGCTCGAATATCTTTTAAACTACTTATCCCACAGGATTTGTTGTTGACAATTCCTGTAGATTTTCTCATTGCGCATCTTTTATGTCATATTACTTTTTTTCGTACAACCCACGGTTTCCGAGAAAATTGTGGAAACATGGTTTTTAAACTCATTTTGCTCGAATATCTTTTAAACTACTTATCCCACAGGATTTGTTGTTGACAATTCCTTTAGATTTTTTCATTGCGCATCTTTTATGTCATATTACTTTTTTTCGTACAACCCACGGTTTCCGAGAAAATTGAGAAAACATGGTTTTTCAACTCGTTTTGCTCGAATATCTTTTAAACTACTTATCCCACAGGATTTGTTGTTGACAATTCCTGTAGATTTTTTCATTGCGCATCTTTTATGTCATATTACTTTTTTTCGTACAACCCACGGTTTCCGAGAAAATTGAGAAAACATGGTTTTTCAACTCGTTTTGCTCGAATATCTGTTAAACTACTTATCCCACAGGATTTGTTGTTGACAATTCCTGTAGATTTTTTCATTGCGCATCTTTTATGTCATATTACTTTTTTCCGTACAACCCACGGTTTCCGAGAAAATTGTGGAAACATGGTTTTTAAACACATTTTGCTCGAATATCTTTTAAACTACTTATCCCACAGGATTTGTTGTTGACAATTCCTTTAGATTTTTTCATTGCGCATCTTTTATGTCATATTACTTTTTTTCGTACAACCCACGGTTTCCGAGAAAATTGAGAAAACATGGTTTTTCAACTCGTTTTGCTCGAATATCTGTTAAACTACTTATCCCACAGGATTTGTTGTTGACAATTCCTGTAGATTTTTTCATTGCGCATCTTTTATGTCATATTACTTTTTTTCGTACAACCCACGGTTTCCGAGAAAATTGTGGAAACATGGTTTTTAAACTCATTTTGCTCGAATATCTTTTAAACTACTTATCCCACAGGATTTGTTGTTGACAATTCCTGTAGATTTTCTCATTGCGCATCTTTTATGTCTTATTACTTTTTTTCGTACAACCCACGGTTTCCGAGAAAATTGAGAAAACGTTGTTTTTTAAACTCGTTTTGCTCGAATACCTTCTAAACTACTTATCCCACAGGATTTGTTGTTGACAATTCCTGTAGATTTTTTCATTGCGCATCTTTTATGTCATATTACTTTTTTTCGTACAACCCACGGTTTCCGAGAAAATTGTGGAAACATGGTTTTTAAACTCATTTTGCTCGAATATCTTTTAAACTACTTATCCCACAGGATTTGTTGTTGACAATTCCTTTAGATTTTTTCATTGCGCATCTTTTATGTCATATTACTTTTTTTCGTACAACCCACGGTTTCCGAGAAAATTGAGAAAACATGGTTTTTCAACTCGTTTTGCTCGAATATCTTTTAAACTACTTATCCCACAGGATTTGTTGTTGACAATTCCTGTAGATTTTTTCATTGCGCATCTTTTATGTCATATTACTTTTTTTCGTACAACCCACGGTTTCCGAGAAAATTGTGGAAACATGGTTTTTAAACTCATTTTGCTCGAATATCTTTTAAACTACTTATCCCACAGGATTTGTTGTTGACAATTCCTTTAGATTTTTTCATTGCGCATCTTTTATGTCATATTACTTTTTTTCGTACAACCCACGGTTTCCGAGAAAATTGAGAAAACATGGTTTTTCAACTCGTTTTGCTCGAATATCTTTTAAACTACTTATCCCACAGGATTTGTTGTTGACAATTCCTGTAGATTTTTTCATTGCGCATCTTTTATGTCATATTACTTTTTTTCGTACAACCCACGGTTTCCGAGAAAATTGAGAAAACGTTGTTTTTAAACTCATTTTGCTCGAATATCTTCTAAACTACTTATCCCACAGGATTTATTGCTGACAATTCCTGTAGATTTTTTCATTGCGCATCTTTTATGTCATATTACTTTTTTTCGTACAACCCACGGTTTCCGAGAAAATTGAGAAAACATGGTTTTTCAACTCGTTTTGCTCGAATATCTTTTAAACTACTTATCCCACAGGATTTGTTGTTGACAATTCCTGTAGATTTTTTCATTGCGCATCTTTTATGTCATATTACTTTTTTTCGTACAACCCACGGTTTCCGAGAAAATTGAGAAAACATGGTTTTTCAACTCGTTTTGCTCGAATATCTGTTAAACTACTTATCCCACAGGATTTGTTGTTGACAATTCCTGTAGATTTTTTCATTGCGCATCTTTTATGTCATATTACTTTTTTTCGTACAACCCACGGTTTCCGAGAAAATTGTGGAAACATGGTTTTTAAACACATTTTGCTCGAATATCTTTTAAACTACTTATCCCACAGGATTTGTTGTTGACAATTCCTTTAGATTTTTTCATTGCGCATCTTTTATGTCATATTACTTTTTTTCGTACAACCCACGGTTTCCGAGAAAATTGAGAAAACATGGTTTTTCAACTCGTTTTGCTCGAATATCTGTTAAACTACTTATCCCACAGGATTTGTTGTTGACAATTCCTGTAGATTTTTTCATTGCGCATCTTTTATGTCATATTACTTTTTTTCGTACAACCCACGGTTTCCGAGAAAATTGTGGAAACATGGTTTTTAAACTCATTTTGCTCGAATATCTTTTAAACTACTTATCCCACAGGATTTGTTGTTGACAATTCCTGTAGATTTTCTCATTGCGCATCTTTTATGTCTTATTACTTTTTTTCGTACAACCCACGGTTTCCGAGAAAATTGAGAAAACGTTGTTTTTTAAACTCGTTTTGCTCGAATACCTTCTAAACTACTTATCCCACAGGATTTGTTGTTGACAATTCCTGTAGATTTTTTCATTGCGCATCTTTTATGTCATATTACTTTTTTTCGTACAACCCACGGTTTCCGAGAAAATTGAGAAAACATGGTTTTTCAACTCGTTTTGCTCGAATATCTGTTAAACTACTTATCCCACAGGATTTGTTGTTGACAATTCCTTTAGATTTTTTCATTGCGCATCTTTTATGTCATATTACTTTTTTTCGTACAACCCACGGTTTCCGAGAAAATTGAGAAAACATGGTTTTTCAACTCGTTTTGCTCGAATATCTTTTAAACTACTTATCCCACAGGATTTGTTGTTGACAATTCCTGTAGATTTTTTCATTGCGCATCTTTTATGTCATATTACTTTTTTTCGTACAACCCACGGTTTCCGAGAAAATTGAGAAAACGTTGTTTTTAAACTCATTTTGCTCGAATATCTTCTAAACTACTTATCCCACAGGATTTATTGCTGACAATTCCTGTAGATTTTTTCATTGCGCATCTTTTATGTCATATTACTTTTTTTCGTACAACCCACGGTTTCCGAGAAAATTGAGAAAACATGGTTTTTCAACTCGTTTTGCTCGAATATCTGTTAAACTACTTATCCCACAGGATTTGTTGTTGACAATTCCTTTAGATTTTTTCATTGCGCATCTTTTATGTCATATTACTTTTTTTCGTACAACCCACGGTTTCCGAGAAAATTGAGAAAACATGGTTTTTCAACTCGTTTTGCTCGAATATCTTTTAAACTACTTATCCCACAGGATTTGTTGTTGACAATTCCTGTAGATTTTTTCATTGCGCATCTTTTATGTCATATTACTTTTTTTCGTACAACCCACGGTTTCCGAGAAAATTGAGAAAACGTTGTTTTTAAACTCATTTTGCTCGAATATCTTCTAAACTACTTATCCCACAGGATTTATTGCTGACAATTCCTGTAGATTTTTTCATTGCGCATCTTTTATGTCATATTACTTTTTTTCGTACAACCCACGGTTTCCGAGAAAATTGAGAAAACATGGTTTTTCAACTCGTTTTGCTCGAATATCTTTTAAACTACTTATCCCACAGGATTTGTTGTTGACAATTCCTGTAGATTTTTTCATTGCGCATCTTTTATGTCATATTACTTTTTTTCGTACAACCCACGGTTTCCGAGAAAATTGAGAAAACATGGTTTTTCAACTCGTTTTGCTCGAATATCTGTTAAACTACTTATCCCACAGGATTTGTTGTTGACAATTCCTGTAGATTTTTTCATTGCGCATCTTTTATGTCATATTACTTTTTTTCGTACAACCCACGGTTTCCGAGAAAATTGTGGAAACATGGTTTTTAAACTCATTTTGCTCGAATATCTTTTAAACTACTTATCCCACAGGATTTGTTGTTGACAATTCCTTTAGATTTTTTCATTGCGCATCTTTTATGTCATATTACTTTTTTTCGTACAACCCACGGTTTCCGAGAAAATTGAGAAAACATGGTTTTTCAACTCGTTTTGCTCGAATATCTGTTAAACTACTTATCCCACAGGATTTGTTGTTGACAATTCCTGTAGATTTTTTCATTGCGCATCTTTTATGTCATATTACTTTTTTTCGTACAACCCACGGTTTCCGAGAAAATTGTGGAAACATGGTTTTTAAACTCATTTTGCTCGAATATCTTTTAAACTACTTATCCCACAGGATTTGTTGTTGACAATTCCTGTAGATTTTCTCATTGCGCATCTTTTATGTCTTATTACTTTTTTTCGTACAACCCACGGTTTCCGAGAAAATTGAGAAAACGTTGTTTTTTAAACTCGTTTTGCTCGAATACCTTCTAAACTACTTATCCCACAGGATTTGTTGTTGACAATTCCTGTAGATTTTTTCATTGCGCATCTTTTATGTCATATTACTTTTTTTCGTACAACCCACGGTTTCCGAGAAAATTGAGAAAACATGGTTTCTAAACTCGTTTTGCTCGAATATCTTTTAAACTACTTATCCCACAGGATTTGTTGGTGACAATTCCTGTAGATTTTTTCATTGCGCATCTTTTATGTCATATTACTTTTTTTCGTACAACCCACGGTTTCCGAGAAACAAAAACGAGTAAATCTCTAAAAGACTTTTTGTCTTAGTTTTACGGTCCCCTACACGCGTCCTGAAGTTTTACCATTTAAATTCGGGACACCCTGTATAATAGTTATTGTACTTCAATAATTATATTGAAACAGGTGTGTTTCGTCGTCGTTCTGCTTCCTCGCGTTCGGGCTCCTTGGTGTTGAACAGCTCGCCGACCCAGGGTTCTAAACGACAAGTGGAGTGACGACGCGAGGAACGGAGTCGATACGGGTGAAATAACTGAGACGAGTCGGTTGCGGGCAAATAAGGTATGCTCGCTGCCTTTCGGACGCGTAAGCTACGGTGCCTCAGGATACGGTGCCTCAGGATACAGTGCGCGATGGTAATGCTACGGTGCCCGTGACTTTAGAACGTGTGACCGTGAGAGGGCTACCTGAACCTGTATGTGGCGTAGGACGCAGGCAGGATGGACAGGAGTAGAGTTAGATCACGACTGTCGTCGTGATCTCCCTACCTAGGCGGGGTTGTCGTGGTCCTTCGATGTCCGTGACGCACGGGTCATCGAAGTTCCTCCGGACAGTCGTTCAGGGAGTTCGGTCAAGATGACGCACCTTGTCTGGCTCGGCTGGCCTGGTGGGTGACTCGCCTCACGAGGGTGACCTTCTAGGCGGTTCTTAGGTGACGTCGAAGGGTGACGCACCACTTCTAGTTCGGCCGATTTCGTGGACGACGCGTCTCACGAAATATACCGGTGACGCACCGGGTATGTTCGAGGTGGAGTACAACTCGCACCAGCGGAGCGACGGGATAACTGGACAGGAGGTTCTCCGACGAAGTCAAAGGGTGACGCACTGCTTCTTGTTCGACGGCTCTCGGAGGCGACGCGCCTAACGAAAGTGACCGGTGACGCACCGGGTGTTCGAGGTGGAGCACGGCTCGCACCAGCGGAAGTACAGGATAACTGGACAGGAGGTTCTCCAACGAAGTCAAAGGGTGACGCACCACTTCTTGTTCGTCGGCTCTCGGAGGCGACGCGCCTACCGAAAGTGACCGGTGACGCACCGGGTGTTCGAGGTGGAGCACGGCTCGCACCAGCGGACGGGCAGGACGACAGGGTCTCGACGAGGCCGAAGGGGTGACGCACCGCTTCTTAATCGTCGACTCTCGGAGGCGACGCGCCTAGCGACAGTGACCGGTGACGCACCGGTTGTTCGAGGTAGAGCACGGCTCGTACCAGCGGAACCAGGATGCCGATAACGGCGGAGACGTGGGCACCGGTTACAGGTAGAAGACTCAGAGCACTGGAATATCGCACGAGGTGATTCCCGGATGGCTACTGGTAGACTCTGGTGCTTCTAGTCTGTTCGCGACGGCTTTTATAGGGATGGTTTGGTGGTAAGGGATGGTGGTGCGGTGCGGTATTTTGCTGGTGACGTATACCGTCTTTCGAACAGTATTTTGGAAATTTGATTTGGATTCCCGTTGGAATACGGGCCTGGGTGCGGGGTACGTGCGGTACAGGCGGTGTTATTGTTGTGACAGGAGGCCGGTGGTACGTTACTAGATCGCGACGTTGTGTATAACCGGTGGAGGTGTGACAGGGGTTTGTTCGTAACAGGCCTACGTTATGTAGGTCTGTTACAATATTTAATCATTAATTATTATTATTTTTTAATAAATAGTTATATATTAAATGTATTAGTTTCATTAAATTTGTGCATAATATCTAAATATACTACTGTCGTTTTAAATAAATATAAAATAATAATTTCCTTGCGAGTTTTCCACATTTAATCTTCGATATTTCAATCAATCTCCTGTCACATTTTTTTTTAAAGTATCTTTGCTTAAAAAATATATATGTGTACGATACCAAAATATGTTTAGATGTATTTAGATTATTTTATTTCAATCAAAACGATAAAAGACCAAAAATCAAGAAACATCCAGAACTAAATGAAAAAGGAAAATTGCAATACAAGAAGGATCTCTTTTTTTCATAAACATGCTTATTCGTATATCTCTGAAGTAAACTGTCTAGACTCTAGAGTATCTATCTGATCTTACTACAGTAAATGCTCCTTCGTTGTGAAAAGGCTTTTATGGGACTTTCACTAACTCATTTCTGGCATTTCTCTGATTAAAGTGATACCAAACACGATATAATTTGTCCTATATTTACTTTACATATGAAGCATAATTAATAATTTATCATACATTTAACACAAACTATACAAGCATATGTTTAAATAAACAACTTAACATCTTTTTGCAAATTAACGGAGTTACAGCCCGTAGGAGCACAGCGCGACGTATGTATCGTGTTTGGTATCATTTTAATCAGAGAAACGCCAGGAATAAGCTATTAAAAGTCCCATATAAACCGATTATGAAAATTAAGAAGTTTGAGAATTCGATTCACTCGAGTCAATGTTGTGGTGTTCACACCGATATACCCGAGCCGACATCGATCGTCGCCGCCCTGCGGAGCGACTCGGCCGACTCGGTGTTGACAGGCAGTGGAGTGGGTAGGCACGTCACAACGATCGCATAGACGATTCTTCACAACGAAGGAGCATTTACTGTAGCAACATAGTATGTAATCCGCTCCGACCGGCTTAATATCCGCCCCGAGCGAGTTAACCCGCTGTCTCTAGGCCCTAAGACCCGTTCTATCCGGGTTAGTCCGCGGTTCGCATCCCTGCTTTGATTTCTGTTTATCTGTATCCTTTCGTTTTTGTTTCAAGAGCGTGTATCGTCGCCAAATAGATGCTCGTGTTCTTTTCAAGACTTGTGCCAGGTCCGTGTATTTTCTTTTCTCATCGAGATTTTCGTTGCGTTCTAAATGATCTAGGATCATTTTATCCTCCTCTGGAAGGAACCTTAATTTACAAAAACATAAAATAAATATAACACATTGTGAAACTTATATTACTAATAAAGTTGTACAAGGTGTTCGACTACAGGTGGGAGAAAACTTAAAAAAGGGGTGGTTCTCCATGACAATATATAACGAAAATAAAGAATAAAAAATTGCAATTTTTAATTTTTCTTCAACCTGTAGTGAAACACCCTGTATATTTTACCTTCTATGCACTCGGTCTGCAAACAAATTTCTAAATCTGTGGTACACACTGTATAACGTCCTGTGTGGAAGTCCGTCTGCTAAGAACTGTACAAATTTGCGTCTCTCTCTTTTACTGCGTATATTTGTTTTATTTCCTACTCGTAAGAGTAGAAATGGTTTCGTTTGCTCAGGATGCCAGTTGTGCATCTATGTAGAGACAATAAAGATTTTTAGATCCATCATAAAAGAATTTTGCTTGACATTTTATTATAAAAATATATGGTAATTATTGCGAAAGGGTCTGCGTACTCCGATTTTGATGAAATTTAAATATGTTATAGATTTCGACATTTTGAACAACTTTTTCCTTTTCCAATATACGGGGTCGCTTTTAGTTTTCGAGATATTTGCAAAAAACTATTACAAATACAACGTGGCAACGTAAGCCTGTCCCGGCGCGGCGTTTTTTTACATTTTGACGCTGTAGAGATGAGAGAGAAAACAGGGTGTCACTCTGGTCATACATATATAGAGTGAGCTTTCAATTTTGAAAGACTACTTCTGGATTTTCGTATGCATAGTCGGGCCTTACTTACACAAGTAAGTAAACGCTAACGTCTTAGTACGACAGTAATGGTGTTTTAGAGTTATTTAAATCGAAATATATCGTGTACTACTAACCCAGACAACCAGGGCTGCACCGGGCAGCAATGTCGCGTTTTGGATCCCTGCTGCCGCGAGGCTGCACGGAAAACGGTGGGGGATTTTGCCTCACCGTAAGAGGGCAACACAGTCGCGCCAATGTTTCGAATGCCGTACGCAGCGCCACACAGGCACGTACAGGCCTTGTACTAGGGAGCAGGGGGTCTCTCGCCCCGGTAAGGTGATACAGAGCTGGTCGCGCTGATGTGGATCTTCCACATTAAGATGTCGGTAAAGTAAATGTCTATTGTACAAATGTGTAGCAGCAGCAGCAGCAGTCTTTCTTATTACTGACAAAAATTAATATTTTTATTTAAATTACATACTACATACTATCAGGTCGTTCGGAAAGTAATTTTGTTTATCGTGTAGGGATGGCAATGCTTCTGTTTGTCATTACTAGACTGCGGATCTTTCTGCAAAATAAAAAATGTCAGCGTCGATTACAGGAAATAGAAACTAAATTGAATTGAATGTTATTTCTTCAGCAAAGGAGAAAACGAAATGACTTTCCGAACGAGCTAATACATTAACATATTACAATAGGAGAGCTGCATAAAGTCTAAATAAAATCAATCTCATCATTTTCATACAAAGAAACATTTACCAGTTACTTTTAAGGTTCGGTAGGTGTAGAGGGTTGAAACGTCTTCGTGCAAAAAAAATGTGTCGTAGAAGGGAAAAGAAACTTAATTTATAATTTTCGGCTCGAGCGCGTTTCCAGCTACCCGAGTGCATCGGGCTGCCCGGGAGTGTCTCGATCTCGTCGGGCGGGTTCGGAAAGAATCGGACAAGTTCGGGCGAGCGAGTTTTCGCGCTACTCGAGATTCAAATCTGCGTTCGCACGAACTTGTCCGCTTCTGTCTGACGTCTGAACGCGCTCGACGAAGTCGAGCCACTCTCGGGCCACCAGGCCACCCGATGGTGTGTCACGGATAGTCTGCGGATCTTTCTGCAAAATAAAAATTTACTATATCGATTGCAAGAAATAGAAATCAAATTGAATTGAATTGTTTCTTCAGCAAAGGAGAAAACGAAATGACTTTCCGAACGAGCCAATACATTATAACATATTACAAGGAGAGCTGCATAAAGTCTAAATAAAATCCATCTCATCACTTTCATACAAAGAAACATTTACCAGTTACTTTTAAGGTTCGGTAGGTGTAGAGTGTTGAAATTTATAATTTTCGGCTCGAGCGCGTTTCAAGCTACCCGAGTGCATCGGGCTGCCAAGGGGTTTCGAGCTGCCCGGGAGTGTCTCGATCTCGTCGGGCGGGTTCGGAAAGAATCGGACAAGTTCGGGCGAGCAAGTTTTCGCGCTACTCGAGATTCAATTCTGCGTTCGCACGAACTTGTCCGCTTCTGTCTGACGTCTGAACGCGCTCGACGAAGTCGAGCCACTCTCGGGCCACCGGGCCACCTGATAGTGTGTCACGGATAGACTGCGGATCTTTATGCAAAATAAAAAATGTCAGCGTCGATTACAGGAAATAGAAACTAAATTGAATGTCATCTCTTCCCTTAATGATTTTAATAGAGGAGAAATCATATATTGACATCTTCAATTTAAAAAATTTTCCAACAACTATCAATTTCATCTACTCAAGTTTGCTATAAATGCATAAAGATCCGCAGTCTATTCGTGACATATCAAGCGGCCCGAGAGTGGCTCGACTTCGTCGAGTGATTTGAAAATTACAGTCAAAACGTGTTGGTCGAGGAAGTGTCGACTTCCAGCTCAATAGTAATGACCTGTCATAAATCTCTCTGTAGAGAACAGCCCCGGGAACGGCACACAGTGGGCTGGATCGAGAAATTTAGTGACATTTCACGAAAGAGTCGACTTTCTCATATCGATTTCTAATAAATTCGTATTGCTTCCTAAATGTCCATCAACATCGAAGCGGAAAATATTAATGTTCGTTCACAAAAACTGTAGTTAATATAAATTGACAAAGATAGACATTTGGGATGCAGTATTTTTCAGCGAAAAATTGCTTCTTTTCATCGAGGTGTCCTGATTACCCTATTTAATATTTCTTCTGGGTCTTTTGTGTAAATGAAAAACAGTCCTTTGCGGTAACAATTAACGCTGTTAGTTGAGGATGGTTGCTCGCAATCTATTAACAATTAATATTTAATGAAATGAATAAAATCTATATACTTTCTTAGAATTTGCAAGGTGTATCTTTTAGGGAACCTAACGGAACCTAATCGGATAAGTCAGATCATTTTCATTGGACCTTCCTCTACATATCCCCACAAAAATCATATCCGAAGCGATCCGATATTGGAAGTTATGATTGTTTAAAGTTATCGGGACGTGCCACCTGACGCATAGCAACTCACATATAGTACTTAAATACCATCCAAATATGAATATTTTTGCAATTGCATTGAAAGT
This sequence comes from Lasioglossum baleicum, assembly GCF_051020765.1. Taxonomy (NCBI): domain Eukaryota; kingdom Metazoa; phylum Arthropoda; class Insecta; order Hymenoptera; family Halictidae; genus Lasioglossum; species Lasioglossum baleicum. The sequence goes on along the minus strand of NW_027469211.1, from coordinate 335,995 downwards.
TCGTACCTACCTAAAACAAGTATGTAATTTTTAACAATTAATTAAATAAAAAAAAAATTATTGTTAAAAATATAATGAACGGTAATAATATAACTAGACTAAGAGTTTCTTAAATAAGTATATGTATAGTTTATTAAGTGTATTTAAGTATTATTAAGTTTATTAAGTGTATTTAAGCGTTATTAAGTTTATCAAGTATTGACACATTTGTGATATTAATATACATAATACATAAATATAGATAAATATATAAATTTGGAAATTTGGTAAGTACAATGACGTTTAAGCATTTGTTATAACAAAGACGATACTATGCTCATGCATAGTGCAGATATTGTAAAATATGCCTTAGTACCAATTGGCCAACTTAGCGAAGAAGCACAAGAAACTCGGCACAAAGATTTTAAGAAATTTAGGAGCAGAAATAGTAGGAAAAATTCAAGAACAAATACAAATAAAGACATATTTTACAGACTACTGTTAACTTCCGATCCGTTGCTTTCAATGTTAAGGATCGAGTCAGTTAAAAAAAGGCGAAAACCTTACATCCTGAAGCAGTAGAATTGTTAATTTAATCATCTATGCAGATAAAGTAGTATGTTAATTAGATTACATTTTATATCTGACAATATTTGTTGAATGTAGCGATTTTAATCTCAGTTTTTATGCCTGCAGATATCCAGAAACTGCAGCTTTAATAACACTGTCCAACAAATTTCAACTTTTTTTGTGATTTCAATATACTGTTGGGTCCTTCTTATAGAGTTTTTTGCGCTGATTCCGAATCTGGTTTTAATTTTTTCCCTATACGTCCAGTTTTTGAAAATCATGGCTTTGAAAAAAAAACATATTTTTCAACTTTAAACAAATATTGTGATGTTATTATAAAAGATATTGAATTGTTGTTTACAGCAAACGATTCTGTAGACTTTCCCGAATACAGTGATATCCAATATTAATACATTATGATTGTGTAAACATGTTTAAACAATGATTAAAGACGGAGATGCACCACTTTTGCACCAATTTTTGCGGATATTTTCGAATTTATCTCAAAAAATAAGGGTCCAGCGAAAAATTGAACTATACCACGCGAAAGAGCAGACTTTTATCTTGAGAAACCCCCTTGTGAAGTTTGCATGGTCGATGTTTTTACCGAACCAGAAAGCAAAATATCTTCGCCCGACATGCGTTGACGCCAGTGGTGCTCTTCCACTAGCGCGGTCGTTCGTCGGGATACGGCGCGGCGCGCTGCGGTGAAACGGCGCGTGGCTATAAGCGCGCAATTATGTCAGCTTACTTAAATGTAATATTTTATTAAATGTGTTATACTATTGTTATTTATTATTTATTAGTATATTTATTCTGTATAAATTATTTTATGTATTTTTTAATGTTAGTCTCTCGTTTATAGTATATTTAATACAAAAAATACCTTTTGTAACAAAAAAATAATTCATTCACACACTACACTATTACACTATTTACAATGCTAAAATATATGTGCACTATTAAGATATAATACACTACTAAAATACATATATTATATACACAACAACTAAAATACTATAAATAACTATAAATGTTTTTTATGAAGTTTTATACGTAGCAATGCAGATTTGAAATGCTTGACACGACTGATTTCAACAAACACAAAGCCGAAACTGAACTCTGGCATCAGTTTTCTTAAGAACCAACACGATATTTTGAAATAAATGACGGTCTAGGGACAACGGAATACATACAATGTAAGGAAAGTCTGCAATGCGGTGACTGAAAAATTTTATTTTCAGTAATTGTCGTCTTATCTATGTATTGTAATTATAGTGCCAATGAACACTCGTGATTCTTCCGAGTAAAATAAGTCCAAACACAATATAAACGGGACTATTTTTATTGACTTAAATACATAATTAAAATAGTTTGCTCCATATTAAATCGATATAGTGTATTATATCTGAATAGTGTACACATATATATTAGCATTGTAAATAGTGTAATAGTGTAGTGTGTGAATAAATTATTTTTTTGTTACAAAAGGTATTTTTTGTATTAAATATACTATAAACGAGAGACTAACATTAAAAAATGCATAAAATAATTTATACAGAATAAATATACTAATAAATAATAAATAACAATAATATAACATTTAATAAAATATTACATTTAAGTAAGCTGACATAATTGCGCTCTTATAGCCACTCGCCGTTTCACCGCAGCGCGCCGCGCCGTATCCCGACGAACGACCGCGCTAGTGGAAGTGCACCACTGGCGTCAACGCATGTCGGGCGAAGATATTTTGCTTTCTGGTTCGGTAAAAACGTCGACCATGCAAACTTCACAAGGGGGTTTCTCAAGATAAAAGTCTGCTCTTTCGCGTGGTATAGTTCAATTTTTCGCTGGACCCTTATTTTTTGAGATAAATTCGAAAATATCCGCAAAAATTGGTGCAAAAGTGGTGCATCTCCGTCTTTAATCATTGTTTAAACATGTTTAAACAATCATAATGTATTAATATTGGATATCACTGTATTCGGGAAAGTCTACAGAATCTTTTGCTGTAAACAACAATTCAATATCTTTTATAATAACATCGCAATATTTGTTTAAAGTTGAAAAATATGTCTTTTTTTAAAACTCCATTTTCTCAAAAACTGGACGTATAGGAAAAAAATTAAAACCAGATTCGGAATCAGCGCAAAAAACTCTATAAGAAGGACCCAACAGTATATTGAAATCAAATTTGGTGTTGGACAGTGTAATTAGTTAAACTAAACAAATTGACCAAAAGTTTACCAGTTACCATCAATTTAAAAACGTTTTGGTAAGATAATTGGCTTATCTTTTATATTTGTTATCTTTTTGTTGATATTTTTATCTTTTATAAACACATTACACATACATGAAATAATACGAAATAACAAAGGTCGTAATATATAGAATAGACATGATTTTAAAACAATTAAATTGAAAAATTATTTATAATTATTATAAATTATTATAAAAAATATCTTTTGACACGCTTCTGAGACGTTTTTACCTCCTCAGTACATTTTGTATGGGTTGATTATAAAAAGATTTCTTGAATTTATATTTTACGTATTCTATAAAACATTACATGTATGAAATGTAAATATAAAATACATATTTAGTAAGTAAAAAATAGTTTGGAAGATTATACTTAAACAATTTTATTTTAATACAAAAATTCAATGAAAATTAATTAACAATTATTGTTTAACAAAATAGAAAAAATTTTATTTGTTTACAGTTAAAATTCACTATTTTTTAAATGAATTTTAGTGCAAATTTCATCCCGATATCTCTTATGGTTCAAGAGTTATAACAAGATGTCACTAAATTTCTCGATCCAGCCCACTGTGCGGCACTGAAAGAAATCGAGTCTACCGGGTTGGGTCTGCCTGGGTCTGCCTAGCCCGACCCCAGCCGCGCGCCCGTAGTCTCAATGTGTTGACTTCGATGGCGCACGCTGCGTAGTATGTGTGACCGCTGTAATAAGTATTTCAATACAGCCGAAAATGCGTGTGAAACGAGTCCTGCCTCCTCCACTCTGATCCAATCGTCCGCGCATTCGCACCTAGACACGTCACCGTAATCCTGCCTGGGAACCTTCTTCTCAGGCTTACACCAAGTACAATGTCACCAGTTCGAATCCATGCGTGTTGGCGTCTTGCCGCCATCCCCTACAATTGCGTAGCATGTAGTGGGCGGTAACGGTATCGTATCCTAACCCACTGCTGTTCCGCTATCGCTCGTACTTACGAGGCAGTGTATTGGATCACTTGTTGGACATAGACAAATCTAAAATGTTTTTTCACTACGTGAATGAAATATGTATTTTCAGGACCGATGCTGTCGATCCTTACGTCAGAAAATGTCTGTTCCAGGGTTGTTACCTTTCACTTAAAAAGGCATCGTTGGTCAAGACTGGTTGCTAATATTATTCTCGAGGTGTAAATGGGGTTATTTAGTCATATACAGCGTCCGTTGCCAGCTCCTTGTGACGCCAATTTTTATATCTCCATTTCTTTTGAAGGGCTCATTTTACAGTGGAAACTCCAAGGAATATAAACATATTTTGTTCAAAATTTAAATCACTGACGTACAGTGGTCTGGATTGGAAAATCGTGTGCCATTTTGTTATAACTTTTGAACCAGTAGAGATACTGCAATGAAATTTTCACTAAAAATATTTAAAAAATAGTCATTTTTAACTATAGGTAATTAAATATTTTTTGCATTTGTTAAACAATAATTTTTTATAAATTTTCATTGATATTTTTGATTTAAAAAAAAATTTTTGGAATATAATCGTACATACTATTTTTTACTTTCTAAATATGTATTTTTTATATTTATGTTTCACACATGTGTAACGTTTTATGGAATACGTAAAATATAAATTTGAGAAGTCTTGTTGCAATCAACATACACAAAAAAAATTACCGTAAAGGTAAAAACGCATTACAAGCGTGTCAAAGATATTTTTTATAATAATTTATAATGATTAAAAAACGAAACGAGCCTACTACCTTATATCTTTATTTTACTAGAGGTGAGCGAAATATCAGAACGAAACAGAATTGAAAAAATTTTATTATATTTTAATATTAAAGAATTACCTCGGATGCAATATTTAACACTAAAATCTTACAATGTTTCGCTATGTGAAGTCATCTGATAATAATTTGTACCAACAATATACCTCGCAAACATTCTATTACCAACTTTAATGGCTTTAAACAATAATAATTTGAGCGGGCAGAGAGGGGCGGAATTAATTTTATCATGATTATTTAGAAGGAAGGTGTACTAAAAATATTCCAATTAATTAGAAAGCTAAACTCGGCTAAACTTTAAAGATATACCATCTTAAATGGAAAGGACTTCACAAATTTTTCTTACGGCATTGAGCATTATTATATAAATAGAGTATTTACGTTAATAAATAATAGAAAGATATGATTTTTATCACAAAAGTCTGCTCTTCAATATAAAAAAAAAAGCGAGAGATAATATTAAATAGGAACGTCAGGGCACCGCATCACAGAGAAGCAATTTTTCTCGTGAAAAATCCTCCTCTTAAAATGTCCTATTTTCAATGTTTATTGCAACTATTATATTTATTAAATTGTACTATTTTCTTCATTTCCGAGGTCTGTGAACATTTGGGAAGCAATGTTTATAGATATCGATACGAGAAAGTTCGTTTTTGGGCAGAAAGGCACACGATTTTCCAATCCAGACCACTGTGTGACGGCTCATCGAAAAAGACGTAAAAAACGAATTAGTTTAAATTTTTCGACTCCATACAGTTGATGGTCGAGGTTAAAAAAATAATTTTGCAATAGCCCAATCCTTTCCTAATAAAACCACCAAAAAAAAGGTGTAGCTCAATCGGATTTCAACGAAAATATGATTTCATTTGTTTCGTTGACAAAAAATTCGGTTTTTTGGAAAATCCTGAGGTGGTAGACAAATTCTGAGACCAGATTTGAAATAAGCGTGGAAGAATCTACGGGAAATGATGTACAGCATGTTGCAAAAAAGTTTTATTGAAATTGTGCAGGTTTAACGAATTTTGTCAAGGTTAAAAAACGTTCGTACCATCATTTCCCTACTTTCCGCATATTCTGCAAAGTTAGAGCTTTAATTTAAAAAAAATTCATCGTTCTATCTCTTTTCTATCGAAAGTTATTCGACTTTAACACAGAAACTTGCGGCGACCCGTGCAGCGACCCTTGCAGCGACCCAATAGCTGCACGGGTCGCTGCAAGGGTCGCAGCCTGTATCGCGACGGAATGGCCAAAAAAGGTCTGTCACAGCTCTGACCGACCAGTCCTGAACCGCTAGAGGAGTCATCAGTAAGGCGGGCCCTGCCCGAGACGCTGCGATATCGGAAGGTGGTTTAAGATTGTATATATAGAGATCGGTGACGGATCAGGTAGCAGCGAGAAAGGTCTTTCTTTGACTATCTGTCCATCTTGTGGCAAATGTAGGAAATTAGCTGCCACAAAAGAGAGCGAGTTATTATTGTTCGCTTCTGTCCGAACGCGCCCGACGAGGTCGACCACGTTCGGGCCACCCGCCCGATGTGTTACGGATAGACAGCGGGTCTTTATGCAAAATAAAAAACGTCAGCGTTGATTACAAGAAATAGAAACTCAAAAGAATGTCATCCCTTCCCTTAATGATTTTAATAAAGGAGAAATCATATATTGACATTTTCAATTTTAAAAATTTTCCAACAACTATCAATTTCATCTACTCAATTTTGCTATAAATGCATACAGTTCCCAAGTCTATCCGTTACACATCGGGCGGCTCGAGAGCGGCTCGACATCGGCGAGTGATTTGAGGAGTTGGTGACAGATGAGTTGGGCATTTAATCGGTCATCCGATTGACGATTGATAATCGTTAGTCGCGATTAACGACTAAAGTAGAAATTTAATCGTTATCCGCAATTAACGATTAATAAGTATTTAATCTTATCCGCAAATATAACGATCAATCGGTATTTATTCGTTAACCACAATTAACGACTAAACGAGGATATTAATTGTTAATCGCGATTAACGATTGAAGTAGAAATTTAGTCGTCAATCGTCGATTGAATTTTTGCCCAACACTGGTTAGTGATTTTATTTTTATTCTATTTTCTCGAAAATGAATAAATCCATGAATACTATCGGCCAACTCGAGGCTACAATGAACACGACCGACGCCCGAGGGTCGAGCCCTGAGGCCTGAGCCCAGAACACAATAGTAGTGCAATAAACACGGCCCGACAATCCCCCGGCCAGCCAGGTAGCTCGGCATGAAACCGCTAAGGAGCGAATGCTGAACTTAATTATTTTCCGTGTTGCCCTCACGAAAGTTACACGAGCCAATTCGTGGCGTTCTGCCGATTAAGAAAAGCCTAAACTCGACGGAATTAGGACCGTTTCTAGTGGTTTTATTCATAACGGAGTGTACACTTTCCACCTTTAAATATAAGAAATTTAAAAATATGTGCAAGGTGTCTCTTTTTATTATGTCGAGCACCCTGTATATGAGCACCAAAAACTAATTTTCATCGTTTTGTTAGTGTTTGACACGCGATTGTAAATACGTTCAAAGCATTGTGCTACCGTCTCGTCCCGTGTTATTGTCTTTACCGTTCGCGTTCAATTTGAACGATTTCTAACGAGCTCCCCAGTATGAGAGTATGGTGGGGATGCCCGCGTATTACGCGAGGACCCCGATCCGCAACAGTCGAGATTGATGACTGAGAGAGATCTCCGAAACGAGAACCGTGAGTCCCGAAACGACATCTCAATTGTCAGTTATTTGTACCGCGTGTTTAAAATTATTATTAAAAGTGATCTCGAAGTCGCAGAAACCCGGCTTCCCTGTTTAAACCAGTGGTTTTAATTCACCCACTTACACTTTCTCCACTACCGGACTGATCCAACCCTTCATACCTGATTTTAAACGAAGCGCTCGTGTCGGGTAAACAGTTAGTTTGGCCGTTATAATTTAAGGAAAAACTTGTGACACCTCATATTACACGTCCGTAAAACCAACAATTTTCAAGACTTCAAGGAATTGTTTGAGATACGTTTTCTCATATTTCACTAAAGACTGCAACATATCCAAATTTGAACAAAATCCGAAACAGTAGTTCTATTTCGCATGGAAATATGGATACTCGAAAACAATTAAAAATTAAAACAATTATAAGAAACTGCGATTTAGATCAATCGTGAGCAGAAAAATTCAAAGATTCTTTTCTTTACATCTTTCAATGCCTACTATGTATATCTGTTTTATGTGTTGACCGTTTTCGATGACATTTCGGGTAATCGGATAGTGTTTTTTCATTTTCTTAGTTTTAAAAATCTTAAGCTTAATAAATATGGATTCGAAAAAATCGTTTGTCCCGCTGTTTCCAAAACCGTTGTTTAAACATGTTTAAACAATCATACTGTATTAATATTGGATATCACTGTATTTGAAAAAGTCTACAGAATCTTTTATATGGCGGGGGTAGCGAGCGCACGGTAACCCCAAGGAATCTGGTTAGACCGATTTGGTCTTTAATGTCTTTATGGTTATTACGGCTATTAACTCCTAAGGGTACGGCTGGTGGCACATTGCAGTTCGGCCATGGCACAACAAAAGCCCAAACTTCGTTTTTCAGGACCTTTTGCTCGAAAAAGTATATTAACGGTTTCGGTGTTATTTCAGCCGCTTGGCATAGTACCGTTACCGGTATTGTCCGGTATGTATAAATATTTTACCGGGATTAAGTCCCTGATTTCACACAGTGAATTAAAGTTTCAAAGCGAAATGTTCAGCTCTGTACGAAGCATTAACGACATTAGATTCGAGACTAAAAGACTTGAATTTTTGGAGATGTTATGACATTTCGACGAACATTGCGCCGGACGGCGCACACGGTTTTCGCCGACATTTCACCGACTCCAGATTTGACCGGCAACAAATTTGATCGAATTGATTCAATCGATTGATGAAGTTAATCGCCATACGGTCTATCCATAAGTCACCAACTCCTCAAATCACTCGCCGATGTCGAGCCGCTCTCGAGCCGCCCGATGTGTAACGGATAGACTTGGGAACTGTATGCATTTATAGCAAAATTGAGTAGATGAAATTGATAGTTGTTGGAAAATTTTTAAAATTGAAAATGTCAATATATGATTTCTCCTTTATTAAAATCATTAAGGGAAGGGATGACATTCTTTTGAGTTTCTATTTCTTGTAATCAACGCTGACGTTTTTTATTTTGCATAAAGACCCGCTGTCTATCCGTAACACATCGGGCGGGTGGCCCGAACGTGGTCGACCTCGTCGGGCGCGTTCGGACAGAAGCGAACAATAATAACTCGCTCTCTTTTGTGGCAGCTAATTTCCTACATTTGCCACAAGATGGACAGATAGTCAAAGAAAGACCTTTCTCGCTGCTACCTGATCCGTCACCGATCTCTATATATACAATCTTAAACCACCTTCCGATATCGCAGCGTCTCGGGCAGGGCCCGCCTTACTGATGACTCCTCTAGCGGTTCAGGACTGGTCGGTCAGAGCTGTGACAGACCTTTTTTGGCCATTCCGTCGCGATACAGGCTGCGACCCTTGCAGCGACCCGTGCAGCTATTGGGTCGCTGCAAGGGTCGCTGCACGGGTCGCCGCAAGTTTCTGTGTTAAAGTCGAATAACTTTCGATAGAAAAGAGATAGAACGATGAATTTTTTTTAAATTAAAGCTCTAACTTTGCAGAATATGCGGAAAGTAGGGAAATGATGGTACGAACGTTTTTTAACCTTGACAAAATTCGTTAAACCTGCACAATTTCAATAAAACTTTTTTGCAACATGCTGTACATCATTTCCCGTAGATTCTTCCACGCTTATTTCAAATCTGGTCTCAGAATTTGTCTACCACCTCAGGATTTTCCAAAAAACCGAATTTTTTGTCAACGAAACAAATGAAATCATATTTTCGTTGAAATCCGATTGAGCTACACCTTTTTTTTGGTGGTTTTATTAGGAAAGGATTGGGCTATTGCAAAATTATTTTTTTAACCTCGACCATCAACTGTATGGAGTCGAAAAATTTAAACTAATTCGTTTTTTACGTCTTTTTCGATGAGCCGTCACACAGTGGTCTGGATTGGAAAATCGTGTGCATTTCTGCCCAAAAACGAACTTTCTCGTATCGATATCTATAAACATTGCTTCCCAAATGTTCACAGACCTCGGAAATGAAGAAAATAGTACAATTTAATAAATATAATAGTTGCAATAAACATTGAAAATAGGACATTTTAAGAGGAGGATTTTTCACGAGAAAAATTGCTTCTCTGTGATGCGGTGCCCTGACGTTCCTATTTAATATTATCTCTCGCTTTTTTTTTTATATTGAAGAGCAGACTTTTGTGATAAAAATCATATCTTTCTATTATTTATTAACGTAAATACTCTATTTATATAATAATGCTCAATGCCGTAAGAAAAATTTGTGAAGTCCTTTCCATTTAAGATGGTATATCTTTAAAGTTTAGCCGAGTTTAGCTTTCTAATTAATTGGAATAGTTTTAGTACACCTTCCTTCTAAATAATCATGAAAAAATTAATTCCGCCCCTCTCCGCCCGCTCAAATTATTATTGTTTAAAGCCATTAAAGTTGGTAATAGAATGTTTGCGAGGTATATTGTTGGTACAAATTATTATCAGATGACTTCACATAGCGAAACATTGTAAGATTTTAGTGTTAAATATTGCATCCGAGGTAATTCTTTAATATTAAAATATAATAAAATTTTTTCAATTCTGTTTCGTTCTGATATTTCGCTCACCTCTAGTAAAATAAAGATATAAGGTAGTAGGCTCGTTTCGTTTTTTAATCATTATAAATTATTATAAAAAATATCTTTGACACGCTTGTAATGCGTTTTTACCTTTACGGTAATTTTTTTTGTGTATGTTGATTGCAACAAGACTTCTCAAATTTATATTTTACGTATTCCATAAAACGTTACACATGTGTGAAACATAAATATAAAAAATACATATTTAGAAAGTAAAAAATAGTATGTACGATTATATTCCAAAAATTTTTTTTTAAATCAAAAATATCAATGAAAATTTATAAAAAATTATTGTTTAACAAATGCAAAAAATATTTAATTACCTATAGTTAAAAATGACTATTTTTTAAATATTTTTAGTGAAAATTTCATTGCAGTATCTCTACTGGTTCAAAAGTTATAACAAAATGGCACACGATTTTCCAATCCAGACCACTGTGCGTCAGTGATTTAAATTTTGAACAAAATATGTTTATATTCCTTGGAGTTTCCACTGTAAAATGAGCCCTTCAAAAGAAATGGAGATATAAAAATTGGCGTCACAAGGAGCTGGCAACGGACGCTGTATACGACTAAATAACCCCATTTACACCTCGAGAATAATATTAGCAACCAGTCTTGACCAACGATGCCTTTTTAAGTGAAAGGTAACAACCCTGGAACAGACATTTTCTGACGTAAGGATCGACAGCGTCGGTCCTGAAATTACATATTTCATTCACGTAGTGAAAAAACATTTTAGATTTGTCTATGTCCAACAAGTGATCCAATACACTGCCTCGTAAGTACGAGCGATAGCGGAACAGCAGTGGGTTAGGATACGATACCGTTACCGCCCACTACATGCTACGCAATTGTAGGGGATGGCGGCAAAACGCCAACACGCATGGATTCGAACTGGTGACATTGTACTTGGTGTAAGCCTGAGAAGAAGGTTCCCAGGCAGGATTACGGTGACGTGTCTAGGTGCGAATGCGCGGACGATTGGATCAGAGTGGAGGAGGCAGGACTCGTTTCACACGCATTTTCGGCTGTATTGAAATACTTATTACAGCGGTCACACATACTACGCAGCGTGCGCCATCGAAGTCAACACATTGAGACTACGGGCGCGCGGCTGGGGTCGGGCTAGGCAGACCACGGGCGCGCGGCTGGGGTCGGGCTAGGCAGGCCCAGGCAGACCCAACCCGGTAGACTCGATTTCTTTCAGTGCCGTTCCCGGGGCTGTTCTCTACAGAGAGATTTATGACAGGTCATTACTATTGAGCTGGAAGTCGACACTTCCTCGACCAACACGTTTTGACTGTAATTTTCAAATCACTCGACGAAGTCGAGCCACTCTCGGGCCGCTTGATATGTCACGAATAGACTGCGGATCTTTATGCATTTATAGCAAACTTGAGTAGATGAAATTGATAGTTGTTGGAAAATTTTTTAAATTGAAGATGTCAATATATGATTTCTCCTCTATTAAAATCATTAAGGGAAGAGATGACATTCAATTTAGTTTCTATTTCCTGTAATCGACGCTGACATTTTTTATTTTGCATAAAGATCCGCAGTCTATCCGTGACACACTATCAGGTGGCCCGGTGGCCCAAGAGTGGCTCGACTTCGTCGAGCGCGTTCAGACGTCAGACAGAAGCGGACAAGTTCGTGCGAACACAGAATTGAATCTCGAGTAGCGCGAAAACTCGCTCGCCCGAACTTTTCCGATTCTTTCCGAACCCGCCCGACGAGATCGAGACACTCCCGGGCAGCTCGAAACCCCTTGGCAGCCCGATGCACTCGGGTAGCTTGAAACGCGCTCGAGCCGAAAATTATAAATTTCAACACTCTACACCTACCGAACCTTAAAAGTAACTGGTAAATGTTTCTTTGTATGAAAGTGATGAGATTGATTTTATTTAGACTTTATGCAGCTCTTCTATTGTAATATGTTAATGTATTAGCTCGTTCGGAAAGTCATTTCGTTTTCTCCTTTGCTGAAGAAATAACATTCAATTTGATTTCTATTTCTTGCAATCGATGTAGTCAATTTCTACTTTGCAGAAAGATTCGCAGTCTAGTAATGACAAACGGAAGCATTGCCATCCCTACACGATAAACGAAATTACTTTCCGAACGACCTGATAGTATGTAGTATGTAATTTAAATAAAAATATTAATTTTGTCAGTAAAAAGAAAGACTGCTGCTGCTACACATTTGTATAATAGACATTTACATTAGCGACATCTACCACATAGCACGTCCTACATTAATGCGACCTGGCGCGACCGTGTTGCCCTCTTACGGCGAGGCAAAATCGAGCCCCGTTCTCCGTGCAGTGGCGCGGCAGCAGGGATCCAAAACGCGACATAGCTGCGGCGCAGTACAGCTGCAGAACGGAGCAGTTGGTTGTCTGGGTAACTTTTCGACATACATAGGTTAGTACCTTTGTTGAGAATAATTATGGTGAAGCAGTTGGTATGAATGAGCGGTATGGGTTGGTACGAGTGTGCGGTATGGGTTGGTACGAGTGAGCGGTATAGGTTGGTATGAATATGCGGTGTGGGTTGGTATGAGTGTGCGAGGTATGAAAAGGCGAGCAGAGCGCGGGATCGCCCTCTTCTGATTTGGAACGGTGTGCAAGGATGATCAAGGTGTAAAGAGCATAAAAGCGGTTTATTGTATCAGTGTATATTATACCAGATTTATTCGTTGTTTATTATAACATTATTATAATTATAACTTTAATTAAATAACCTGCATATAGCAACAGGTTATGGGCCCAGGTTGCAGTAAAAATTGCTGAAAGGTTATATAGAGGTTCTGGAACATTCCATGAGAGCACGTGGTGAAGCGTGATAAAAACTGAAAAGACTGAAAGGAAAATAAAACCGTGGAAGATGGCAAAAATAGGCATAGACGAAATACAACGAGTGGAAAAGCTGGTAGATGCTGATAATTTTCCAATGTGGAAATTTCAAGTGAGTATAATTCTAAAAGCCCAAGATAACTTTGAAATGTTAACCCGTGAACCAACAGAAGCAGAAAAAAACGAAGGCGTGGCTAATTAAAGACACAAATGCACAAAGAATAATAACCGCAACAGTGGATAAAAAAAATTTTAATACACCTGATGTCCAATAAAACAGCACATGAAATGTGGACAAAACTGTGTTCCATGTTTGAAAGAAATCATGAACAATTAAAATGTAATCTGCTTCAAGAATTTTTCAGCTTTGAATACGACAAGAATGCAGATGTGGCCATAAATATAAGCAAGCTTGTAAACATGACATATAGGTTAAAAAGTCTGGACAAAGTGATAGACAATGACATGCTCATCGCAAAAGTATTAGGATCATTGCCTCAGGGATTCAAACATTTTAGAAGTGCATGGGAGTCTACAGCGCAAGTGGAAAGAACGCTGGGAAATCTAACTGCCAGACTCACAGCGGAAGAAGAAAGGCTGGCAGGAAAAGAAGAACGTACAAGTGCAATCGCATACCAAACCAAAGAAAGGAAATGCTACAAGTGCAATTCGACTAGTCATATAGCGTGGCAGTGCAGATCCAAATCCACCAATGAAGGTAACAAGGTAAAATGCTACAAGTGCAATAAGGAAGGACATTATGCGGCATCATGCAGACAAAAAACAGAAAGTAAGTACTGTACTAATTGTAAGAAGTCAAATCACACAGAGAAACAGTGCTATTTCAGAGACAAAAGTGTACAAGAAACAGATAAAGTGATTAAGGGAAACAAGGTTGCGTACTTGACTAGACAATTTAATAGATCCGATGATTGGGTAGTAGATTCCGGTACAACCACACATATGACAAACTCTACTAAAAACAGGTCAAACGTAAGGAAGATAAACTCTACGGTAGGAGTGGCAAAAGAAAATGAGACTATGAAAGTGGAAGCTGTAGGTAGCCTAGAATTTGAACAGTGCATTCTTAAAAACGTAATGGTAGTCCCAGAATTGAGCACCAATCTGTTATCGGTCACAGAAATCAACAAAAATGGAGGAAGGGTGACCTTTGAAAAAGATAGAGTGACAGTGGAAAATGATGGAAGACAAGTCCTGATAGGAGAAAGAACTGAAGAGGGACTGTATAAAGTGAGTTTGAAACCTGAGAAACAAAACAAATCGAATATTATATTAAATAAAAATAATTTGATAGAACAATGGCATAGGAAATTGGGACACCAGAGTAAGGGTGGCATGCTAAAACTCTTACAGCTGAGCTCTGGAATGAATATTACTGAGAATCAATTAAAAAAATACGAATTGACTTGTGAAATATGCATGAAGGCACGACAGACACGGCTGAAATTTTCAGAAACCAGGACGAGAGCGACAAGACCGATTCAACTGATTCATACAGATGTGTGTGGACCACTGGAGGATAATACCTGGGATGGGAAGAGATATTTTGCCACATTTCTCGACGATTATACCCACTATGTTGAGACACATTTACTAAAACATAAATCGGATGTGCAAAAATCTCTAACAGAGTTTGTAAATAAAATAGAAGCTCGATGGTGCAGCAAGGTGGCAAAAATAAGGTGCGACAATGGTCGAGAATATATAAATACTAAAATAATAAACTGGGCAAAAACAAAAGGAATAGAGATGGACTGCACTGTGCCACATACTCCTCAGCTTAATGGAAAGGCGGAAAGATTGAACCGAACCTTAATGGAGAAAACAAGAGCGTTATTGTTCGACTCTAAAATGAAGAAGGAGATGTGGGGAGAGGCACTCTACACAGCAACATATCTTCTGAACAGATCCCCGACGAGTACAGAGCAGAAGACACCAATTGAAAATTGGGAGAAGAGAAAACCGAATCTATCGAGAATACAAATGTTCGGAAGCGAAGCTCACGTAAAGATAACTAGACAACTGAGAAAATTAGATGCAAGAAGTGAAAAACACCTTATAATAGGTTATGCACCCAACGGATATCGTCTATGGGATAAAACTAAGAGAAAGATAATCATCTCAAGAGATGTGATTGTGCAAGAAGGGAAAACAGAGGACTGCCATATCGAAGACGGCGTTGTTTTAAACATACCCTATAACAATGACGAAGAGGAGAGCAGCACAGAAGAAATTGAAGAAGCTATACATGAAGAGAGCGAAGAAGAACAACAGCAAGAAGAAAACTCCATAGAATGGCAGAGTTGCGACGAAGAACAAGAAGATACCGAAGATAACCAAGAAACACTAAGAAGATCAGAAAGGAAAAGGCAGCCCCCTGAAAGGTATAACTCTGCATTTTTAACATTTGAACAGGCAGTTACAGGTCCAGACAAGGAACGATGGATGGAGGCGATCAATGACGAGAAGGAAGCAATGAGGAAAAATGATACTTGGACAATGGTAGACGCAAGTGAGGCACAAGGAAAAAGACCGCTCTCCAGCAGATGGGTATTAAAAATTAAAGACGATGGAAGGTATAGAGCACGCCTAGTTGTCCGAGGGTGTGAGCAGAAAAAGGATCTGGATTACGAAGAAATCTACAGTCCGGTGGTAAGCAATGCTTCTTTGCGTGTATTATTTTCCATAGCTGCCAACAGGAATCTACGCATAATAACTTTGGACATTAAGACAGCATTCTTACACGGAAACCTGAAAGAAACAATTTACATGTACCCACCTCAAGGATATAAAGAAGCAGGAAAGCTGTTCAAGCTAAAGAAGGCTGTTTATGGCCTGAAACAGGCACCCTTCTGCTGGAACGAGCGATTTTCCGAGTTTCTTAAAGAAAAGAACCTCATTCCTCTCAAGAGTGATCGATGCTTGTTTAAGAAAGAAAACTCAGATCTAATGTTGGGACTCTACGTAGATGATGGACTTGTGATTGGCAGCTACATGGAAGAAATGACACAGCTGCTGAAAGAACTAAGAAAGACTTTCGAGATGACAATAGATAAAAATCCACAGACGTTTCTTGGGATGAATCTACACCGTACACAAGATGGAATAAGACTGTTTCAGGGTAACTACGCAGCCAAGGTGCTGGAAAAGTATAGGATGGAGAACAGCAAACCGGCAGGAACTCCTATAAACCCATGCTCAAATGCTGATGAAGAACGGACAAGCAGCTCCAACTTCCCGTATCGAGAAGCAGTAGGCAGTCTGCTGTACCTGTCTACTAAAACAAGGCCTGACCTGGCTTACGCAGTTGGATTTTGCAGCAGGTATGTTGAAGGTCCAACAGACCGAAATATAACAGATGTAAAACGAATTTTAAGGTACCTCAAGGGAACTGTAAACAACGGGATCCAGCATAAACGGCAGAACGACGATGACACAATTATGGCATACTGCGATTCCGATTTTGCTGGGGACCATTCAACCAGGCGCAGCACCACAGGTTACATCATCTGCTACAGAGGCGGACCGATATTGTGGACATCGAGAAGACAGCCAATGATCACTACATCCAGCACAGAGGCTGAATTCATTGCAGCTGCGGAATGTTGCAAGGACTTGCGCTATGTTAAGATGCTTATTGAAGAAATAATAGACAAAAAGGTGAAAGTAAAACTTCAAATAGACAATCAGGGAGCTATATCATTGATTACAAGTGGGGCAGTTAATAAAAGGTCAAAGCACATAGACATTAAATACAGATATGTAAGTGAGACTGTAAAAACCGATCTTGTTCAAGTAGAATATTGTCCGACTGATAATCAAGTAGCTGACGTACTAACAAAACCTCTAGCCTTGGAAAAATTTAGAAAGTTTAAAGGTAAATTAATGGACAGTACGTGAAGAGCGAGTGGGGGATAAATTACTTCACATAATTGAGGGAGAGGATTGTAAACAATTATTGTGAAGAAGGTAGTATGAGTGTGAAGATAACTGCGTGTGTGAGTGTTAGAAACGATTATTGTAAAGAAAGCGGCATGAGTGTGAATACAATTGTGTCGTATAATTGAGGGAGAGTATTGGAAACGTTTTTTTGTGAAGAAGGCAGTATGAGTATGAATACAACTGCGTCACATAATTGAGGGAGAGTGTTGAGAATAATTATGGTGAAGCAGTTGGTATGAATGAGCAGTATGGGTTGGTACGAGTGTGCGGTATGGGTTGGTACGAGTGAGCGGTATAGGTTGGTATGAATATGCGGTGTGGGTTGGTATGAGTGTGCGAGGTATGAAAAGGCGAGCAGAGCGCGGGACCGCCCTATTCTGATTTGGAACGGTGTGCAAGGATGATCAAGGTGTAAAGAGCATAAAAGCGGTTTATTGTATCAGTGTATATTATACCAGATTTGTTCGTTGTTTATTATAACATTATTATAATTATAACTTTAATTAAATAACCTGCATATAGCAACAACCTTTTTATAACGGATGTCCTGCATCGATTGATGTATTAAAAAATACCTCATTCCGTTAAAAAAAATATCGATGACCTTGAAATCTTGTAAAAAAATGACCTTGAGAAAAAATTTTTACCATCATCAAATTCGCCCCTAAAAACCGTACAACTTTGTTCTGTGGAGATTTTTTGTACGACTAATAACAACCGAGATATTTTGGATGTTCCCATTTAAATGCCCCACCCTGTATGTATGACCACTGTTTTCTGAGTGAGACCCTGTTTTCTCTCTCATCTCTACAGCGTCAAAATGTAAACAAACGCCGCACCGGGACAAGCTTACGTTGCCACGGAGCGTGCAGGAATACGAAAAATTCAATACAGTATTACGATAATTTTTTGCAAATATCTCGGAAACTAAAAGCGACCCCCCTATATTGGAAAAGGAAAAAGTTGTTCAAAATGTGTTGCTGCATAACATATCAAAATTTCATCAAAATCGGTGTACGCAGACCCTTTCGCAATAATTACCAAATATATATACAGGGTGTCCCAAAATTCCTGCACTTCCCGGGAATGGGTGCTTCCTGAGGCCATTTAAAGCAGTTTCCTTTGCAAAAATGAGCATAAATCCTTCTTCTTAGATCCTTCTGATAGAAGGACAGACAACGTTTTCAAACGGTTACACATCGACTCTGCGTACCAATCTGCAGGAAAAACTAAACATGTGAATGCCATCAATTCTAGTCTCACAGCGGTCCATCTCGTATCCTGTTTTTCGTCTAACCATCCCGTCGTTTTCCTAAACCTGCTACAGCGTGCATTTCGAATTTCGACACGCATAATGCCCTTCCTAAATTCTTCAGAAAAATCTTGCGGAAAATCAGTATCGTTCGACCCGCGGTACAGAGAACATCTTCAAAGTCTTGTCAATTCAAAGCTAACGGTTGCTATTAACTGTGGTTTTGATAGTGATATTTAAACTAATCACTAGACTGCGGATCTTTATGCAAAATTAATGTTGGCTGCCGCTATTACAAGGGACAGGAGCCAGACAGATATTTGATTCTCACTGTGATCATTTTAAGAAGTTGAAAATAATACTATGGTGTTTTTAAATTATTTTAATCCCTCTACTGTCTTAAAATGCATATACTCATTTCTGCTACAAATGCATGAAATCCGCAGTCTAGTGATTGCATTACCTGATTGTTGTGATTTGTGCAGCAGTACAAGGGATGTGGCAATTATTATTAGTGCATAACTATGTGTTGACAAATGTGAACAGTGATTGTGAGTGTGGAGAAATTTCAAGGCTTCTGTGTGAAATAAACATACGAATTTTTTATCGATTCGAAAGTGAAAGTTAAATTTTGGATCGTCGACTTGACCGCGCATCCCTTAGGCCTTCTACCACCGGCAGTGCAGTTCGTCGACCTGGCCGTACGTCCCTTAGCTATCGGTACTGCCGTATACCTGAAGATATCTGTGCAGTTCGTCACCCAGTGACTCAGTGACACACATTTCGAAGCAGCGAATGCATTCATGGCTGAACAAGTGAGTTTTTAATTCAATCAGTATCTATACTTCTTCTCTCGTTCGGGCAAAATTGCCGATGATGTGGGTCCTCACCGATTCCTATGATCTTGAAATATGTTATAAAACTCGACGTTTTAAATATCTGTTTCCTTTGAAATAGTTGGTGGTCGACTTTTTTTGGAGATATTATTAGCAAGAGGTGTCCGCTATCATGAACACCCATATGAATTTACAAGTAACGTTTTTCACGATTATCTCGTAAACTAAACCCGACCGTCAGAAAGTCTAAAGAGAAATATTGTTCAGAATAATGGTCTTGACAACATATCCAAAGCTCATCGAAATTGGAGAGGATTCACATCATCGAGAAATTCAAAATCAAAGAACTTTCGATAGAAATGAGGTAGAGCGATGAAATTTCTTTAAAATTAAAGCTGAAACTTGGCAGAATATGGAGAAAATAGGTAGATTATGGTACGAACGTTTTTTAACCTTGAGAATATTCGTTAAAGTTTCACAATTTCAAGAAAATGTGGTTTCTCCGTTACCACGCCCGAAAAATTGTTTTTAAACATGCTATATATCATTTCCCGAAGATTTTTGCACGCCGAATTAAAACCTGGTCTCAAAATTTGTCTACGACCTCAGGATTTTGCAAGAAATCGATTTTTGTGAACAGAACTAACTAATCATTTTTTCGTTGAAATGATTTGATAACCCACTAGTTTGAAGGTATATTGTATTCTCATATATAAAACACAATAAAATTAAACATAATGAAGTATTTGAACGTTTATTTGACATATATCACTTGACGGACGATCACCCGACGTATCGCTGCGATTGTCGCTGGCACTCCTTGTAGGCTGTGTGACCTTAATGTAATTTAAATTAGACATCTATTTCCCATGATTATATTTTCATTTACACAGGAAGTAAGGTAAGTATTTAATCTTTTTAACTTATTTCTCTACCTTATTCTTATTTTTATCACCAGAAGTTAAAGAATTCGTTGATGAGAAGTAAGTTAAAAAGATTAAATACTTACCTTACTTCCTGTGTAAATGAAAATATAATCATGGGAAATAGATGTCTAATTTAAATTACATTACAGTCACACAGCCTCCAAGGAGTGCCAGCGACAATCGCAGCGATACGTCGGGTGATCGTTCGTCAAGTGATATACGTCAAATAAACGTTAAAATACTTCATTATGTTTAATTTTATTGTGTTTTATATATGAGAATACAATATACCTTCAAACTAGTGGGTTATCAAATCATTTCAACGAAAAAATGATCACGTTAGTTCTGTTCACAAAAATCGATTTCTTGCAAAATCCTGAGGTCGTAGACAAATTTTGAGACCAGATTTTAATTCAGCGTGAAAAAATCTTCGGGAAATGATATATAGCATGTTTAAAAAAAATTTTTCGGGCGTGGTAACGGAGAAACCACATTTTCTTGAAATTGTGAAACTTTAACGAATATTCTCAAGGTTAAAAAACGTTCGTACCATAATCTACCTATTTTCTCCATATTCTGCCAAGCTTCAGCTTTAATTTTAAAAAAATTTCATCGCTCTACCTCATTTCTATCGAAACTTCTTTGATGTTGAATCGAGTTTGGTCGAAAGTTCCCACTATGCGACGTACCACCGACGCTCGCCTGCCGGTGCTCTGATTGATCAGTGTTTTTCGTTAATAACTCCTAAACAAAGCCGCATCGGCCATTTTTGCTAACGAAAATGTCGCTTCAAATGACGTTAGGAACCTCTCATTTCCGGTTGTTGAAGGAATTTTGGGACACCCTGTATATAATGGTGTCAAATGACAAACCTCGCAGAATAAGTTCCAATTCTGTTTGATTATTTTATCCTCCGAAGAATCGAAATACCCCTTATGGATACTCGCGTATTCTTCGAACTCGTCCATCTCTTCTTCGGTTGGAGGACGAGATCCTGCGCGTGGCTCCACCCTGTGTTGGGGCAATATTGGGTTGCACAACTTAATTTTTAGGTTTCGCAAGACCTGTAATGATAAAAAGAGCTTGCAATTCTTCGAATCCAAAAGCTTTCACTTGTGCTTTACAGTAAACTATTAATATAGAAATTTATACCGACATACTACAGAGACATCTCAAAGATATCTGAAAGACGCCTGCCGCAAGATATAAATACGTCTAAAAGACGTCTGTAAAGTCATTTTCCCTTCTTTTTCTTGTCTTTTACACGTCCTTTTACGTCTTTTATACGTCTTACAATTAGTTACAAAACTGTGCAACTTAAAGACGACATTCAAAACAATTTTTGTCGTCTTAAAGACGCCTTTTACAGACGTCTAAAAAGTCGCCTAAAAGACGTACGTTTAAGAAATCTATTAGGCATTTTTTGGCATCTTTAGGTGTCGTTTTAGGGGCCTTTTAGGCTTCTTTTATGCATCTTTTACACGTCTTTGTAGGGGTCTTTCAGGCATCTTTTAAACGTCTTTTTACGCATCTTTCCAGCATCTTTTAAATGTCTTTTTCAGACGCCTAAAATTTTCAAATATAAGAAAAAGTTATAAATAAATTAGAATCTATATACAGGGTGTTTAGCTACAGGTATGAGAAAATTTAAGGGGTGGTACTCGACGATAATATAAGACAAAAATTAAGAATAAAAAATTGCGATTTCGGCTTCGTTATTTAGTTATTAACAATTAAAAATCCGCCTAAAATGCTGCAACACTCCTAACAAAAGTGTACGTTGCGTACGTCACACAGGCGCGCGACAGTCTCGTATCAAGTGACAAACGCATGCATACCTTGGTTCTCATTTGGGGTCCCAGCGAGGTGAAAATGTTTAAAAAATCGTTGGACGACATTGAACCTACCTACTCGTTAAAATCCACAAGGACATTTCTAATATCCGCCCTATGGAATTATCGAGTAGAAGAGGTCAATGCCCTTTCACTTTTAAATTCTTCTCGCACATATCCACAAATCCTTATCCTGCACTATAATTGTTCATAACACCGTTCTTAGTATACTGGAATAAACGTTCTAGCACTATTTACAATATCATACACACGCACTACGAGTTTACAGAGAGTACAAGTTTACTGAGGGGAATGAGGAGAATGTAAAGGACTGGTAATCCTTTAATGTTGAAACACTGCACTTTATTGAACTTGATTTACGTCGCGAGACTCGCTCACAGACGGAACGGATATCTTGAGGTCGTGTGTGATTTCTGAGAACGGATATCTACGACGCGTGCAAGAAGAATCGTCCATACAAGCCAGTGCTGCCAGATGGTTGTAAGATTGCAACCAGGTACTCTCCTCCTTTTCCCCTTCCACTATCCTATTCCATCGCTTTAGGATTGAGTGGGGCAAATGGGAGACACGTTGCGCGTGCGCGATGGGGACGCAACGATGACAGATGAGATGACATGACATTTCGCAGGTTTTAGGTTATTGCCGCGTATCGTATCGTACTCGTGTACATATACGTACTTAATGAAATAAATCGTATGAATCGTTCTAAATAGACATTGTAAACATTCTTTATTATAAATAAAATGAATTGTAACAGGTGGGAGTTTCAGTCGTGAAGCGAAGTATGAATGCTTACTACATATATGTACAATTGAAAAATCTTGAAATCTGTATGTATTTATGTAGTACTGAGTTACATTCCAGTAAAATCAATAAATCATAATATATTTTAACACTGTTAACCCTCATATGCTTCTCAAAAATAGTTGCATAAAAGAGACTGGGATAATAAATTCACTCATTTTTCTTCTACACGATAAATTGACAAATTATGTTTTATTTGTAACGTTATATTTTAAAGAAATACAACTCACAACATAGACATAAAGGGATCAATAATTACATAGTATGTGAAATAAGTAAATGGGTGAATTTTACGCGGCAATAACCTAAAACCCGCGAAATGTCATGCCATTGTTGCGTCCCCATTGCGCAAGCGCAACGTGTCACATATTACTCTGGTCATCAGAGAGGGGGTACCTCATATCGGCGTGATTCCCCTCATCTGGCAGCACTGATACAAGCTATGTAGCATCTGTATGCACACTGACTCAAGACAGCTGATGAGGTCGATGCCAGATCGATAAAACAAATGAAGATCTACAGCAAACTACCGCCCAAACATCGCGCGTTGCTATACCAATACATTGTCTATCCTGTTTTCACGAATTTCGTGATTCTTTCTCATTCTGTCTGTGACCGCGAAATATCTCATGTGTGTGCATTGACCACATCCACATCAGCTGTCTTGAATTAGTGTGCATACGGATACTAGCTTGTACGAACGATTCTTCTCGCACGCGTCGAAGATTTCCGTTCGCAGAAATCGCATGAATTCAAAGATATCCGTTCCGTCTGTGAGCGAGTATCGCGCCGTAAATCAAGTTCAATAAAGTGCAGTGTTTCAACATTAAAGGATTACCAGTTCTTTATATTCTCCTGATTCCCCTCAGTAAACTTGTACTCTCTGTAAACTCGTAGTGCGTGTGTATGATATTGTAAATAGTGCTAGAGCGTTTACTCCAGTATATTAAGTACGGTGTTATGAACAATTATAGTGCAGGATAAGGATTTGTGGATATGTGTGAGAAGAATTTAAAAGTGAAAGGGCATTGACCTCTTCTACTCGATAATTCCATAAGGCGGATATTAGAAATGCCCTTGTGGATTTTAACGAGTAGGTAGGTTCAATGTCGTCCAACGATTTTTTAAACATTTTCACCTCGCTGGGGCCCCAAATGAGAACCAAGGTATGCATGCGTTTGTCACTTGATACGAGACTGTCGCGCGCCTGTGTGACGTACGCAACGTACACTTTTGTTAGAAGTATTGCAGCATTTTAGGCGGATTTTTAATTGTTTATAAATAAATAACGAAGCCGAAATCGCAATTTTTTTATTCTTCATTTTCGTCTTATATTATCGTCGAGAACCACCCCTTCAATTTTCTCCCACCTGTAGCTAAACACCCTGTAGATATATACAATACATATACAGGCTGTCCCACCCGATTTCGACCTCTTGATTTTCTCGCTATTGTTACTCGTAGCAAAAAATGTTTTAGCACACGCTTGAATGGTATCGCGTGGAGCATATTTTGATGTTATTAGTTTTTTCGTGAGTGGATGCGTAAAGGTCATTTAAAGGTCAACTTTGTTTTTTTAAATGGAATGAGGTATTTTTAACTTCCCGATTTTATAGGGAAGTTATTGTAATGACCCCGAAAATCGAAAATCGATTTTTTAGCAGATCTTCACGTTTCATGGTCTCTTTGCAGTCATTTTAGACTATTTTCAGCAAAATGTTCGTATGTGTGTGTGTATGTGTGTGCGTATGTATGTCCGTGAGTATGGTATCAAATTTTTCGTTAACGTTTTCTGAAAAAGTAACAAAGCGATCAGAATGATGAATGATGCAATCGATGTGCCCCGCTGTAACTTAGAGCTGATCAGATTTTGGTCCACTTTGGTCCAGTAGTTTTTTAGTTTTTTTCGAAAGAAGTTGATTCAACAATGCAATTTATACGAGAGAACGGAAATTTTTTCACCGAAGAAACAAACGTAATTACATAAAAAAATTTTTATCAATTTTTTTAAAATTAAAAAAAAAATTTTTTTATTTTTTTTGTACCTTATGCTAATGTCACCGCTTACAATAATCGAAAATTATCCCAATGCAACAGTGAGTTAATCATCTCTACTGCCGAGAATACATATTCAAAGAATATCGATGAAAGTACAAAAAAAAAATTTATATTACCATCTTTAAAAAAACAATCAGTTCAAAACGAATTATTAACTGATATTAAATTGAAAATTAATATAAAATATACGATAATTATTAATGACATTGATGTTGAAGACGGATTAGTTAATGGAGCGCATGCGGAATATTAAAATTTATTATACTTTTCAAGAAAATACTAAAATTCCGTCTATATTGTGGTTAGATTTTCAATTGGCCAGAGTAGGAGTGAAAGTAAGAACTCGTTATCGTGATTATACGAAAAATGCAAATATTGATCAAAATTTAACACCAATAATAAAAATATCGAATCAAGTAAATATGTCGAGTGAGGAAAAATATCAAATCACACGTAGTCAATTTCCAGTGGTTCCTGCTGAAGCGATTGCGATTCATATAAGTCAGGGACAAACATACGAGAAAGTATGCACTGAGCAGAGTTTCAAAATTGAGCAGGTTATATATTTTGGGACAATTTAATTAACAGTAGTATTTATTTATTTTGGCTTCGCAGCCTAGAAATGGACTTGGGCTTACAATACTATCACGCTCACACATTTCCATACCGCACACATACCAATTATAAACCTATATTCCTACAACCGTATATACAATATTGTTTCGCCTATCCTACATTGCACGTGAATACCTTAGACTATTGCTCATTCTTAGCTTCTCTACGCTTCGCTTCTATCGTTCTCATCCAGCTTACCACTCCCTCCCCTGATCTGCCCTCAACTATTTCCTCCTCGCTACCCTCTACTTTATAGCAGTCTTCCAGAAGATGCCTTAATGTACCTATCTGCAACATACACAACCGACATTTCCTTTTTTCCTCTTCTAGCCAGTACCGATTTCCTTCCTCGAAGTTACCGCATCTCGCTCTTGCGATTAATTCTTGGCTGCCTCCTTTTCCCTGTTTTTCTAAATACTCCACTCTACCCGCCGTTCTTATATACTTGTATCTCCAGTTATATCGCGCATTCTCGATTTTGTTATATTGCACCTGAGCTTGCTGTTCTCTATCTCTTTCTGTCAGAATTTGAATTACGTCTGCTTCCCGCTTCCTTAATTCCTCTAATCCTATCTGGCTGTACCCCAATCTCCCTAAGTATTCCTCTCTTTCCCTACTATTTTTGGTCTCTCCCTTCTTCTTCTCCTTTTCGACCAGACACTCCTTAACTAATACTCTTCCTTTCCCCTTCCTAATACCTTGTTCATACCTCAGAGCTCTTTTCCCCGCCTTTATTCGTATCTTTTCCCTTTTTGTTTCTTCCAGCACTATGTACCCAGGAGTGCAATAGTCTAGTCCCAGGCACCACTTCATGTACTTAATCTGGATCTGTTCCATTTCTGCTCTTTCCTTCCAGCCAAAAATTTCCGCACCGTACAACAGTATCCCCACCACCAAATAATCGAACATAAACATCCTTCTCCTGAAGTCATCCTTAAATTTCCTTTTACCTATTCCCCATACTTGACCCAGTACAACATTCGCCTTCTTTACCCTTTCTTTTAGGTGACTATTCATGCTTCCATTCCTGTGAAATCTCACCCCTAAGTATACGAATTCCTTCACCTCCTCTACCTCTGCTCCCTTCCATTTCCATTCTCTTTTCTTTGACCTACCACCTCCTTTCCTAAATACCATCATTTTCGATTTTTCTGTATTTAATATTAGTTTCCTTCTGTCTAGGTACCTTTCTAATCTTCGCATCATGTTCTTCATACATTCTTCGCTATCTGCCACAAGAACCATATCGTCTGCGTACGTTAAAGTCCAGAATCTTTCTTTGCCAATACTGATGCCCCCCTCTAACCCTTTTCTAAAAACTTCTTCCAAATCCGCTATAAATATGGTAAACAATGTCGGGCTCAAGGGACACCCCTGTCGCACGCCTTCGCTAGTCCAGAACTTGTCTGATAGCTCCTCCTTTATCTTTACCACATTTTCCGTTACCTCGTAAATTTCTTTTACTCTTTCTATCAGACCTTTCTTAATTCCTCTTTCTTCCATTTTCTTTCAGAGTTCTTTCCTATTTACCTTGTCGAATGCGGCCTTAAGGTCCACAAAGAACGCGAACACCTTACCTCCCTTTTTTCCAATTTCTCTTTCTACGACGTGTTGCAAAACATATACGTTATCTATCGTTCCCCTTTCCTTTCTAAACCCTGCTTGGGTCTCGGGTAAGATATCCTTGACGTCTAGCTCCTCCTTGAGTCTTTCGTTCAGAATACTCGCGTACAGCTTGCAAGCCGAGTCCAGCAGGGAGATTCCTCTGTAGTTTCCTACTTTACCTAAGTCCCCTTTTTTATGAATGGGAAAGATCACCGCCTTTCTCCAATCATTTGGGAATCCCTCCCCTCTCCAGACTTTCTTCAAAATTTCTTTCAGCCTTCCCCTCGACCTTCCCTCACTGAAAATCCATGCTTCTCCCGGAATACCATCCTCTCCCGCTGCTTTTCTCCTTTTTAATCTTTGAATCTGCTTTTCTATTTCTTGGTCAGTCAGCTCCTCTTCTTCCTCTCCTTCCGAAATGTCTCTGTCCCTCCTTTCTCCTACTGTCTTAACTTCAGAGCCACCTAGCAAACTACTGAAATGTTTTTCCCACTCCTTTCTGTTTATATTTTCGCATATATCGCTTCTTTTTCTTCTGTCCTTATTTATGTAACCCCAGATTTCCTTCTCAGTTTTTGCGTTTCTTATCTCCTCAATTTCCTCTTCCTTTTTCTTACTTTCTTTTCCCTCACATAATTTTCTGAAGCTTGCCTTCCCTTCCAAATACTCCTCTCTTTTGATTCCTCCCCCTTTCCATTTTTTATATAACGCCTTAACCTTTCTCTTTTCCCTCCTACATTCCTTATCCCACCACACTCTGTATCCCATCTTTCTTTCCTTTATTCGATACTTTTCTTGACTACACTTTCGCTTATACCTTTTTTCAACTCCATCCAGCTCTCCTCTACTCCGCTTTCTACCAGCTCTAGCATCTCTATATTGCTTTGGTAACGCTCCACACTCTCTTTCCCCCAGCACATAATTTCCCTAACTTTGCTCTTCTCCGCTTGCCTATCCTTTCTGCTACTCTTCGGAATTCGGAAGGTTATACAAATAGGCATGTGGTCTGATTCTATTCTACTCTCGACTTCGAATCCTATAATTTGCTCTAGCCCTGCCGTATTGCTTATAGCGTAGTCAATAACCGTAGCCCCTCTGCATCCCACATAGGTGTACTCGCCTTCATTATCCCCTTGTATGTTTCCGTTAGCCATGTGCCATCCTCTATTCTCTATTAGCTGTAGAAGCAATTCTCCCTCCTCGTTACTCCCTGTGTCCTTCGACTTCCTTTTCGTCTGATCCTCCCTTCTCTCCCCCAGATACATATCTCCTTTGCTACCAGTTCTTGCGTTCATATCCCCTGCAACGATCAGAAATTCCTCCTTCTCCACCTGAACCAATTCGTCGATCCGCTTTTCAATTTTCCTCATTCCGTCTCTGTTATAGACTGTAAGTATCTTCCAATTCTTTCCTCCCACCTTCAGTTTTCTTTCTACTACATCTGTTACTTCCGTTTCTGCCTTTCCCGCAAGCCACTCATTCCTAACTCCTGTAATTATTCCTCCACTTGCCCTGCCCTTCTTGTATTCCCTCCTTGCGAATTGGCATTTCCACTCGAAGCCTGACGGCAACTTATTCTTTATTCTTTCCCAACCTTTTTCTTCCAACCATGTCTCAGAAAGACCCACAAACTCGAAGTTCTGAATATAATTCCAGAACTCAGTGTCCTTATTTGAGATTCCTGCAACGTTCCAGAAGATCATTTTACCCGTTCTTTCCCCTTCGATTGCCCTTTCCTTACAAGTGTCCTGGCTGCTCCACCGATTTATTGAAAATCCTGATGCCCCCTATTGACCGGTCTCTCTCTTACCTTGTCATTCCATTCTATCCATCTTCCCTCTACCATTAACTTCTGGTAACCTACTCTCGCACTTCTTCCTTTTTTCCTTTCCTCCCTTGCAGCTACTAGAATTTTACCCTGTATTTCTCTCTCTGCTTTGGTCAGATCGTGGTTTATAAAAACTTTGCTGCCCCTCAGCTTACTTTTCCTCTTCATTACTTCCTGTTTTTCCTCCCAGCTCTTTAGACCTATTATTATAGCTTCCTTTCCTTGTGGACCTACTACTCTTGCCCACAGTACGTCAACACTTGTCTGCAATTTCTCTCTAAAGAACTTCCCGACTTCTTCTTTTGCTCTCTCCTTGTTTATCATTAGTCCCTTCATTACCACATTATTCCTTCTGTCCCTTCTATCCTGCCATTCCATCATTCTACTCATTCTACCTACCTCTGTGTTTCTGCCTTCTAACTCTTCTATTCTCTTTTGCATAGATATGTTATTATTACAGTCCTCCCTCTCCCCAAAATGCCCCACCTTATCCTCGAGCTGCTTGATCCTGTCCCGCAACTCTTCCCTCTCCTTCTCCCATCTTACCTCCTTCTCTCTTATCATCTTTTTTAAATCCTTTACTTCTCGTTCTAATGTGCTATTGTTTTCTCTCATTTCACCTCTTAAACCTTGTACCTCCCCTACTAAGTTTGCTAGGGCAGCTAATATCTCCGATATGTCCCCTTTTTGCTGTTTATCTCCTTCAGCTTCCTTCTTGCCTTGCATCTCTGCCCCTTGCTCATACCCCTCTAAAAAATCCGCCGCTCGATTACTCTCTTCCCCCACTTTCTTCTCAATTTTATTCAAAAATTCCTCTATCGTCCCCTTATCCTTACCGTTACCATCCTTTACTACTTTCTCCGCGTTTGCGGGCCGACCTCTTCTCGACTTCCTGATTTCGTTCTTTACCGGTGTCCTCGTTACCAACGGGATCGGGTTTACCGGTATCCCTGTTTTATCGGCTGCACTGTCGCTGCCGACGGACGGCTTCCCCCACCCTAGCGCGCCATCCTCCATGTTCCTATCTATTTATTGCTGTTTTCCTAACCTTTACGACCCTAACTCGCTTCCATCCACCCTACGCTCTAGCCTTTAGACCCGCGCCTATCCCTCTTCCACCTCCCGCTCCCTACCCTATACTCTTTCTAGCGCAACTTTTCACCGCTTTACATCTACTCTTACCGCTAAATATTTCGCTTTTTATCACACTTCGCTCTCACACAACGCTTACACTTACACGCCTCTACCCAAGTCCTCAATTTAAATTAACAGTATCGAAGAAAACCAAGATCAATACTGCAAACCCGGATAATGAGGAGTTGTATCGTTTGCGAAAAACTAATTAAGACAATTTATTTTGCAACATTAGTATGCTATAACAAGGAACCAAGCGAGCAACGAGCCTACGATGTTGGTTTAATGTGACGCCATATAGCAAACATTTTGATAAGTAGAAAACTATTGAATTTCCCTGAAAACATATAATCTTATTAAAACGTACTAAAAATAATGATAATAATATACTGCAACTAACGAATCGGGAAGTTCTTTGTGTGGCTCTTGGAGAGTCACACACAAAATAAAAAACATTAATAGCTGCAGGCCCTACTAGTCATGTGTACCACTAACCCTCTCGCAAGAGCAGTCCTACCCGCGAGCGAGCGAAGCGAGCGAGCAACAATAACCCTCTAGTTTTTATACATCAATCGATGCAGCTGGATTTTCGTTATAAAAAAGTAGTAACCTATGTATGTCGAAAAGCTAATAGTTCAGGAGATATTTCAATTTAAATAACTCTAAAATACCATTACTGTCGTACTAAGACGTTAGTGTTTACTTACTTGTGTAACGTCTTAGTACGACAGTAATGGTATTTTAGAGTTATTGAAATTGTAATATCTCCTGAACTATTAGCTTTTCGACATACATAGGTTAGTACTTTTTTATAACGAATGTCCAGCTGCATCGATTGATGTATAAAAAAATATCTCATTCCATTTAAAAAAACAAAGTTGAACTTTATATGACCTTTACGCGTCCTCTCACAAAAAAACTAATAACATCAAAATATGCTGCACTCGATACCATTCAAGCCTCTGCTGAAACATTTTTTGCTACAAGTAACAATAGCGAGAAAAAAAATTTGTTACATTATGTAACATAAATATTGTATGTATATTTGAATAAAGTTTTCAACTAGTAATAATCGCACCTCGGTAGAGCCTCATTGGTTACGATATCGCCACTGTGTAAAGCTGTATATTTGAATATTAAAAACAGGTTGGATGTATATTTAATACTACATGAATATGTATACAATATTTTGTGCTACTAACCAGATAGCACAGGATGTCTTACAGGCGTCGTTTTCTCGTCATTTTTACGCCTTTACGTCTTACGTCTCTAAAAGACGCCCTTTATACGTCCACAATGGCATCTTT
The DNA here is from genome assembly GCF_051020765.1 of Lasioglossum baleicum. NCBI lineage: Eukaryota > Metazoa > Arthropoda > Insecta > Hymenoptera > Halictidae > Lasioglossum > Lasioglossum baleicum. Next base: position 304,560 of record NW_027469211.1, on the reverse strand, counting down.
TTGAGACGTCGTTTTTAAGGTTGAAGGAAGGACCTTTTATACGTCTCATTTCTGCCGTAAAAACGACGTCTCCAAAATGACGCCTTTATGGATGTGTAAAAGCCGTCTCTTCGGAGAAGTCGTTTTTACGGCAAGAATGAGACGTACAAAAGAGGATTTTTCCCGGACTGAATTACTTGTAAATATAGAACTGTAAAATAAATCTTTATTTAATATTGAAAGTAAAATGTTTACTTTTAATTTACTTTGAATTCGTGTATGTCACTTAATCGACATACATTTATATTATAAGAACATTAATCAATTAATTAACGTTAACTAATTAACATTAATTAATTAACGCGTCAGCGTTAGTGGGAAGAGTGGGGGAAGCAAAGGCGGGCCTCGCTGCGCAGCTGGACGAGGGGCGGAAGGGTAAGGGACCTGGCGAGACTAGAATATGTGGTAACCCTGGTCCCGAGTTCGAATCCCTCCAACTGCATAAAAATTTCTGAATTGTAATAAGGTCTTTTCGAAGACCAATTCCCTCAAACAGTGCATGAAAGTAGTAACATATATACATATAGATTCTAATTTTTTTATAACTTTTTCTTACATTTGAAGATTTTATGCGTCTGAAAAAGACGTCTAAAAGATGCCGGAAAAATGCGTGAAAAGTCGCCTAAAAGATGCCCCGAAAGACGCGTAAAAGACGTTTAAAAGATGCCTGAAGGATCTCCAAAAAGATGTGTAAAAGATGTGCATAGATATTTCATAGATAGAATAATAAATATTTCCTAGTGAAAACTACATTGTCAATGTAAGTGACAAGTGAACCTATTTCTTAAGAATTGTAATTTAATAAATAATAAATGTTTCCAAACACATTGAGTAGGTATCTAATTACCTTTTTTTAGTGCCATTCTAACGTTAAGTAATTGCAACTACCCATTACAATTACTTGTAATTGCAACTACCAATTACAATTACTTTTGTAATTGCATTAAAATTACTTGGGAATTGCAGAAATAATATTACAATTATATGTAATTGTAATTGGTAACTGCAATTACTTTGGCTCAACCAGTAATTGTAATTGCGGACCACAATTACAATTACAGTGATTCGTCAAGCAAGTGCAATTACCAATTACAATTACATGTAATTGAAACGTAATGTAAAAAAAACTGCAAAAACGACGTCTACAAAAAGACGTCTTTATGGACGTATAAAGGGTGTCTTTCAGAGACGTAAAGACGTAAAAAAGACGAGAAAGCGACGTCTGTAAGACGTAATATGCTATCTGGGACGTATCTATTGGGTTGGAACGAAAGTTAGTAGCGTTTGTAAATTAAAATTGAAAGCTAAAATTCAGATATTTATTCAGAGATTTATTCCATCCCATATTTTCCATTCTGTTCTATTAACAATTGCCATTTTCGAGGTAACTTCTCGTGTTATTGAATAAACATATGAATAAATACCTTAATTTTATCTTCGATTCTTAATTTGAAAACGCTACGAACTTTCTTTCCAACTCAGTATATTACGATAATGAGATAGCAAAGTCCTGAGGCAGTTACAGTAGTGGACAAAAGTTTAAGGACGCTCTAAAAAAGACGATAACTATTTTGTTATTGTACTATACGATTTGCACTTTTGTTGGAAGCTAGATCAATGAGTTTACTACAGGATGTGAAAAGTAAATTTTTTCAAAGATTGTAATGAAAAAATACTAAAAGTTGCATTTTCAACTTTTTTATGCGGACCTATATTGAAAATGTAAAAAATTCGTTTTGTCGATCTGTATCAATTTAACATATTCTGAAAAATTCGTCAAAATCGGTCGACGTTGCAATGAACTACATACAAACGTTTAAAGATGGTAAAAATTGCAGATTTCCACGATTTTCGGCCTCTAACTACAATAAATCTAAGGATTCTTAAATCTTTCAATGCCTGTTGTTGTTTTCCCGAACCAATCGATTTCGATGAAACTTTCACAGTGCATATAATTGACACAGACCTACAAAATGTATTTTTTAAATTTTCAACAATTCCGATTAATTGCATTTTGAAAAAATTTCGTTTCACATCCTGTAGTAAACTAATTGCTCTAGCTTTCTAAAAAAGATCAAATCATATAACACAATATTAAAATAATTTTAATTTTCTATTTTTATATTTTATATTTTTATTAATTTTCTCCTGGAGAAAAAGACTCCAGGGCGTGTCCTACGAGTTACAAAATATACACGAATACACATGTTATACATTCATTTTTCAGAATCAAATTGTTCCGTCGCAACGGATCGTAGTCCTACACAAAGAAATGTTTTTCCTCGCAAGAAATTCGTTAACGGAAATTCTCCCTTAAACATAAAGAACCATAGCATCTGCAGTGAACCATACTGCCTCGCGAGATAAAGAGCTTCAGGGTCGACTTCGTATTTTATTTATGATATAGCCGTTACCAACCGTTTTTCGGATTAGAAGATTATTTATGCTACGGTCACTCAGGTACGGCCAAATGTTATTTTGTACATCCAGTAATTCTCGGAATACTTACTTCGTCCCGGGCTAAGAATATTCACGGTCACTCAAGATACAACTCTAAAGAACCCTCACCGTCATAAATTACAACCCCAGATGTGTAAACCCAGATGTGTACGCCCGCGTTCGCTAAGCTCAGTCCAAGGTTAAACATTCAATTCTTTAAGGATACGGTCAAGGGGCGACAGTCAACCGTCGAGCGACGTCAATTACCGCTCTTGCCTTCATACCAGGTAGCACCCCACTCTTCCTTCCGACTAGACCAGCCTCTCAGTCACCATGGAAGGAAGTTTGAACAATTAAGGGTGTCCTGATTGGTAAACGACGAGTTGACTGAACCAACCCGGACAGTTCTTTCCCTCATTATAATAGATTCTACTTCCCTTTCCTCGTCTAAGGTCAACCTCTCCACCCACGAGGAGCCTAACCGACCTCTCGCTAAGGCCAACGTACAGTACTTTCAGCAGTTCGTTTCCGAATCTCTGAACGAGTAACACTGACCAGTCTTGCTTGAGCGTCTCACGTGATTGCTGCATACACGATCAGCACATTTCACTACAATACAGATCAACACGGTTTGATCTGCGCGCGTCTAAGGCAGGATCTGTTGGATTAGCCTTACTGACGAGTTCACCAACAGATCTCGAACGAAACGCGATTCCTCCAGTCAATTCCTTGTCCACACGATCCGTTATTTACATTGAAATAGTTGTCTAAAATTAGTTTGGCGGATAACATTCGAACAGTCGCGAACCCATTTCTTTACAATCAAACATTTTGAAATCGGCAAAATTACGCGAACGAACATTTGGTCCTTCGAGCCGGATCGGTGGCCTAGTGGCAATACAGTGCAGTGCAAGTACGAACAATCCAGTGCGAACAACAACAGCGAGATTGGAGGAATCAACGAGCCTTAGCCGTCATCAACAATCAACATCGTCCATCCAAAGCAGCAGACGTTCAGATCAGCTCAAGGTAGGCACGTTACATTGAATTAACCGATCAGGAACCACACGTGACAAACATCAGTCAGAACTCTTCGAAATGGCTAATTCAGCCAAATCAACCGTACGCATTCGCGCTCTCAAACACAAACAACGTGTTTTCAAATCCAACTTGACCAACTTCACTAACGAGCTAACAGAATATCAAGATTCCGCGACCGCGCGTACAAAATTACGCGAACGAATAGATCGTCTAAGAAAGCAATTCAACGGTTTCAACGACGCACAAGATGAGATAGGGCATCACGAAGATTTCGACCAGACCGAGACTGAACGCAAGGATGTAACCACGGTGTACGATGACGCGTTAGCTAACGCGATACAGTTGTTAGAAGGTTTCGAACCGACCATTAGCCAATCGACAAGAACCGTGACAGATTCACCGGCACCGTCCACGTCGACTAGCATAAGCGGGGTGCATCTGCCGAAAATGAATCTTCCAATATTCGACGGTCGCCTTGAAAAATGGCTACCCTTTAAAGACGCGTTCTTGAGTCTAATACAAAAACACACAGGACTAACAGACATACAACGGTTCAACTATTTAAGACTATCGGTATCGGGACAAGCACAAGCCGCCATCGAATCATTCACAATGAGCGAGGTAAACTACCAAGCAGCATGGGCCCAATTAATGGAAACTTACGATAATCAACGCGCACTCGTTCTCCGACACACCGCACTACTGCTCGAAACGCCGGCAATGCCAAACAGTACGCCCGACGCGATCAACAATCTAGTAAACCACCTTCAATCGCACATCCGTTCGCTGCAAACCCTTGGCCGATCATGGGAGGACATCGCGAATGACTTTATTATCAGCATCGCGATCGATCGTATGGATTCTGAGACGCGCCGAACTTGGGAACAAACATTTTTGGATACGCAGATGCCTCAGGCAACAGCGATGTTTAAACACCTTCGTAACGCATCGCATCAAGGCAGCTCTCGCGCGTCAGCAGTAAATCAAGTCAGAACCGCGTTGCCAGAAACCCACCGTCCGTCGACAAGCACGCGATCACGACCCTCGAAAAGATCCTGGGCATCCGCGACGAGATCGAAAGAGATCTCATCATCACCTGTACCTCGAAAACGAACATTCGTGACAACGACCTCTGGACAAGCATGCAAGTTCTGCAACTCGCGAACGCACAAATCCTTCGCGTGTCCTAAATTCATGAATATGACAATCGACGATCGCTGGGCAGCTGTGCGAACCGCGAGATTGTGCCAAAACTGCCTGCAATCAAATCACAAATTCGAGAACTGCGTCAGAGGTCAATGTCGTATGTGCGGACAGAGACATAACACTCGACTTCACATTGACCAGAAATCTACAATTCCAACCGCAGAGGCCTGACTAGCATCGGGAATCGCCAGACAGTTATCACTTCCTACTCGTACCCTCTTGTCAAACGGAATAACGAACGGTCTGTTGACCACCGCACGAATTTATATACTAGATCGCGATCGCAATCCGATATTGTGCCGTACGCTGATCGACACGTGTTCCAACGCAAACCTCATCACGGACGAACTCGCGAAACGATCGGGTTTACCGACGACCCGTCAGACAGCAGTCATTGAAGCTTTAAATCAATTGAATACCACATCAAGCAGCCTCGTGACCGCCACAGTCAAATCTCGATTAACAAATTATCAACGAACATTGACGTTTTGCACGATACCACGGATCGCAGGATCAGTACCGGACAATCAAATCGACCGAGACAATCTTCGTATACCAGCAAATCTGCGTTTAGCCGATCCAGACTTTCATCGCCCAGGAAAGATTGATATGTTGCTCGGGACCGGGCCCGCGTTGTCATGTCTCAGCATAGGCCAAATCAATCTATCAAAACAGAACAACGTCGATCTTATATTACAAAAGACCCAATTCGGATGGATCTTAGGAGGTGATCTCGTCACGACATCACGAGCGAGCCATCGAACCCTTTCCACCAACGTAAATTTCGAACTACAAAAATTCTGGGAAATCGAGGAAGGAGCCGTTAAACAATTCCGATCACTTGAAGATCAAGCTTGTGAAGGTCATTTTAGCGCAACCATGAAACGCAACGAGTCCGGTCGATACATAGTAGCATTACCCTTCAATGAAAAATGGGAACAACTCGGAGAGTCACATTCGCGTGCCTTGAACCGTTTTCGAACACTTGAACGAAAATTAGAACGTGATCCGGAGTTAAGAGAGCAATACACAAAGGTGATAGACGAATATCGTTCACTCGGACACATGACACGCGCGACGAACACGCACGCACCAGGGTTTTACTTACCACATCACGCCGTCATAAAACTAACGAGTTCAACAACCAAGCTCCGGGTCGTGTTCGACGGGTCAGCCAAAACAAGCACGAATCTCTCGTTGAACGACACCCTCCGAATCGGTCCCACGTTACAAGACGACCTTCTGTCGCTGCTATTAAGATTCCGAATGCATGCATACGTCATAACCGGAGACATCGAAAAGATGTATCGTCAATTCCTCGTTCGACCCGAAGATCGCGTTTACCAGAGAATATTATGGCGAGACGCACACCAAGAAATCAATACATACGAATTGAATACCGTTACGTTCGGGCTCGCGCCAGCTCCCTATCTAGCCATACGATGCTTACACGAATTGGCAGACGACGAAGCACGCGATTTTCCGGAAGCAGCGGCTCGAATCAAGAAAGACCTGTACGTCGATGATTTATTGACCGGTACCGATTCGCTAGCGGAGGCGAAGAAGTTACAACATCAAATAATCACCCTATTGAAACGAGGCGGTCTCAATATTCGACAGTGGGCGTCAAATGAACCGAGGTTGTTATCAACCTTAAGTAAGGAATTAATCCATCCAAAGATTCTCGGTGATGAATCTACCATGAAAACATTAGGGGTATCATGGGACGCCAGGCACGACGCGATCCGATATTCAGTTCAACCTGCCGCGAACACTGAAATCACTAAACGAAATATATTATCGACCATCGCGAAGATCTATGATCCACTCGGGCTACTCGGACCTATCACAATTGTTGCCAAGATATTGATGCAACAACTATGGACCTTAAAAATCTCTTGGGACGGGTCTGTCCCAGCCAGCATCCACACAGAATGGATGAACTTTGAAGGTGACCTACAGCAACTCAACAATATCGAATTCAACCGTTTGGTTAGATTGAAAAACGCGAGACAGACAGAAATACACGGGTTTTGCGACGCCAGCGAAAGGGCCTACGGCGCCTGTATATATATACGGACAATTGATAAATCCGGGTCCATTCACGCGCATCTACTCTGTGCCAAATCACGAGTCGCACCACTCAGCCAAATCACACTGGCTCGATTGGAACTATGCGGTGCTGCACTATTGGCTACCTTGTTCCAAACCACGCGGAATGCATTGACGCATAATATCGACAAGACCACTTTCTGGACAGATTCGACAGTCGTCTTAGGTTGGTTACGCAAGCAACCTTCAAATTTAAAGACCTTCGTCGCGAACCGCGTAGCCGATATCCAACGGAAAACAGACATTCAATCATGGCGGTACATTCGGTCAGCAGACAATCCAGCCGACCTCATTTCTCGCGGAATCACCGCAGCCGAGTTCAACAACAATGTGCTTTGGCGTAACGGACCTGAGTGGCTCTCAAAGGAGCAAACGAAATGGCCACCCGCAAGATTCACCAAATGCGATGAATTGCCTGAATTGCGTTCAATAACATGTTTAGTAGGTTCGACTATCCGAACCGATGAGATCTTGATACGATACTCATGCATACAAAAACTCCGACGAATCGTAGCCTATTGCTTGCGCTTTCGAGTCAATAATCAAAACACCGGGTCTTTATCTCTCAAGGAACTACAAGATGCCAACAAACGAATAATCAAGCTATTACAAGCCGTTACTTTCGCTCAGGACATTCGCGATTTGAGGTCAGGAAAATTATCAAACCCCAGTAAATTACAACCGTTGTGTCCATTTCTCGATGACGAAGGAATTCTGCGCGTTGGTGGACGATTGCAAAATTCCTCTCTGTCTTTCGAACAGAAACATCCGATATTATTGCCTCGGGGACATCACATTACTAGACTCATCATACGAGATTCGCATCAGAAAAACCATCATTCAGGAATTACAGCCACACTCTACGACGTACGACAGTTATATTGGCCAATCGACGGAAAAAATACAACACGCCAAATAGTTCGGGGCTGCATCAAGTGTTTCCGGATGAACCCCAATCCCGTCGATTATGTTATGGGCAATCTACCTGCCGCGCGCGTTACCGAGGGTCGCCCGTTCCTAACCAGCGGCATAGATTATTGCGGTCCCTTTTAAATAAAGGAGCGGCAATTCAGAAATCGAGTCCGAGTCAAGGTATACGTGGCCGTTTTTGTTTGCTTTGCAACTAAAGCCGTCCATTTAGAGGTCGTCAGCGATTTGACAACAGAAGCATTCATTGCCGCTCTCAAACGATTTATAGCGCGACGAGGAATTTGCAAGAACATTTACTCAGATAATGGTACAAATTTCGTTGGCGCGAACAATGAGTTAATCGCACTTCAACAAACATTATCCAAGGATGAGAAATTTAATCATTTCTTAACTGCCAAGGAAATTTCGTGGCACTTCATGCCAGCGTTATCACCTCATTTCGGTGGATTGTGGGAGGCCGCCGTTAAATCATTTAAACACCACATGAAACGAGTCGTCGGCATAGAACTGTTCACACATGAACAATTTACTACATTCGTCATCGAGGTCGAAGCCATACTCAATTCGCGTCCTCTGACACCTCTCTCGTCGGACCCGAACGACATGTCCGCTCTTACTCCGGGCCATTTCCTGATCGGTGGTTCTTTGACGTGCATTACCGAGACTGATTTCAGCCAAACGCCATCCAATCGCCTGTCTACTTGGCAACATATCCAGAAGGTCAAACAAGATTTCTGGAAACGATGGCACAAAGAATATGTTCATCAGCTTAACATTCGTCACAAGTGGACCAGGGGAGGTCACGAGATCAACATCGGAACTGTTGTACTTCTGAAGGACGATTCTCTGCCACCATTGTGTTGGCATCTAGGTCGAATACAACAAATTCATCCAGGGCCAGACGGGATCATAAGGGCAGTAACCGTTCGTACCATCAACGGCACGTACACGCGAAACGTGAAGAGGCTAGCGCCTCTTCCTAATTCAAACAGCGCACAATCATCCAGTGCTGCTGTCTCAACATAAACCAAGTGAGTCAATGTCTTATATTGTATTGATCGTTCGAACCGATCAACGAGGGGGAGCATGTTCCGTCGCAACGGATCGTAGTCCTACACAAAGAAATGTTTTTCCTCGCAAGAAATTCGTTAACGGAAATTCTCCCTTAAACATAAAGAACCATAGCATCTGCAGTGAACCATACTGCCTCGCGAGATAAAGAGCTTCAGGGTCGACTTCGTATTTTATTTATGATATAGCCGATACCAACCGTTTTTCGGATTAGAAGATTATTTATGCTACGGTCACTCAGGTACGGCCAAATGTTATTTTGTACATCCAGCAATTCTCGGAATACTTACTTCGTCCCGGGCTAAGAATATTCACGGTCACTCAAGATACAACTCTAAAGAACCCTCACCGTCATAAATTACAACCCCAGATGTGTAAACCCAGATGTGTACGCCCGCGTTCGCTAAGCTCAGTCCAAGGTTAAACATTCAATTCTTTAAGGATACGGTCAAGGGGCGACAGTCAACCGTCGAGCGACGTCAATTACCGCTCTTGCCTTCATACCAGGTAGCACCCCACTCTTCCTTCCGACTAGACCAGCCTCTCAGTCACCATGGAAGGAAGTTTGAACAATTAAGGGTGTCCTGATTGGTAAACGACGAGTTGACTGAACCAACCCGGACAGTTCTTTCCCTCATTATAATAGATTCTACTTCCCTTTCCTCGTCTAAGGTCAACCTCTCCACCCACGAGGAGCCTAACCGACCTCTCGCTAAGGCCAACGTACAGTACTTTCAGCAGTTCGTTTCCGAATCTCTGAACGAGTAACACTGACCAGTCTTGCTTGAGCGTCTCACGTGATTGCTGCATACACGATCAGCACATTTCACTACAATACAGATCAACACGGTTTGATCTGCGCGCGTCTAAGGCAGGATCTGTTGGATTAGCCTTACTGACGAGTTCACCAACAGATCTCGAACGAAACGCGATTCCTCCAGTCAATTCCTTGTCCACACGATCCGTTATTTACATTGAAATAGTTGTCTAAAATTAGTTTGGCGGATAACATTCGAACAGTCGCGAACCCATTTCTTTACAATCAAACATTTTGAAATCGGCAAAATTACGCGAACGAACACAAATTATACCAATTTTTTAAAATTCTGCGGGGTGCTCAAGGTACCCCTTTTTATCGAAAATTTTACTTAACTGAGGCTAAAATTGCCGCGCTTGCGCGTGAAATCTTGCACCAATATCTCTCCTCTAATTCTGTTCGGCCGAAAAACATACAATGTATGCAAGCATAAAAAAAACTAAATCAATATAACAGGGCAACCGTAAAATAACATGATAAAATCTCAGTTTTACATAAGTTAACATGAATAGAATCATCGAGTAAAATATATTGTGATATTATTTCGAGACAGAACCGAGTACTATCTCATGAGACACCCGGGTACGTAGCTTACCCAAGTATGTACATACCCGGGTATCTCATAAGTCACTGCTCTAATATCTGTGGTTGCCAGGAAGAACGCCGCATGTCACAATTTCAAAAAATTTCAGTTTATGCATTAATTGAGATTTATAGTATAGAGGATTTACGTCTTTATCAGAAAGAAAGTCATGAAAATAAATTCGAAAGGCTTTTTGCAAGAAAGACATAATCCAATTGAACCGATATCCTATGGCAAAAGATTAGTAACCAAAATCTTAAACAGCAATATCTCGAAAGTGAAATTATGTGACATGCGGCGTACTTCCTGACAACCACAGATATATGGTGCATAATGAAGGAATTCATTTTTAATTAAATAATATCAGTAAACAATTCTTGCAAAATTACCTGTGTATCTTCCTTAGATAATCTATTAGAATTGCGAATATTCTGCGCTTCTTTCGCCACGTTCTCGAAAGACATTTTGTCTACTGTACGTGATGGTCTTCAGATTCGTGTCGACTAACTGAATGCAGATCCGTTCGACACGTGCGAGACCAGCGACTGATGGGTTTCTGTTTTTCGATCGAATTCTTTTCGATCCTCGCAAAACATAAACGCATCAGTGACTGGACTCGAACGCGCTGAGCGGGTCTGTATTCACTACTATGTATATGGTTCACGTGTATGTAGTATACGTTCAAAACCGCGATCTCTAATAGAAATATCATACTGATATTATTACATTAAGATTATAACGTCGATATAATGCGTAAGATAAATGCAAAACGACAAAAAAACTATTGGAAAAAATTTATTCTAAATAAATTTGTTGTAATTTTGTAATTAATAAACATATATAATAACACTCATAACAATAATATAAATATATATACGTAAAGATAGTTGTGCTCATGAATCTATTGTACATTACTGTAGTACATCATATAACTACCTTACTACATAATTTCTACCGTTAAAATACAGGTCCCGTTTTACCTTTTCTTTTCTCTGGTCACTTTATGACTCTCTCGGTGACGACTACTATTCTTTGCGTATTTTACCTTCAAATATTTTCGAAATATTTCAATATATCTTCTAAAAAAATTTCTACAAATTTATTAGGATATAGTCAGAAATTACAAAAAAAAGAATTAATCAATTAAAAAGAAGTAGATGCATGACGGGCGCGAACATACTATAAGCAGGTCCATAGTCGAACGGCTAACTTTTTTTTGTGTGTAACAGAGCGTTTATTGTGCCAATTAAAAAAAAACACATATCTATACATATATAAATATACATACATGTTGTCAGATACTGCATGCCTTTGCTAACTTATACCTGCTCTAGCAGTCTTCCTTACAATAAGGGCCACATGTACGACAGTAGTTTTCCCAACGCAGGGTTGTCCCCGATCATAAATCTCAACCATCCTCTCCAGTTCTTTCTCTCTCTTTCCGTCCTCCTATTACATACAACCAGCGACCAGCGACCATCCCTTACTTGAACTCACTACTTTCACTTTTCCTCTCCTACAACTCCCCTACAATTCCCCTACTCCAAAGACATCCTTCTTCCCTTTTTTCCAGCATCCTTACTTCAGAAGTTATCTGAGCTTGAAACCGTCGACATCGTAAAGAGTAAAATAAAGACCAGTAACATTCTTCCAAACCTGTTCTTATTCATTTCGGGATCACGACAATGTATATACGAAGGAACAACAAACTTAAACGCACAAAAAGTACAATTAATTGTACCTCGTAAACGGTTGGGAATAGAAGATGTTACAAGTAAAAGTTGAATAGTGTATCAGACGGTGCATAATATGCAACTAATTGTATGCACTTTTGTGCATCGGCGCATCAGAAAATTGCAACTGCGCTTTTTTTTAAATGGAATGTCCTATATTTTATAACATAGTTCGATGGAGTATCAAATTCTGAGTATAATAGTGTTGAACTTCATATGTCCTAAATCTAATAGTTTCCGAAATATTATCGAAACAATTTTCTTTCTTCTTTCGATAATATCTCGTTAACTATTAGGTTTAGCACATATGAGGTTCAATCAACTCGATTGAAAGCAGCGTCATCTGAAAGGACGCAAACTCATGGCAAAGTATAGAGGATCCCTTCACATGGCGCTGCTTTAAATTGATTTGATTGGACGCCATCGACACCATGGTGTTCGAATTCGTCCAATCAACTCGATTGAAAGCAGCGCCACCTAAAGGGAGGTAAACACCTTAGACCATATATACTTATAGACCCGGCATAGGTATAGTCACAGCCCATGTCACAGCCTACTCTACCCTGATAGCACAACAGACTCCACGGGGAGTGACGAAAACGCGCATAGGTTGACTCCACTTGGAACAACCTGGAACCGTCTGGATGCAGCCCACGGGGAATACAGCTTTCTGCAGTCCAGCTGGAACGCCACTCTATCCTGGATTCCGCTTCCCCGCAAGATGGCAGCACGGTCGCACTGATTAATGCGGCGAATGCCGTTATACAGGGCAGCGCCGTCGGTAAGGGCAGATCGCACTAATGTGGCAGATGTCGATAAAGTAGATTTCTATTGTACAAATATGTAGCAGTTTCCCTTTTTACCGACAATACTGATTTTTGAATGAATATTCAGTCACATGCAAAGAGAGAAAACGAAAAAAAAATAATCTGTGCAAAATAAAAATTCTCTGCATCGATTGCAAGAGATGGAAGCTAAGATTAAAATGTCACCATGCAAAAAAAGACAAAGTGTCGTATAAGGGAAAAGAAAATTTACTTTTTCTTATTTTTTAATACACCGCAGGGAGTTGGTAAAGACACATGGACAATGACACAAGGAATATATATATATATAATAAATATTATAATTTTTTATTATTACTATGCTTTATTATTGGACGAACACCTAAATATCTCTTCAGGTTATTGTGATGCAAAAAATATTTGTTACGTAATGTGCACGGTGTGCCAGATATTTGGTCCATTGACACCATGCACATTACGTAACAAATATTTTTTGCATCACAATAACCTGAAGAGATATTTAGGTGTTCGTATTTAAACGGAACACCCTGTATATTGTGATTATTACACGTTGTTGCCTCTGCTTCCCAAAACTTGTGGCCCGTAGCACGTTCTGGCATAGGTGGGATACCTAAAAAATACAAAGAAAATCAGTAATGTACAATATATGCATGTGTGTTGAATGGCATAATTAGATATACGTACCACGTGAAAAATTAGAGGTCTTCCTCTTCCCCGGTTGCCGCAGCTTCCTTCTCCTCCTTCCCTGGATAGCACATTATATTTATCCTCCGTTCTGTAAATTAGATTTTCAATTACACAGTGAGTAAAGGTGAGTATTTAATCTTCTTCGCTTATTGCTCATCTCAACGAATTTTCTAATTTCTGGTGCTACAATTACAAAAGGTCTTCTGACGTTTTTCATCAACTAATATACCTAACTGATTCAAACATTGCAATGATATTTATAAAAAATCGATTAAAGTTGAACTACAAACAAAAGAATGTACTACCAGAAATAAAAAAATTCGATGATGAGAAGCAAGTGAAGAAGATTAAATATTAGGTTGTCCAAAAAGTTCCTTCCGCAATGCCTTTCTTTAATATTGCTAAATAAATATTAGGTTGTCCCAAAAGTTGTTTTTCGATGCATGCACATAATGCAAATTCATATTAAGAAGTACTAAAATATTAACATAAAGATTATCGTATTGTTTGTATTTATTTAGCTACATTAAAGGAACACAATGCGGAAGAAACTTTTGGGACAACCTAATACTTGCCTTACTGAATTGGTTTAAGCCATCATTTTGCCGATTTAGAATATTGCTAAGCTAATTCTAATCTGAATGGGCCAAAGCTGAATTGTGTTGGATTTGTTTAAAGTGATAAATGATAATAATGATAATGAAAAGAGAGTGATAAAGTGATAAAGAAACAAACAATTTACTATTTTGGACTCTACATTGAAGTGAACATACTCGCCCCGTAGCACCTCATACGTGATGGCAAATGGCACTGTCGCGTGGTGTGCCGCAGTGTGCCGACAAGCGTTCTCACGCTTTTTCACGCGAAGATTCTGGGAGACATTTGAGCAAAATGAAACCGATCAACCAATATAAATATGTACAAATACCTTCCGTTCTTCCTTCCTTCCACGTAGTGCACGTAATCCAAGTAATCCACGTAATCACATAATCCAAGCAAGTCAATCTAATAAATAGTCAAATAGTCAAATGCCGCAACGCAGACCGCACTCGCGAGTGTAACGTGTAACCACAGAGCGAAGCTATGTAAATATATCTGTGATTGTGTCAAGAAAAACGCTGCATGTCACAATTTCAAAAAATTTCAGTTTATGCATTTATTGAACTTTATAGTGTAGGATTAGGTATTTACCAGAAAAAACGTCACGAAAATCAATTCAAAAGGCTCGAAAAAATAATACAATTTAACCAATGTCCTTGTCAAAGCATTAGTGATCAAAACTTTAAACGACAATATCTCGAAAGTGAAAGTACAATGTGACATGCGGCGGCGTCCTCCTGACAACCACAGATATTACGACCGAGCTAAGCGAACGAGAACTTGCGAACTGTTGAGAGTTGAGAGAATAACTGAAAACTGCTGAAAACTGAACGGCAGTTTCCCCTTCCCTGACGTATCGTCGTATCCGTGAGCGGTGTCGACCGCGCTTGCCCGTGTTGGTGCATGTTCGATTGCACGCGCGCTACACACAAACGTACCTCTACCATGTCCGTGTGACTACCTGCTCGACTGATCGACGCCGACGCGTTCCTTCGATTTTCACGTTGCCGAAGTTTCGGAAGCATGAGGCGAAAAGTCGGAATCTGGAGACGGCGCGCATTTGAATCTCGGGCACAGCACGCGGCGCGACGCACATTTTGCTATAACTTTTGATCTAAAAGAGATATCGAAGAGAAATTAGGCCTAATTTTTTTGAAAAATCGGTTTTAACGATGTAAAAAAAAATATATTTTGTATTTTTTAAATAATGTTTTCGTTGATTCTTAAGGTATAGCCGGAAAAGATGGTCAGAAGTATCCAACCAAATTTGTTTTTAGTCACGTCATGTTCAACAGAAAATTATGAAAAAATTCATGAATATTCTACCGAATAGCATACACTACTGAGATTTTTTTCAAAATTTTTGGTTGCAAAATCGATTTTTAAACAAATCGGAAAACATAAAATTGCCGATTTTATGTATATACATACATCAAAGTCTTCAGTTGACCACATTTATATTGTTACGTTAGTTGTGTCTCATCCTGATTATTAATGTGTATTTTTTCAGATTTTTCGGATTACGGAAACATGTTTTAAAAAATTGAAAACCTCCAAAAATTCCAAGAAAATGCATGTTTTGTATTGAAGTGTTAGAGACTCCAGTTTTATAAGAATTCAGTACTTGGATATTATTGAAGCAACCGTTCTTAATTTTTTTATAATTTTTTAGAGGTTGGGTAGTCGTTAACAAAACAAGTACATATATACGGCTGGGAATCTTCTGGCCCCGAATCGAATCCCGCATCTATAATCGTTTTGTTCAGTAAATACTTATTGCTTCGAGTTTTAATGAAAAGTTTAACCAAAAACATTTTTTAATTGTCTACATTTATTTTCAACTTAAAGAATTGATGCAGTTCGCGCTGTCGACTTTCGCTGTCCACTTTCTGTAATTGAAAAAAAGAAACACAATTTAAGTTATGATTGCGAAGTGCAGAATGGTTTCGAGGTATTCGAAAATACCGCTACAGGTGGTCCCCTGTGTATCTATATCTTCGAGTAACTAATTACAAATTTTGTATCTATTATTCGTGATCCGAAATTTGTATCTAGGAGAAAAATTAAGGGCAGATTCGGAATCAGCGCAAAAAACTCTATAAGAATCATCCAACAGTAATTGTTGAAGAAATTTGGTGTCGCGGAGACTGTAAATCAAATGGGAAACTTTCATCCAGCAGATCTATTAATGGGTCTATTAACTTTTTTCCGTGTAACATTTTGTTTATTTTCTCGTTTCTTTGTTATAATAAATGGAAGCTTATGTTAATTTGTTGTTCTTCATTCTTTAATAGGCCCCTTTTAATTTCCCATCAGTTTCAACTCCATAAAGTAATAGTTTTCTGTAAAATCCGTATCAATGCCTCCGGATCGGAAACTTTCTGCCAGGGGTTGTATTAATTCGAGTAACTGTAACTTTTTTAATGTTGGACTATATGGATTTGGACTTTTCGTGAGAAGTTGGAGAAATTAGTTTACTGCACGATGTGAAAAGATATGTAGTGGACATGGCGCGTTGGAAAGAGGGACTTTCCGGACGCGGAAATTTCATCCTTCTCAAGTGCGCGCTGTGGACGGTTGCGTTGAGGGTTCGGTCGTAAAAGTGACGATTACCAGAACCCTGACTCAACCGTTGCAATGTCCTTGGCAGCGACGACTTTGAATTGTTTTGGGGAAGGAAACTTTCTCCTTACTCTTGAGGAACGGAGAATTCCTCCCCTTATTTTAACGGTCTTTCTCACGTTGCTAATCCTCCCACCAAAAAGGATTTTTACCAGTGGAAAAAAAGCTTGTAGCACTCGTTGAGAACGCATCGCTCTAGAGTTGCCCGCGCTACGTTAATTTATATCTCTGTACTTTGTTAGTACTCGATAGTCATTAACGTTTATAATCTAGTTTTCTCGTTATTGTTATTATTATTACATCTTGTTTTGTTTTGTTATTGTTACGTGTTATTGTTTTAATAAATATCTATATCGTTGTCTGTTAACCACGCGAAACATCATAGACACTGAATTACCCGTCACCCTAAAGATATTTTTCCAGAAATTGCAGTTGGCCGGAATTGTAGAGAAAATAGGTACTAAATGTTGCATTTCACAACTTTTTTATGTGGGGCCTATATTGAAAATTTAAAAGATAGTTATAATAATTAACCGTATGGTAATAATTTTTCTCGGCGCAACGGTTCGATCAATTTCTACTCTAAATAATTATAGCTTGAGAGGCATGAAACGTTTATAGTCCCGGTTAGAACCATAACGCTTCCGATTCGGGTTTGAATCAGCAAAGATGCCAAGTGCTATTTTATTGGAGGAAAACAAAGGTGGAAGTGTTTCGTCCTAGGCCCGCTAGAGGACTCATCAGTAAGGCTAACTAGCGGACCCTGCCTTAGACAACAAATGTCATGAGGAAAGTTCTTAATATACTAATTGATGTTGGTTTAGTAACTTGTGAGAAAGTCTTGTTCAACTGTTTGTCCATCTTGCGGACGTTTGTCGAACCAAGGCTTTTAACTCTAATTTTTCGCCATCTATAAGATAAAGGAGGTATTTTTTCGCGATCGCATTATTTGAAAGAATGGTAATAATTTTTCTCAGCGCAACGGTTCGATCAATTTCTACACTAAATAATTATAGCTTGAGAGGCATGAAACGTTTATAGTCCCGGTTAGAACCATAACGCTTCCGATTCGGGTTTGAATCAGCAAAGATGCCAAGTGCTATTTTATTGGAGGAAAACAAAGGTGGAAGTGTTTCGTCCTAGGCCCGCTAGAGGACTCATCAGTAAGGCTAACTAGCGGACCCTGCCTTAGACAACAAATGTCATGAGGAAAGTTCTTAATATACTAATTGATGTTGGTTTAGTAACTTGTGAGAAAGTCTTGTTCAACTGTTTGTCCATCTTGCGGACGTTTGTCGAACCAAGGCTTTTAACTCTAATTTTTCGCCATCTATAAGATAAAGGAGGTATTTTTTCGCGATCGCATTATTTGAAAGAATGGCCGCACGTCTCGTTCTCCGTAACGGCCTTTATCCTCGAGGCAGCTCAGGCCCGTATCTATCCCAGACCGTGCGAACTGCGTACAAAATTTCTGTTTATGGAACATTAGAAATTCCATTTCTTTATACACATATTTTTAGCGTGTCTTTCTTAACATGTATGAATTAAATGAAACGAGGCTTCATTAACTGATCTATTTTTATTGAATGGAGTAGAATTACACTGTCCAACAAATTTCAACTTTTTTTATGTTCCCCAATTACTGTAGGGTCCTTCTTATAGAGTTTTTCGCGCTGATTCCGAATCTGTTTTCAATTTTTTTCCTATACGCACAGTTTTTCAGGAACAAGGCTTTGAAAAAAAAACATATTTTTCAACTTCAAACAAATATTGTGATGTTATTATAAAAGATATTGAATTGTTCTTTCTGGCAAAAGATTCTGTAGACTTTCCCGAATACAGTGATATCCAATATTAATACATTATGATTGATTAAACATGTTTAAACAATGATTAAATACGGAGAGATTTCGTCGCGTCGGCGCACAGTGGAAAATTTGGCCCAGACTCGATTCAAAATCAAAGAACTTTCGATAGAAATGAGGTAGAGCGATGAAATTTTTTTAAAATGAAAGCTGAAACTTTGCAGAATATGGGAAAAATAGGGAAGTTATGGTACGAACGTTTTTTAACCGAGAAAATTCGTTAAACATGTAGAATTTAAAGAAATCGATTTTGCAATATCCTGAGGTCGTAGACAAATTTTGAGACCAGATTTGAAATCGGCGTGAAAAAATCTACGGGAAATGATATATAGCAAAAATTTTAAAAAAATTTTCCGCGCGTGGTATTGGAAAAACCACAATTTTTCTCGAAATTGTGCAAGTTTAACGAATTTTCTCAACGTTAAAAAACGTTCTTACCATAATCTCCCTATTTTTCCCATATTCTGTAATGTTTCAGCTTTAATTTTTAAAAAATTTCATCGCTCTACCTTATTTCTATCAAAAGTTCTTCGATTTTGTCTCCGATTTGGACGAAAGGTCACACTGTGCGCCGTCTCCAGATTCTGACTTTTCGCCTCATGCTTTCGAAACTTCGGTAACGTGAAAACTCAGCCCGTCTGAGTGCCTGTTCAATTGCTTGCGCGCTACACACAAGCGTACCTCTACTCTGTCTGTGTGAACTACCTGCTCGACTGATCGACGCCGACGCGTTCCTTCGATTTTCACGTTGCCGAAGTTTCGGAAGCATGAGGCGAAAAGTCGGAATCTGGAGGCGGCGCGCATTTGAATCCCGGCACAGCGAGCGACGCGGCGATAACAGAACATACGGACAATAGGACGTCCTTATATTAGGGTATGTATTCGGATAATGGGGGTACGGATACGGGAGTCTCTACTGTATTCAAAGAACAAGTAGACATAATTGAAATCGTAATTCTAATTGCAATATTTTGTAGGACTCAATATAAATAGTACCGTATACTCATCTTTTTATATCGATGAATATGATCACTAACTAAAATAAATTCCTAATAAGAAAAAAAAATGTTAACAACCCATTAAAAAGTGTTAAAAACGCGACTGAACATGTTGGTGAAAGTCCCATTTGGGGGTGAACGGAACTTTTAAGCTAGTGCTTGAAGCGGACTCTGGGATTCGGCAAGACCGCAGATGTGGCAACCAAACCTTGGGGTTTTCCAGCCATCTGGAAACTATCGAAACGGTGTAGCTTCGAATAATTTTCTGCCAGGGCGGCGAAGACTTCGGTCGCCGTGGCCAAGTGGTGCAATAAACACGGTCAGGTAACCCGACGCGCGACGGCCAGCCAGGCATATCGGCATGAAACCACTAACAAGTTAATTGCAGACCTTGTTTATTTTTCGTGATTGTTTCATGTAAATGACGCTAGCTGCTTCGTGTGGCGTTCTTCCGATTAAAAAAAGACTAATCTCAAGATAGAATTTGGACTGTGGATAGTGGATTTATTCAAAGTCTTCGAATAACGGCACAATCAATTTTCTACCGAAACCGAAATAATACCGGTATTCTTTCGGTTTTTCCAATGCTTAGGTTGTTCCAAATGAAAAAGGAAAACCCTCCGCACGAAGGAACAAGCGCGAGTCCGAATTCACAGGCGAGGCCGTCATAAAACATTCAGCTAAAGACCTTCCAGATGTACCTCCCAACAAAGTGATTTTTAGCCAGCCGAAAGAAGCACAGCCGATGTAGCCAGATGTATTTCGACCTTTTATACCGTTAAGGTACTAAACTTTATACCGTAGCTACCTGCAACCGAACATACTCCTTGGTTTCAAATTCTTGCTTTAGTTTATTAAAAGGAAGTAGACTCGTTTTCAGGATTGCAAGGGTGCGGGATTCGCCTCTTATTCTCATCTCTCGATAATAATACAAACACGAGGTTTTTCACTAGTCAAAAACGCTAGATAAAAGATCGATCTAGGACACTATCTGCCTCAAAAGTTCTATTTTTTCGTTTACGAGGCGTAATTGGCATTATTCGGCAGCATGTAGCTATGAAAATAGCTTGTATGCTTCCGAATAATGCAAATTACGGTGACGACTAATGCAAATTTCGCCTCGTAAACGGAAAATAGGACCTTTGAGGGAGATGGGGCCCTAGATCGATCTTTTATCTAGCGTTTTTAACTAGTGAGAAACCCCGTGTTTGTATTATTATCGAGAGATGAGAAGAGGCGAAACCCGCATCCTTGCAATCCTGGAAAAAGGCTGTTAGGTCCCGCGTCGGATATGATCCGACGAAACGAGCCCAGACGGGGCGGGGACGTAACCGACCAATTTATTTAAGACGATCTTAGATCCACGTGGCGCGTAACGTCTACGTCTGATCAGGGACCCGATACCGGTGTTCGTCGTTGTTGAAAAGGGGCGAAGAGGGAAATGAATGTAAACGGGACGGACGTCGTCCGGCGGGGATGTCGCGACGGCGCGACGAACTGCGCGATGACGGTGACAGCTCCCTGCGATCAGAGTGTCACTATGTGGGCGTGTGTGTGTGACTCGTCCGAACGCGTGGGTTGTTCGATTCGTGACAGGATTCTCGACCGAAGGGAAATTGGTGTTCTCTCGGTACCGAGCACCCTCTGGGCTCAGACGCACACGATTGAAACACCGATTCGGGGTTATGGGAACGAATGTGAGGGATGTGAGGGATGTGAGGAATCGATCGGCGGACCGATCGGGATTGAACAACCCGGAGACGCACACGCACACACGCACACACTCACGATCACTCCACTCGGTCACTGGTCGACGAAACTTTAATAATACCACCTTAGGGTGAGTATTCTGCGGACGACGTAACGTTCGTAACGCGGGTCCTCGATACTGATTTCCTCTAGTGGAGGGAGACTCGGAAGGAATCGGATCGGTATCAACCTCCACGGGAGAGGAGGCGCGGAATCTGGCCGTCCGACGGTCGTTTCTTCGCGGCGCGGAGGCGTTTCAGCGCGGTCAGCGGTTCCTTCTTCGCGTCGCGGAGGAATCGCGATCTCTCGACGGTCCACTATTTTCACCCGACGGAGGAAAGGGACGTCGCGAATGATCCTGGGCCGTTTGGCGATTCCCAAGTACGGGTTATAAGCGGTGCCTCCTCCTTCGGCGCGTAGCTGTCGCACCAATTTACCGATTTGGTAGCTTCTACCGGCGCGACGGGGCATGGGAGATAGCGAGGAGCAAGGCGTTGCTGAATTAAAGCTGCGAAGTAATAGGTTTAAACAAGCAATGTATAATGAACCAAAATGGGTACAAGGCAGTGATGCCAGAATCATGGGTCGTGGGTTTTTTCCCCTCCGCTCGCTCAGTCGACTCGACCCCCCACTCTGACGCACCGTCGTCGCCAGGTTGCTTCTACTGCGCACGCGCTACACGAACGTATCTCTACTCTGTCCGTGTGAGTGCCTGTTCGATTGCACGCGCGCTACACACACCAGCGTACCTCTACTATGTCCGTGTGCGCTGCTTGTGCGCTTGCGCCAGCCACAATCTAATTTTAGCACTCTCCATCCACATCCACGCCTGCTTGACGGAAACGAAACTGATTCTGAAATTCGGCCGTCGAGCCGTCGAGCGTATCAACCGCAATCTGGAGCTAGCCTTCGAGTCCCCGCGGGCAGCGAGTTTTATTTTTATTTTTCATTACTTTTTTAATTACATTTTTTAACCTTCCAAAAAATTTAAATATATATTATATGTATATTCGTAAGTTTGAACCCTTTATCTCAACCAGGAGGGTAGTGAAAGGGTAAAAACTAATTATTGGTTTTTCCCACATTTTCCCTATTTAATGGTATACTTAAAAATTCTAGAAAAATTCTACAAAATTGTAGATATTATTCCTTATGATTGTGAATTTTTTCAGATTTTTTGCAAATAGTAAGTATGAAAAATCGTATAGCCGGATATAAGATGGTCAAAAGTGCTCATCCAAATTAATTTTTAATCACACCATGTTCAATAAAAAATTACGAAAAAATTCATGAACATTCTGCCTAATAGCATACACGCGATTGAGACCAATTTCAAACTTTTTGGTTGTAAATAGCCAATATGGCTATAGCCGGATAAGATAGTCAAAAATGCCCTTGAACCGAATTTTATCGACGATGTCCCATTCGATATAACACCAAGAAAAAACATACTGTGCAAAATTTCAACCCTGTATCTCGATCGGGAGGGTAGTTATGGGGTAAAATCGAAAAATCAGTTTTTGGCCTATTTTCCCTAGTTAATGACGTTTAGAAATTCTGAAAAAAATCTGACACATGTCAAGAACCCAAATACATACTTTGCAATTAGTTTCAGATTTTTAAAAGGGAAATATCCTGCTTGTAAAAAATCAAAAACCTCAAAAAAATTGAAAAAATGCAGATTTCACATGGAAGTTCTAGAGTGTCCACATTTATATTTTTACAGTAGCAGTATATTGTTATAAGTATTGTTCATGAATTTTTCAGATTTTTCGGTTTGGTGCGCTGTTGTTAAAAAAAATAAAAACCGATTTTTCGACGTTTTTTCCGCGAAGAACTAAGCTAACCTTAAAATTGTTACGTTCTATTTATTCTGTAAGTCTATCAGGCTCTGATAAACCTTGAGCATTCTACAGAAGTAATTAAAAAATGAAATCAACTTAATTAATATTTCTACAGTATAGACATTACATCTAGAAATATAAATCACGTTTCCAACAATTCAGTTGGCTCAGCGCGTTAGGCGTTCATACCTAGGAAAGATCATCAAGATTTTCATCGACTAGATAAAAAAAAATGCTGGTGGCTCTCACCAAATGACACTCACATGCGAGAGCTACTCGAGCGGAAAATTATAGTGCCCAACATCACACTAGGGCCACTTAAATGACTTGAGAGATCTACATGTAAAACTCAACATCATATTGTACCGTGGCACGATAGCTACCTAATATTATATGTACACAATATGTATATATCGTTGTTAGTAATAAGTTAGTCCCTAAGTAGTACTTAAGCAGACATCCTATACCAAAGACTGTTAAGGGGTTTTTTTTTTAATAAAACTTTTTCCCCATTCTCCCTTCCATTATCCCTTAAGGCGCCTCAGCTTACAAGTAATCCAACCGTTACACAGTTCCTATTTATTCTTCCACCGTCCAAAGATTTGTCAAGCACCGAGATTCGCACGCGAGCGAACAATCAGCTTAACATAGCAATACTGTGTGGAGATTTTTATTATTCTTGTTGACTCCTGTTAACTCTGATTGTACTAATATATTCAATAAACATGTTTAAAAAAAAAAAAAGCGCGTTAGGCGTTCGACTGTTGACTGCTTATACTAGGTTCGCTCCCGGCATAGGTATACATTTTTTTTACTTGATTAATTCTTTTTTTTTATGTCTGACTATATAATAATCAATGGTGTGTTTGTAGATTTCTTTTAGAAGCAATATCTACATATTCAAAAAAAATATTTTAAGGTGAAATTCGCAAAAAAATTATAATACATACATAGCTTGTGCGGATCGTAATTATCTCAGTTTCATTTTATCGTGTTTTCTGTAAAGCATATTTTATTTTATCGATGAATTGAAAGATTTATTTATGTTGAAAATTGGAGGAACTTCTGGCAGTACTCGACATTTTCAGCAGTAATTCCATTTATGTGTCTTCGAGTTTTAAATACTTTGTTATAGAGAAAAGAAAGAAATTCAAGTTGTAGAAATGGCTCTATTGTTATTTACTTCTTTTGAGGCATTCAATTTGGTACCTCGTCTCTTATGCGGAACAGCAATTGTTGTGTATGTACCACTCAGGGTTGCTAATGAAATATTTCACAGTGAAAGCAGATGTTCCGATACTTGTCAATAAACTAACGGATCTATAAAAGCATATTTAGAATGACAAACTTTTGATGTTTCATTAACTTTTACCTTTGTTCACCTTTATACGTTTACCTTTTCTTTTCTTTACTCGCCTTACGACTCTGTTAGACACAACTACTATATTTGGTGTATTTTACCTTAAAATACTTTTTAAATTTCTTAATATTGCTTTTAAAAGAATTCTACAAAAAGATCCTTGACTAGTGTGAAGTTAGATATAAAAAAAGAAGAGAATTGAGATGAAATAAAAAAAAATACATCTACGACGGGCGCGAACCTAGCATAGGCCGGTCCACAATCGAACGCCTAACGCACTGAGCCAACTGAATTGTTGGAAACGTGATTTATATTTCTAGATGTAATGTCTATACTGTAGAAATATTAATTAAGTTGATTTCATTTTTTAATTACTTCTGTAGAATGCTCAAGGTTTATCAGAGCCTGATAGACTTACAGAATAAATAGAACGTAACAATTTTAAGGTTAGCTTAGTTCTTCGCGGAAAAAACGTCGAAAAATCGGTTTTTATTTTTTTTAACAACAGCGCACCAAACCGAAAAATCTGAAAAATTCATGAACAATACTTATAACAATATACTGCTACTGTAAAAATATAAATGTGGACACTCTAGAACTTCCATGTGAAATCTGCATTTTTTCAATTTTTTTGAGGTTTTTGATTTTTTACAAGCAGGATATTTCCCTTTTAAAAATCTGAAACTAATTGCAAAGTATGTATTTGGGTTCTTGACATGTGTCAGATTTTTTTCAGAATTTCTAAACGTCATTAACTAGGGAAAATAGGCCAAAAACTGATTTTTCGATTTTACCCCATAACTACCCTCCCGATCGAGATACAGGGTTGAAATTTTGCACAGTATGTTTTTTCTTGGTGTTATATCGAATGGGACATCGTCGATAAAATTCGGTTCAAGGGCATTTTTGACTATCTTATCCGGCTATAGCCATATTGGCTATTTACAACCAAAAAGTTTGAAATTGGTCTCAATCGCGTGTATGCTATTAGGCAGAATGTTCATGAATTTTTTCGTAATTTTTTATTGAACATGGTGTGATTAAAAATTAATTTGGATGAGCACTTTTGACCATCTTATATCCGGCTATACGATTTTTCATACTTACTATTTGCAAAAAATCTGAAAAAATTCACAATCATAAGGAATAATATCTACAATTTTGTAGAATTTTTCTAGAATTTTTAAGTATACCATTAAATAGGGAAAATGTGGGAAAAACCAATAATTAGTTTTTACCCTTTCACTACCCTCCTGGTTGAGATAAAGGGTTCAAACTTACGAATATACATATAATATATATTTAAATTTTTTGGAAGGTTAAAAAATGTAATTAAAAAAGTAATGAAAAATAAAAATAAAACTCGCTGCCCGCGGGGACTCGAAGGCTAGCTCCAGATTGCGGTTGATACGCTCGACGGCTCGACGGCCGAATTTCAGAATCAGTTTCGTTTCCGTCAAGCAGGCGTGGATGTGGATGGAGAGTGCTAAAAATAGATTGTGGCTGGCGCAAGCGCACAAGCAGTGCACACGGACAGAGTAGAGGTACGCTGGTGTGTGTAGCGCGCGTGCAATCGAACAGGCACTCACACGGACAGAGTAGAGATACGTTCGTGTAGCGCGTGCGCAGTAGAAGCAACCTGGCGACGACGGTGCGTCAGAGTGGGGGGTCGAGTCGGCTGAGCGAGCGGAGGGGAAAAAACCCACGACCCATGATTCTGGCATCACTGGTACAAGGTGATGATTTGCGAGCAGAACTCGTGAAACAAAGTATAATGACGGCGTGCGAGCAAGCTCGAACGAAATATATGGCACAGAATAGCAATGGTAATATAAAAGATGGTGCGAGCGAGCTCGTACAAACAAAATAACACGGAAATAGCAATTATAGTATGAAAGATAACGCGAGCAAGCTCGTATAAACAAAATAGCACAGAGAAATCAATTATAATACGAAAAGTAATGCGAGCGAGCTCGTGTGAACAAAAATAGCGCAGAAAGGCAATTATAATGTGAAAGATAATGCGAGCAAGCTCGTATAAACAAAAATAGCGCAGAAAAGCAATTATAATGTGAAAGATAATGCGAGCAAGCTCGTCTAAACAAAAATAGCGCAGAAAAGCAATTATAATGTGAAAGATAATGCGAGCAAGCTCGTATAAACGAAAATAGCGCAGAAAAGCAATTATGATGTGAAAGATAATGCGAGCAAGCTCGTATAAACAAAAATAGCGCAGAAAAGCAATTATAATGTGAAAGATAATGCGAGCAAGCTCGTATAAACAAAATGGCACAGAGAAATATCTGTAAATTTTGTATAAATGTCTACGAGCAAACTCGACGAATAATTTAGAACAATTTAGATATAACAGTAATGAAAATGGTAGAAATGGTAAGATGCAATACGACCTGAGTATCGTGAGCGATTTGGGACAGAGTCCGAAAACGCGAGAAAATGGACTGAACTAGATTAAAGTCCGAAAACGCGATTTAAACTCGACTGACGACGCTAGAGAACTGTACTGTATAAATTCCGAAACTGGAAGAGAGTGAT
Source organism: Lasioglossum baleicum (assembly GCF_051020765.1). Classification (NCBI taxonomy): domain Eukaryota; kingdom Metazoa; phylum Arthropoda; class Insecta; order Hymenoptera; family Halictidae; genus Lasioglossum; species Lasioglossum baleicum. The sequence goes on along the minus strand of NW_027469211.1, from coordinate 277,505 downwards.
TCGCGCGATTTCGTCTTATTCGGTACGACGTTACAAGGCTATACGGGAACTGCAATTACTCGAATTAATATTCGGACGTTCTAAAAAAGACGAGAACTTTTTTAATACTGTACTAAACGATTTGAACTTTTTTGGGGAGCTACAGCAATTAGTTTACTACAGGATGTGAAAAGAAATTTTTTCAAAAATTGCAATTGATCGGGATTGTATGAAAAAATACTAAGAGTTGCATTTTACAACTTTTTTATGTGAGCCCATATTGAAAAATTGAAAAATACGCTTTGTAGATCTGTATCGACTAAACATATTTTGAAAATTTCGTCAAAATCGGTTGACGTTGCAATGAGCTACAAACGTTTAAAGATGGTAAAAATCGCAGATTTTCAGCCTACATCGAAGAATTCTTACATCTTTCAAGGCCTGTCGTTTTTTCCCGCATCAACCGATTTCGATGAAACTTTCACAGTGCACATTATTTACGCAGGCCTACAAAACGTACTTTTTAAATTTTCAATATAGGCCCGCGCGAAAAAGTTGTAAAATGTAACTTTTAGTATTTTCTCTGCAATTCCGACCAAATGCAATTTTTGAAAAAATTTCTTTTCACATCCTGCAGTAAACTAATTGTTCCAGCTCCCCCAAAAAATTCAAATCGTATAGTACAATATTTAAAAAGTTATCATCTTCTTTAGATCGTCCGAATATTAATTCGTGTAACTGTACGTATTAGGGGATAATTAATGTATTACTAGTTTATTGATTTATGTGTAGGTTTACTCTTAATGTAACTGTAAAGAAAATTACGGCAAGGGGGGAAGAACGTAACATTCAATTTGTACATATAGTTTCCATCTCTCTTGCGATCGATGCAGACAATTTTTATTTTGCACAAAGATCCGCAGTCTAGGAACAATAATATAGATATAATAGAAATAAATAAAATTTAATATTTTTTTATATCGGGTTTATTATTTCGTTTTCATTCAGAATCGGTATTTGGAATTGTCGGTAAAAAGGAAGACTGCTACATATTTGTACAATGTGTAGAAATTCATTTCACCGACATTACCAACATTACTGACATAACCTCACCGACGGTGCTGCCCTGTATAACGGCATCCGCCGTTCCACACAGACTCCACGAGCTGCCTTCCATCTGGACGGAAGAAGCTGCCCTCTAGATGCTGTGACGGCGGACTTTGTACACCTGTAATCGTTTTTGGAAGCCCACTGGCATGCAACTCCACACTCTTTCTAGATGTACTCCAACCATTGCTCCGAGCAGCCAATAAGCGGCGTCTGGAACCATACTGCCCTCCAAATTCACTCCACGCTCTGGACTATTCCTGGCAGTTCCAAACTGTGCTATCAGGGCAAGCGTAGGCACTGTCGATGAGCATAGCTTATACATCTTTCGAGAACGTGACGTCACACCGTCTTCATCTTTTCCGAGGGCCAAATTATCTGCGCCGGGTCTATAGGTATATATGGTCACAGCCTACTCTAGTACTAGCCGTGCTGAAGGTAAAAATGGCAACAACGCGGGAGTCCGATTGATATATATAGAACAATATACCTAACCCAACCCACTGAATCAGACTCTCAATCTCCCCTACCGGCCTCTCAGTTTCCCGCGTAGTTTTCAAATGTTCTCATCAGTGTGTAGTACACATTGTGTAGTACACATCGTGCAATAATGGAGCTAAGTATTATTTATTAACTTTTTAGGTCTTTATCTTTGTGTGTAGCACATTTACTTAATACAATCTATTGTTCTTTCAATGCATTTCAATAACATTTTAATAGTATAGCATCTAAATTTTTACAAAATCACATACATACAGAGTTCTCCGAAAATTTATTTTACATAGTTATTTTCAAAAGTTTTATACCTTATTTATTAGTTAATAATGCCACGGCGTTGTTGTGTCCCCAATTGTAAGGGAAATTATGATACTACTCTTAAAGAAAATAATTATATTTCTATATTTAAATTCCCCAAAGATGAGCAATTGCGGAAAAAATGGATGGCTGCTATTCCCCGTAAAAATTGGACACCGACAAAATATTCTGCAGTTTGTAGTCTGCATTTTGCAGAAACTGATATCCAAAGGTATCAGAATATTCCATCTCCTAACGGTGTACTGGAGAATGTTTTGTTCAGATGTCCAAGACTTATGGAAAATGCAATACCTTCCATTTTTTCCAATTCGCCATCAAAACGTGTGCTACCACAAAGAAAAGATCCTATAGAGCGCAGGGAAAGAATAATTGATAACCATGAAAATTTAGTTAGAGAGTTTATTGATTCTGATCTAATTAGTGGTTTCTTAAATTTGATAAACAATTATAAAGAAAAGCTTGTAATTTCGAACCATTGGAGTATCAAAATAATGATACGTATCATATGATGAAGCAATTCATGCCGAAAAAAGATTAGATTAAAACGTATGTTTTCAAAATCGGCAAGTTCGTTTTCTTTTGCTGATATAAAAAATAAATTCCAAATTTGCAACGACGACGACGATGGTAACGATTTTCGTGATGCTCCTGTTGATGTCAGCGGTTTTTCAGAAATTTTTGACACTGATTATTTATCCACTTGTATTGTTGATGATTCCATTAAGATTTATATATCCGGTTATGGGTCCCATTCTGTTGCAAAAAAATTAAATTGTGATATATGCGAATTATTAATTGTGGAGGATAAAGGAACAACTGTAAATAATGTATATTTTGATCATTTACAAAGGGGTGGTCTTTCGACTCCTACAGAAGATGTAATAAATGTTTTTACTCACATGTGTGCAATAATGGAGGCCATAATAAATGTTCCTAATTTGGAATCAGATTTTCTAATATCTGAAAATCATAAACATATTTTATGTAAATTAACATATATTAGTATACAATCAGATATATACCATTTAGCATTTTTAGATAGATGCATTTGTGGTAAAGATTATCACAGTATTTTGTTTAGATTATCATCAATTTTTTCAAATATTTTACTAAATGATTACGTTAAAACTATAAATAATAGTCAATTAGAAATGAATGCACATACCATTTCTAAACATCGTAAAATAAAAACTTTCACACACAATAGAACATAAATTTTCAATTATTTTTTTTTTAATTCAACTTTTTTTAAAGCATTAATTTTGATATATTTAACTTATTTTTTCTAATATGTGTTAGTTAATGCATCAACAGAGTTTTTTATTTGTCTTAGTTTATTTATTTTCTTTTTATATTTTTTTATTATTAATAAGAATTTTTATTAATGTTAGTGTATAGACACAGTAATACCCCTAGGGTGGTGAGGAAATTTACAACAATTATAAAATTATCCTTTATAAGACGATATTATAATAAATATAATATATTACCTGCACAACTTTTCTCTTCCGTAACGGTTTACCCAACCTTTTTGACGTATACACGCAGTCACTTAACCTCTTCGACTTCGTCACAATAATTTCGTCTATTTCAGGCTTCTATTGACTTATATATTCCTTCATTCATTTTCAAATGTTGCATTTTAGTTCAAAGATGATTTCCCATTGCTTCATGCTTCTATTTTCTTAAAACCACTGGAAATATTTCACATATTATGTATCACAACACTAAACTATTCCGAGAGTCCACAAAATGTATACCGCATTTATAAATACTAATATGCTTTAATATCACTTCTACTTACCATAGTTAGAATATTTACACATTGTTTAAACATAATCAACAACGAACTATGTATTTTAACATAACTTTCTATGAAAAAAGCGTTAATTATAATCCCAAGCACAAGACTCCCAGTATTGAAAATCGGACTCCCGATCTGTAAACAAAGCGGTGTTGCCACGTTGTTCAGCACGGCTAGTACTAGAGTAGGCTGTGATATGGTCTAAGATAAGCATATATGGTCTAAGGTGTTTACGTCCCTTTAGGTGGCGCTGCTTTCAATCGAGTTGATTGGACGAATTCCAACACCATGGTGTCGATGGCGTCCAATCAAATCAATTTAAAGCAGCACCATCTGAAGGGATCCTCTATACTTTCATCTATACTGCCGGCCACGCATACGTTAATCTAGGAACAGTCTTTCAAAATTGAAAGCTACAGGGTGATACATATGTAGGTGAGCTTTCAGTTTTGAAAGACTACTTCTGGATTTTCGTATGCGTGGTCGGCATCTCTGGTCTCCGCCCCCTACCGCCTAATCCTGACTAATTCTGATCGCATCAAATTAGAATTAGTTAGCATTAGGTGGTTGGGGGGGGCGGAGAGGGCCGGCCCGACCACGCGGTAACCCGTCAATATACATATTTAGATCATTTATAGGGATCAATGCTCAATATGTTAAAAATCAGAAAATAATTGTAGGTACGTTAGCTTTACAAGAAATATTTGTAAGGCATACCAGCCAAAATTTGAAAAATTTAGTTCTTGATGTATTAAGAGAATATAATCTTATCGCGAGAAATATTTATTCAATCACGACGGACAATGAGGGAAGAAGGAAATCATGATGATGTAGAAGGTTTTGCCGACGATTTTCAAGAAGAATTTTATTTAGAGGGTGAGAGAGAGAGAGAGAGAGCACTTATTTCCCTTAGAGGACAACGATTTTAATTTAATAGGGGTGCGGTGCGTTACACACACGTTGCAACTTGCAGTTCACGATGCTTTACAAAATTTTAATGTGCTTTAATGCAGAAAATTCGCGAGCTCGTGAGAAAAATCCGCATCCTACTATGACAATTTTTTTAAAAAATTTGAAACTATGATATTCGATATGAGATTGCCCCACAAGATGGAATTGAACATTCGATATGTTGAAAAGATGAACAGAATTAAGAGATTGTTGTTCAGAAATGAAAGATGTAACATTATCTGAAGGCGAATGGAATATTGTTCAGGAAATAATAATTGCTCTTGAACCCGCAAAACTAGCGAGAAAAACGATGCAATATAACCAGTTGTTAATGGGGGACTTGTACGTTATCTAGCTGCAGTGCAAATTAAATGTGGAGAAAATAAGTAATAGTTTTGCGACATTGGTATTAAATGCAATGATAAACCGTGAGCACGAACTCATAAATAATAAATGTCTACTGGCGTCTGTATATTTCGATCCAAGATATAAAGATTTATTGATTGAAAATTGAAAGTCCTATTGTAAATGATGATTCACCGCGTGACGAAATAGAACAATTGTTATATTATATAACATAGTTCCCCAAATTCGGTATTTAGTATTGTATCCGCATTAAATTTATTTTCACTAGGTCCCAGAATAAGCAGAGATGCAAATATTTTAGAGTTCTGGGACAAATATATTTTTCCGAACTGGGGACACTTGCCAAGATTGTACATGTAGTTCCAGCAACGCAAGTGTCCGCTGAAAGATTATTTTCAGGATTGAAATTTATATTAAATGATCAACGATCTAGATTAAATAATAACATTTTAGACGACATTATGGTCGTCCGAACAAATGCAATTTCATAGTTGCAAGTTTATGCGCGAGTGCATGGGTCGTGTATGTGTGTGCGCGCGCGCGCGCGTGTGTAAACACAGTATTGTAATTGTGGATTGTATGTGTATGTAATATTGAGATGCGTATTGTAACATTTGAAAGACTAGTAAAAGGGCAATCTATGTTTTCACTATCATTTAATAGTATGTGTGCGTACATTCAATATTGTAAGTGTGTATTGTACAATATGTGTATGTAATATTGTAATATTTTCACTATTATACAGGGTGTCCCGAATTTAAATAGCAAAACTTCAGGAGCGTGTAGACCGAAAAACTAAGACAAAAAGTCTTTTATTATTATTATTGTTATTATTATTATACTTTTAGAGATTTGCTCGTTTTTGCTTCGTTTTGGAGAAAATTGCAAAAAGAGAAACAAAACCAGTTCTCATTTTTGTACTTATTTATTAACATTTAAAAAAAAGCTTTTTTATTTGCTTTTTTTTTTAATTTTTAATTTTTTACAACAACTCGAGAGAGCAACTGACAACGAGATATTGAATTTTTGCGATTTTCTCCAAAACGAAACAAAAACGAGTAAATCTCTAAAAGACTTTTTGTCTTAGTTTTTCGGTCCCCTACACGCTTCCTGAAGTTTTGCCATTTAAATTCGGGACACCCTGTATAATAGTTATTGTACTTCAATAATTATATTTAATCATTAATTATTATTATTTTTTAATAAATAGTTATATATTAAATGTATTAGTTTCATTAAATTTGTGCATAATATCTAAATATACTACTGTCGTTTTAAATAAATATAAAATAATAATTTCCTTGCGAGTTTTCCACATTTAATCTTCGATATTTCAATCAATCTCCTGTCACATTTTTTTTTAAAGTATCTTTGCTTAAAAAATATATATGTGTACGATACCAAAATATCTTTAGATGTATTTAGATTATTTTATTTTAATCAAAACGATAAAAAACCAAAAATCAAGAAACATCCAAAACTAAATGAAAAAGGAAAATTGCAATACAAGAAGGATCTCTTTTTTTCATAAACATGCTTATTCGTATATCTCTGAAGTAAACTGTCTAGACTCTAGAGTATCTATCTGATCTTACTACAGTAAATGCTCCTTCGTTGTGAAAAGGCTTTTATGGGACTTTCACTAACTCATTTCTGGCATTTCTCTGATTAAAGTGATACCAAACACGATATAATTTGTCCTATATTTACTTTACATATGAAGCATAATTAATAATTTATCATACATTTAACACAAACTATACAAGCATATGTTTAAATAAACAACTTAACATCTTTTTGCAAATTAACGGAGTTACAGCCCGTAGGAGCACAGCGCGACGTATGTATCGTGTTTGGTATCATTTTAATCAGAGAAACGCCAGGAATAAGCTATTAAAAGTCCCATATAAACCGATTATGAAAATTAAGAAGTTTGAGAATTCGATTCACTCGAGTCAATGTTGTGGTGTTCACACCGATATACCCGAGCCGACATCGATCGTCGCCGCCCTGCGGAGCGACTCGGCCGACTCGGCGTTGACAGGCAGTGGAGTGGGTAGGCACGTCACAACGATCGCATAGACGATTCTTCACAACGAAGGAGCATTTACTGTAGCAACATAGTATGTAACCCGCTCCGACCGGCTTAATATCCGCCCCGAGCGAGTTAACCCGCTGTCTCTAGGCCCTAAGACCCGTTCTATCCGGGTTAGTCCGCGGTTCGCATCCCTGCTTTGATTTCTGTTTATCTGTATCCTTTCGTTTTTGTTTCAAGAGCGTGTATCGTCGCCAAATAGATGCTCGTGTTCTTTTCAAGACTTGTGCCAGGTCCGTGTATTTTCTTTTCTCATCGAGATTTTCGTTGCGTTCTAAATGATCTAGGATCATTTTATCCTCCTCTGGAAGGAACCTTAATTTACAAAAACATAAAATAAATATAACACATTGTGAAACTTATATTACTAATAAAGTTGTACAAGGTGTTCGACTACAGGTGGGAGAAAACTTAAAAAAGGGGTGGTTCTCCATGACAATATATAACGAAAATAAAGAATAAAAAATTGCAATTTTTTATTTTTCTCCAACCTGTAGTGAAACACCCTGTATATTTTACCTTCTATGCACACGGTCTGCAAACAAATTTCTAAATCTGTGGTACACACTGTATAACGTCCTGTGTGGAAGTCCGTCTGCTAAGAACTGTACAAATTTGCGTCTCTCTCTTTTACTGCGTATATTTGTTTTATTTCCTACTCGTAAGAGTAGAAATGGTTTCGTTTGCTCAGGATGCCAGTTGTGCATCTATGTAGAGACAATAAAGATTTTTAGATCAATCATAAAAGAATTTTGCTTGACATTTTATTATAAAAATATATGGTAATTATTGCGAAAGGGTCTGCGTACTCCGATTTTGATGAAATTTAAATATGTTATAGATTTCGACATTTTGAACAACTTTTTCCTTTTCCAATATACGGGGTCGCTTTTAGTTTTCGAGATATTTGCAAAAAACTATTACAAATACTGTAGTGAATTTTTCGTATTCCTGCACGCTCCGTGGTAACGTAAGCCTGTCCCGGCGCGGCGTTTTTTTACATTTTGACGCTGTAGAGATGAGAGAGAAAACAGGGTGTCACTCTGGTCATACATATATAGAGTGAGCTTTCAATTTTGAAAGACTACTTCTGGATTTTCGTATGCATGGTCGGGCCTTACTTACACAAGTAAGTAAACGCTAACGTCTTAGTACGACAGTAATGGTGTTTTAGAGTTATTTAAATCGAAATATATCGTGTACTACTAACTTTTCGACATACATAGGTTAGTACCTTTTTATAACGGATGTCCTGCATCGATTGATGTATTAAGAAATACCTCATTCCGTTTAAAAAAATATCGATGACCTTGAAATCTTGTAAAAAAATGACCTTGAGAAAAAATTTTTACCATCATCAAATTCGCCCCTAAAAACAGTACAACTTTGTTCTGTGGAGATTTTTTGTACGACTAATAACAACCGAGATATTTTGGATGTTCCCATTTAAATGCCCCACCCTGTATGTATGACCACTGTTTTCTGAGTGAGACCCTGTTTTCTCTCTCATCTCCACAGCGTCAAAATGTAAACAAACGCCGCACCGGGACAAGCTTACGTTGCCACGGAGCGTGCAGGAATACGAAAAATTCAATACAGTATTACGATAATTTTTTGCAAATATCTCGAAAACTAAAAGCGACCCCCCTATATTGGAAAAGGAAAAAGTTGTTCAAAATGTGTTGCTGCATAACATATCAAAATTTCATCAAAATCGGTGTACGCAGACCCTTTCGCAATAATTACCAAATATATATACAGGGTGTCCCAAAATTCCTGCACTTCCCGGGAATGGGTGCTTCCTGAGGCCATTTAAAGCAGTTTCCTTTGCAAAAATGAGCATAAATCCTTCTTCTTAGATCCTTCTGATAGAAGGACAGACAACGTTTTCAAACGGTTACACATCGACTCTGCGTACCAATCTGCAGGAAAAACTAAACATGTGAATGCCATCAATTCTAGTCTCACAGCGGTCCATCTCGTATCCTGTTTTTCGTCTAACCATCCCGTCGTTTTCCTAAACCTGCTACAGCGTGCATTTCGAATTTCGACACGCATAATGCCCTTCCTAAATTCTTCAGAAAAATCTTGCGGAAAATCAGTATCGTTCGACCCGCGGTACAGAGAACATCTTCAAAGTCTTGTCAATTCAAAGCTAACGGTTGCTATTAACTGTGGTTTTGATAGTGATATTTAAACTAATCACTAGACTGCGGATCTTTATGCAAAATTAATGTTGGCTGCCGCTATTACAAGGGACAGGAGCCAGACAGATATTTGATTCTCACTGTGATCATTTTAAGAAGTTGAAAATAATACTATGGTGTTTTTAAATTATTTTAATCCCTCTACTGTCTTAAAATGCATATACTCATTTCTGCTACAAATGCATGAAATCCGCAGTCTAGTGATTGCATTACCTGATTGTTGTGATTTGTGCAGCAGTACAAGGGATGTGGCAATTATTATTAGTGCATAACTATGTGTTGACAAATGTGAACAGTGATTGTGAGTGTGGAGAAATTTCAAGGCTTCTGTGTGAAATAAACATACGAATTTTTTATCGATTCGAAAGTGAAAGTTAAATTTTGGATCGTCGACTTGACCGCGCATCCCTTAGGCCTTCTACCACCGGCAGTGCAGTTCGTCGACCTGGCCGTACGTCCCTTAGCTATCGGTACTGCCGTATACCTGAAGATATCTGTGCAGTTCGTCACCCAGTGACTCAGTGACACACATTTCGAAGCAGCAAATGCATTCATGGCTGAACAAGTGAGTTTTTAATTCAATCAGTATCTATACTTCTTCTCCCGTTCGGGCAAAATTGCCGATGATGTGGGTCCTCACCGATTCCTATGATCTTGAAATATGTTATAAAACTCGACGTTTTAAATATCTTTTTCCTTTGAAATAGTTGGTGGTCGACTTTTTTTGGAGATATTATTAGCAAGAGGTGTCCGCTATCATGAACACCCATATGAATTTACAAGTAACGTTTTTCACGATTATCTCGTAAACTAAACCTGACCGTCAGAAAGTCTAAAGAGAAATATTGTTCAGAATAATGGTCTTGACAACATATCCAAAGCTCATCGAAATTGGAGAGGATTCACATCATCGAGAAATTCAAAATCAAAGAACTTTCGATAGAAATGAGGTAGAGCGATGAAATTTCTTTAAAATTAAAGCTGAAACTTGGCAGAATATGGAGAAAATAGGTAGATTATGGTACGAACGTTTTTTAACCTTGAGAATATTCGTTAAAGTTTCACAATTTCAAGAAAATGTGGTTTCTCCGTTACCACGCCCGAAAAATTGTTTTTAAACATGCTATATATCATTTCCCGAAGATTTTTGCACGCCGAATTAAAACCTGGTCTCAAAATTTGTCTACGACCTCAGGATTTTGCAAGAAATCGATTTTTGTGAACAGAACTAACTAATCATTTTTTTGTTGAAATGATTTGATAACCCACTAGTTTGAAGGTATATTGTATTCTCATATATAAAACACAATAAAATTAAACATAATGAAGTATTTTAACGTTTATTTGACGTATATCACTTGACGAACGATCACCCGACGTATCGCTGCGATTGTCGCTGGCACTCCTTGTAGGCTGTGTGACCTTAATGTAATTTAAATTAGACATCTGTTTCCCATGATTATATTTTCATTTACACAGGAAGTAAGGTAAGTATTTAATCTTTTTAACTTATTTCTCTACCTTATTCTTATTTTTATCACCAGAAGGTAAAGAATTCGTTGATGAGAAGTAAGTTAAAAAGATTAAATACTTACCTTACTTCCTGTGTAAATGAAAATATAATCATGGGAAATAGATGTCTAATTTAAATTACATTACAATCAGACAGCCTACAAGGAGTGCCAGCGACAATCGCAGCGATACGTCGGGTGATCGTTCGTCAAGTGATATACGTCAAATAAACGTTAAAATACTTCATTATGTTTAATTTTATTGGGTTTTATATATGAGAATACAATATACCTTCAAACTAGTGGGTTATCAAATCATTTCAACGAAAAAATGATCACGTTAGTTCTGTTCACAAAAATCGATTTCTTGCAAAATCCTGAGGTCGTAGACAAATTTTGAGACCAGATTTTAATTCAGCGTGAAAAAATTTTCGGGAAATGATATATAGCATGTTTAAAAAAAAATTTTCGGGCGTGGTAACGGAGAAACCACATTTTCTTGAAATTGTGAAACTTTAACGAATATTCTCAAGGTTAAAAAACGTTCGTACCATAATCTACCTATTTTCTCCATATTCTGCCAAGCTTCAGCTTTAATTTTAAAAAAATTTCATCGCTCTACCTCATTTCTATCGAAACTTCTTTGATGTTGAATCGAGTTTGGTCGAAAGTTCCCACTATGCGACGTACCACCGACGCTCGCCTGCCGGTGCTCTGATTGATCAGTGTTTTTCGTTAATAACTCCTAAACAAAGCCGCATCGGCCATTTTTGCTAACGAAAATGTCGCTTCAAATGACGTTAGGAACCTCTCATTTCCGGTTGTTGAAGGAATTTTGGGACACCCTGTATATAATGGTGTCAAATGACAAACCTCGCAGAATAAGTTCCAATTCTGTTTGATTATTTTATCCTCCGAAGAATCGAAATACCCCTTATGGATACTCGCGTATTCTTCGAACTCGTCCATCTCTTCTTCGGTTGGAGGACGAGATCCTGCGCGTGGCTCCACCCTGTGTTGGGGCAATATTGGGTTGCACAACTTAATTTTTAGGTTTCGCAAGACCTGTAATGATAAAAAGAGCTTGCAATTCTTCGAATCCAAAAGCTTTCACTTGTGCTTTACAGTAAACTATTAATATAGAAATTTATACCGACATACTACAGAGACATCTCAAAGATATCTGAAAGACGCCTGCCGCAAGATATAAATACGTCTAAAAGACGTCTGTAAAGTCATTTTCCCTTCTTTTTCTTGTCTTTTACACGTCCTTTTACGTCTTTTATACGTCTTACAATTAGTTACAAAACTGTGCAACTTAAAGACGACATTCAAAACAATTTTTGTCGTCTTAAAGACGCCTTTTACAGACGTCTAAAAAGTCGCCTAAAAGACGTACGTTTAAGAAATCTATTAGGCATTTTTTGGGCATCTTTAGGTGTCGTTTTAGGGGCCTTTTAGGCTTCTTTTATGCATCTTTTACACGTCTTTGTTGGGGTCTTTCAGGCATCTTTTAAACGTCTTTTTACGCATCTTTCCAGCATCTTTTAAATGTCTTATTCAGACGCCTAAAATTTTCAAATATAAGAAAAAGTTATAAATAAATTAGAATCTATATACAGGGTGTTTAGCTACAGGTGGGAGAAAATTTAAGGGGTGGTACTCGACGATAATATAAGACAAAAATTAAGAATAAAAAATTGCGATTTCGGCTTCGTTATTTAGTTATTAACAATTAAAAATCCGCCTAAAATGCTGCAACACTTCTAACAAAAGTGTACGTTGCGTACGTCACACAGGCGCGCGACAGTCCCGTATCAAGTGACAAACGCATGCATACCTTGGTTCTCATTTGGGGCCCCAGCGAGGTGAAAATGTTTAAAAAATCGTTGGACGACATTGAACCTACCTACTCGTTAAAATCCACAAGGACATTTCTAATATCCGCCCTATGGAATTATCGAGTAGAAGAGGTCAATGCCCTTTCACTTTTAAATTCTTCTCGCACATATCCACAAATCCTTATCCTGCACTATAATTGTTCATAACACCGTTCTTAGTATACTGGAATAAACGTTCTAGCACAATTTACAATATCATACACACGCACTACGAGTTTACAGAGAGTACAAGTTTACTGAGGGGAATGAGGAGAATGTAAAGGACTGGTAATACTTTAATGTTGAAACACTGCACTTTATTGAACTTGATTTACGTCGCGAGACTCGCTCACAGACGGAACGGATATCTTGAGGTCGTGTGTGATTTCTGAGAACGGATATCTACGACGCGTGCAAGAAGAATCGTCCATACAAGCTATGTAGCATCTGTATGCACACTGACTCAAGACAGCTGGTGAGGTCGATGCCAGATCGATAAAACAAATGAAGATCTACAGCAAACTACCGCCCAAACATCGCGCGTTGCTATACCAATACATTGTCTATCCTGTTTTCACGAATTTCGTGATTCTTTCTCATTCTGTCTGTGACCGCGAAATATCTCATGTGTGTGCATTGACCACATCCACATCAGCTGTCTTGAATTAGTGTGCATACGGATGCTAGCTTGTACGAACGATTCTTCTCGCACGCGTCGAAGATTTCCGTTCGCAGAAATCGCATGACCTCAAAGATATCCGTTCCGTCTGTGAGCGAGTCTCGCGACGTAAATCAAGTTCAATAAAGTGCAGTGTTTCAACATTAAAGGATTACCAGTTCTTTATATTCTCCTGATTCCCCTCAGTAAACTTGTACTCTCTGTAAACTCGTAGTGCGTGTGTATGATATTGTAAATAGTGCTAGAGCGTTTACTCCAGTATATTAAGTACGGTGTTATGAACAATTATAGTGCAGGATAAGGATTTGTGGATATGTGTGAGAAGAATTTAAAAGTGAAAGGGCATTGACCTCTTCTACTCGATAATTCCATAGGGCGGATATTAGAAATGCCCTTGTGGATTTTAACGAGTAGGTAGGTTCAATGTCGTCCAACGATTTTTTAAACATTTTCACCTCGCTGGGGCCCCAAATGAGAACCAAGGTATGCATGCGTTTGTCACTTGATACGAGACTGTCGCGCGCCTGTGTGACGTACGCAACGTACACTTTTGTTAGAAGTATTGCAGCATTTTAGGCGGATTTTTAATTGTTTATAAATAAATAACTTCATTCTTATATTATCGTCGAGAACCACCCCTTAAATTTTCTCCCACCTGTAGCTAAACACCCTGTAGATATATACAATACATATACAGGCTGTCCCACCCGATTTCGACCTCTTGATTTTCTCGCTATTGTTACTCGTAGCAAAAAATGTTTCAGCAGACGCTTGAATGGTATCGCGTGGAGCATATTTTGATGTTATTAGTTTTTTCGTGAGTGGATGCGTAAAGGTTATTTAAAGGTCAACTTTGTTTTTTTAAATGGAATGAGGTATTTTTAACTTCCCGATTTTATAGGGAAGTTATTGTAATGACCCCGAAAATCGAAAATCGATTTTTTAGCAGATCATCACGTTTCATGGTCTCTTTGCAGTCATTTTAGACTATTTTCAGCAAAATGTTCGTATGTGTGTGTGTATGTGTGTGCGTATGTATGTCCGTGAGTATGGTATCAAATTTTTCGTTAACGTTTTCTGAAAAAGTAGCAAAGCGATCAGAATGATGAATGATGCAATCGATGTGCCCCGCTGTAACTTAGAGCTGATCAGATTTTGGTCCACTTTGGTCCAGTAGTTTTTTAGTTTTTTTCGAAAGAAGTTGATTCAACAATGCAATTTATACGAGAGAACAGAAATTTTTTCACCGAAGAAACAGACGTAATTACATAAAAAATTTTTTTATTTTTTTTGTACCTTATGCTAATGTCACCGCTTACAATAATCGAAAATTATCCCAATGCAACAGTGAGTTAATCATCTCTACTGCCGAGAATACATATTCAAAGAATATCGATGAAAGTACAAAAAAAAAAATTTATATTACCATCTTTAAAAAAACAATCAGTTCAAAACGAATTATTAACTGATATTAAATTGAAAATTAATATAAAATATACGATAATTATTAATGACATTGATGCTGAAGACGGATTAGTTAATGGAGCGCATGCAAAATATTAAAATTTATTATACTTTTCAAGAAAATACTAAAATTCCGTCTATATTGTGGTTAGATTTTCAATTGGCCAGAGTATGAGTGAAAGTAAGAACTCGTTATCGTGATTATACGAAAAATGCAAATATTGATCAAAATTTAACACCAATAATAAAAATATCGAATCAAGTAAATATGTCGAGTGAGGAAAAATATCAAATCACACGTAGTCAATTTCCAGTGGTTCCTGCTGAAGCGATTACGATTCATATAAGTCAGGGACAAACATACGAGAAAGTATGCACTGAGCAGAGTTTCAAAATTGAGCAGTTTATATATTTTGGGACAATTTAAATTAACAGTATCGAAGAAAACCAAGATCAATACTGCAAACCCGGATAATGAGGAGTTGTATCGTTTGCGAAAAACTAATTAAGACAATTTATTTTGCAACATTTGTATGCTATAACAAGGAACCAAGCGAGCAACGAGCCTACGATGTTGGTTTAATGTGACGCCATATAGCAAACATTTTGATAAGTAGAAAACTATTGAATTTCCCTGAAAACATATAATCTTATTAAAACGTACTAAAAATAATGATAATAATATACTGCAACTAACGAATCGGGAAGTTCTTTGTGTGGCTCTTGGAGAGTCACACACCAAATAAAAAACATTAATAGCTGCAGGCCCTACTAGTCATGTGTACCACTAACCCTCTCGCAAGAGCAGTCCTACCCGCGAGCAACAATAACCCTCTAGTTTTTATACATCAATCGATGCAGCTGGATTTTCGTTATAAAAAAGTAGTAACCTATGTATGTCGAAAAGCTAATAGTTCAGGAGATATTTCAATTTCAATAACTCTAAAATACCATTACTGTCGTACTAAGACGTTAGTGTTTAATTACTTGTGTAACGTCTTAGTACGACAGTAATGGTATTTTAGAGTTATTGAAATTGTAATATCTCCTGAACTATTAGCTTTTCGACATACATAGGTTAGTACTTTTTTATAACGAATGTCCAGCTGCATCGATTGATGTATAAAAAAATATCTCATTCCATTTAAAAAAACAAAGTTGAACTTTATATGACCTTTACGCGTCCTCTCACAAAAAAACTAATAACATCAAAATATGCTGCACTCGATACCATTCAAGCCTCTGCTGAAACATTTTTTGCTACGAGTAACAATAGCGAGAAAAAAAATTTGTTACATTATGTAACATAAATATTGTATGTATATTTGAATAAAGTTTTCAACTAGTAATAATCGCACCTCGGTAGAGCCTCATTGGTTACGATATCGCCACTGTGTAAAGCTTGTATATTTGAATATTAAAAACAGGTTGGATGTATATTTAATACTACATGAATATGTATACAATATTTTGTGCTACTAACCAGATAGCACAGGACGTCTTACAGGCGTCGTTTTCTCGTCATTTTTACGCCTTTACGTCTTACGTCTCTAAAAGACGCCCTTTATACGTCCACAACGGCATCTTTTTGAGACGTCGTTTTTAAGGTTGAAGGAAGGACCTTTTATACGTCTCATTTCTGCCGTAAAAACGACGTCTCCAAAATGACGCCTTTATGGATGTGTAAAAGCCGTCTCTTCGGAGAAGTCGTTTTTACGGCAAGAATGAGACGTACAAAAGAGGATTTTTCCCGGACTGAATTACTTGTAAATATAGAACTGTAAAATAAATCTTTATTTAATATTGAAAGTAAAATGTTTACTTTTAATTTACTTTGAATTCGTGTATGTCACTTAATCGACATACATTTATATTATAAGAACATTAATCAATTAATTAACGTTAACTAATTAACATTAATTAATTAACGCGTCAGCGTTAGTGGGAAGAGTGGGGGAAGCAAAGGCGGGCCTCACTGCGCAGCTGGACGAGGGGCGGAAGGGTAAGGGGCCTGGCGAGACTAGAATATGTGGTAACCCTGGTCCCGAGTTCGAATCCCTCCAACTGCATAAAAATTTCTGAATTGTAATAAGGTCTTTTCGAAGACCAATTCCCTCAAACAGTGCATGAAAGTAGTAACATATATACATATAGATTCTAATTTTTTTATAACTTTTTCTTACATTTGAAGATTTTATGCGTCTGAAAAAGACGTCTAAAAGATGCCGGAAAAATGCGTGAAAAGTCGCCTAAAAGATGCCCCGAAAGACGCGTAAAAGACGTTTAAAAGATGCCTGAAGGATCTCCAAAAAGATGTGTAAAAGATGTGCATAGATATTTCATAGATAGAATAATAAATATTTCCTAGTGAAAACTACATTGTCAATGTAAGTGACAAGTGAACCTATTTCTTAAGAATTGTAATTTAATAAATAATAAATGTTTCCAAACACATTGAGTAGGTATCTAATTACCTTTTTTTAGTGCCATTCTAACGTTAAGTAATTGCAACTACCCATTACAATTACTTGTAATTGCAACTACCAATTACAATTACTTTTGTAATTGCATTAAAATTACTTGGGAATTGCAGAAATAATATTACAATTATATGTAATTGTAATTGGTAACTGCAATTACTTTGGCTCAACCAGTAATTGTAATTGCGGACCACAATTACAATTACAGTGATTCGTCAAGCAAGTGCAATTACCAATTACATGTAATTGAAACGTAATGTAAAAAAAACCGCAAAAACGACGTCTACAAAAAGACGTCTTTATGGACGTATAAAGGGTGTCATTCAGAGACGTAAAGACGTAAAAAAGACGAGAAAGCGACGTCTGTAAGACGTAATATGCTATCTGGGACGTATCTATTGGGTTGGAACGAAAGTTAGTAGCGTTTGTAAATTAAAATTGAAAGCTAAAATTCAGATATTTATTCAGAGATTTATTCCATCCCATATTTTCCATTCTGTTCTATTAACTTTTGCCATTTTCGAGGTAACTTCTCGTGTTATTGAATAAACATATGAATAAATACCTTAATTTTATCTTCGATTCTTAATTTGAAAACGCTACGAACTTTCTTTCCAACTCAGTATATTACGATAATGAGATAGCAAAGTCCTGAGGCAGTTACAGTAGTGGACAAAAGTTTAAGGACGCTCTAAAAAAGACGATAATTATTTTGTTATTGTACTATACGATTTGCACTTTTGTTGGAAGCTAGATCAATGAGTTTACTACAGGATGTGAAAAGTAAATTTTTTCAAAGATTGCAATGAAAAAATACTAAAAGTTGAATTTTCAACTTTTTTATGGGTTCCTATATTGAAAATGTAAAAAATTCGTTTTGTCGATCTGTATCAATTTAACATATTCTGAAAAATTCGTCAAAATCGGTCGACGTTGCAATGAACTACATACAAACGTTTAAAGATGGTAAAAATTGCAGATTTCCACTATTTTCGGCCTCTAACTACAATAAATCTAAGGATTCTTAAATCTTTCAATGCCTGTTGTTCTTTTCCCGAACCAATCGATTTCGATGAAACTTTCACAGTGCATATAATTGACACAGACCTACAAAATGTATTTTTTAAATTTTCAACAATTCCGATTAATTGCATTTTGAAAAAATTTCGTTTCACATCCTGTAGTAAACTAATTGCTCTAGCTTTCTAAAAAAGATCAAATCATATAACACAATATTAAAATAATTTTAATTTTCTATTTTTATATTTTATATTTTTATTAATTTTCTCCTGGAGAAAAAGACTCCAGGACGTGTCCTACGAGTTACAAAATATACACGAATACACATGTTATACATTCATTTTTCAGAATCAAATTATACCAATTTTTTAAAATTCTGCGGGGTGCTCAAGGTACCCCTTTTTATCGAAAATTTTACTTAACTGAGGCTAAAATTGCCGCGCTTGCGCGTGAAATCTTGCACCAATATCTCTCCTCTAATTCTGTTCGGCCGAAAAACATACAATGTATGCAAGCATAAAAAAAACTAAATCAATATAACAGGGCAACCGTAAAATAACATGATAAAATCTCAGTTTTACATAAGTTAACATGAATAGAATCATCGAATAAAATATATTGTGATATTATTTCGAGGCAGAACCGAGTACTATCTCATGAGACACCCGGGTACGTAGCTTACCCAAGTATGTACATACCCGGGTATCTCATAAGTCACTGCTCTAATATCTGTGGTTGCCAGGAAGAACGCCGCATGTCACAATTTCAAAAAATTTCAGTTTATGCATTAATTGAGATTTATAGTATAGAGGATTTACGTCTTTATCAGAAAGAAAGTCATGAAAATAAATTCGAAAGGCTTTTTGCAAGAAAGACATAATCCAATTGAACCGATATCCTATGGCAAAAGATTAGTAACCAAAATCTTAAACAGCAATATCTCGAAAGTGAAATTATGTGACATGCGGCGTACTTCCTGACAACCACAGATATATGGTGCATAATGAAGGAATTCATTTTTAATTAAATAATATCAGTAAACAATTCTTGCAAAATTACCTGTGTATCTTCCTTAGATAATCTATTAGAATTGCGAATATTCTGCGCTTCTTTCGCCACGTTCTCGAAAGACATTTTGTCTACTGTACGTGATGGTCTTCAGATTCGTGACTAACTGAATGCAGATCCGTTCGACACGTGCGAGACCAGCGACTGATGGGTTTCTGTTTTTCGATCGAATTCTTTTCGATCCTCGCAAAACATAAACGCATCAGTGACTGGACTCGAACGCGCTGAGCGGGTCTGTATTCACTACTATGTATATGGTTCACGTGTATTGTAGTATACGTTCAAAACCGCGATCTCTAATAGAAATATCATACTGATATTATTACATTAAGATTATAACGTCGATATAATGCGTAAGATAAATACAAAACGACAAAAAAACTATTGGAAAAAATTTATTCTAAATAAATTTGTTGTAATTTTGTAATTAATAAACATATATAATAACACTCATAACAATAATATAAATATATATACGTAAAGATAGTTGTGCTCATGAATCTATTGTACATTACTGTAGTACATCATATAACTATCTTACTACATAATTTCTACCGTTAAAATACAGGTCCCGTTTTACCTTTTCTTTTCTCTGGTCACTTTATGACTCTCTCGGTGACGACTACTATTCTTTGCGTATTTTACCTTAAAATATTTTCTAAATATTTCAATATATCTTCTAAAAAAATTTCTACAAATTTATTAGGATATAGTCAGAAATTACAAAAAAAAGAATTAATCAATTAAAAAGAAGTAGATGCATGACGGGCGCGAACATACTATAAGCAGGTCCATAGTCGAACGGCTAACTTTTTTTTGTGTGTAACAGAGCGTTTATTGTGCCAATTAAAAAAAACACATATCTATACATATATAAATATACATACATGTATATACGAAGGAACAACAAACTTAAAGGCACAAAAAGTACAATTAATTGTACCTCGTAAACGGTTGGGAATAGAAGATGTTACAAGTAAAAGTTGAATAGTGTATCAGACGGTGCATAATATGCAACTAATTGTATGCACTTTTGTGCATCGGCGCATCAGAAAATTGCAACTGCGCTTTTTTTTAAATGGAATGTCCTATATTTTATAACATAGTTCGATGGAGTATCAAATTCTGAGTATAATAGTGTTGAACTTCATATGTCCTAAATCTAATAGTTTCCGAGATATTATCGAAACAATTTTCTTTCTTCTTTCGATAATATCTCGTTAACTATTAGGTTTAGCACATATGAGGTTCAATCATAGACATATAGAGATAGACTGCGCGGCCTGAACGAAGCGCTATGGACCCTGGCTAATGCTCTCTCTCTCACTCTTTGAACGGCTAACTTTTTTTTGTGTGTAACAGAGCGTTTATTGTGCCAATTAAAAAAAACACATATCTATACATATATAAATATACATACATGTATATACGAAGGAACAACAAACTTAAACGCACAAAAAGTACAATCAACTCGATTGAAAGCAGCGTCATCTGAAAGGACGCAAACTCATGGCAAAGTATAGAGGATCCCTTCAGATGGCGCTGCTTTAAATTGATTTGATTGGACGCCATCGACACCATGGTGTTCGAATTCGTCCAATCAACTCGATTGAAAGCAGCGCCACCTAAAGGGACGTAAACACCTTAGACCATATATACTTATAGACCCGGCATAGGTGCCGGGATTCAAATGCGCGCCGTCTCCAGATTCCGACTTTTCGTCTCATGCTTTCGAAACTTCGGTAACGTGAAAACCAGTGAAAACCGAAGGAACGCGTCAGCGTCGATCAGTCGAGCAGGTAGTCACACGGACAGAGTAGAGGTACGCTGGTGTGTGTAGCGCGCGTGCAATCGAGCAGGCACCAACACGGGCATACGCGGTCGACACGGATACGTCGGTACGTCAGGGAAGGGGAAACCAGCGACTCAGGGGAACGGCCCACAGTGGGGTATTTGGCCTGTCTAGCGCGCCAAAACTATTGCGACGTTATTAATAGTGTGAAGGTCATATTATTATATATCGTTGAATTCGTCTTAACACCAGCTACAACACTATCAGATCTAAAATACAACTTAATGTTTAAAAAATCGAAGCGACCTTGTTTCTTTGTTTTAAACAAAATTTTTTCGAAGTTTTATATATTGAAGTTTATATTGAGGTTAATACTGTTAAACTTTTGTTTCAAACATTTTTTCGTAAAAAAAAAAAATATATTATAAATATTAATTAATTTTTATTAATTTTTTTTTATAATATAAATTAATATTCTAGCAATAATGACATTCATTTTCCTTCATTTACTTCCAAGTATCTATCACCTACAGCTCAGTTATTTCATCATTATCAGTCATATGATATACGGTCGGTTCATGCCATACTGATCTAAATCGCATAAAAAGGTATGTTCCAGCACGAGATCGCACGCAAACTTTTCAGGATTGTTTAAAGCAATGTCTAATGATTAACCCCTAAAAAAATTAGAGGGGTGTTTTGCGGAGAAAAAAAGTTATTACATGATACATATTAATTTTCTGAAAAAAAATTATATCACTTTTAATTGTTTATTCTATCAAAACCACCGAAGAGTATAAAACAAAAAGCAGTAAAATTACTCTATAAACCTTCCTTTACATCCTAGGTATGTTTTTATCTCGATTTGATACACTAAACTTGTGAGAAAGATCATTTCTTTAACACAAGTTTTTCCATGCCTCTCTCGGTCACGAGAATATGTTACTTTCAAGTATCTATAGGTTACTAAATAGTACCGTTTATGGAAAAATATTATTGTAGATTACTTGCATATATATTCAGGTACATGGGTAAAAAGTTTTAGTCATTTTGAACAAAGTAAAAATTTCGACTTTTGGCGCGCTAAACAGGCCGAATACCCCACTGTGCGGCCCACGGCCCACGAATATACCATCACTGGTCTGTACTGGTCTGTACGTTTTACATCAGCTTAATAGGGCTATATTCGCACGTAAGCTGCTTTATATATTATTTTTATTCTTTCGTATTTTAACGTTCAGTGGATCGGTACTGTGAAATGTTTAGTCGTGGTTTACCGGTTAAATAAGATATGTCATAGTGAGCGTATGTAAATATTTTAGTGAGTGATTTGAAGGTTATGAGATGTTATACAATTGCGCGTTATCTTATTAACTTCTTCTGATATTTATTTAATTGCGCGTTATTCTTCTAATGTTCTGGTTAGCACTATCTTTTCTCTATTTTTCGTTTTCCGTCTGTTGTTCGGCTAAAATAATTATTTTGCACAGGTTTATGAAGTATCGCCACGTGTCGTCGGATTTGTGAATTCCTTCGCTAATCTGTTGGATCTGGACTGAATTTGTGAAATTATTTTTGGTATAAAATTCTCTTCTTTCTTCATTCCATTTATTGCAATGTAGTAGTGTATGATTTACATTGTCCACTTCATTGCAACCGTATTCAAGCATTTCAACCGTTCATTGCAGATTTCTGTGTTACATTTATTGATCTTTCTTAAGTAGTTGGCAAAGATACCATGCCTAGTAAGAAATTGTATGGTGTAATATGTTATATCATTGCGTGGCAAAGCATTTCAGTGATTGATATCTGGAATCGAGAGGTGCATTAGTTTTTGGTTGTAGTTTGTATTTCAGCATAGTTGAAATTTAGTATAAATTGCTCTTCTGATTTCAGCTCGAATTTCTTTACGTCATATCTTAAATACGTTTGGCTCTATTTTCTCTTCCATGTTCATTCCAGCGGTGAGTATAACTTTAAATGTTTTGCTACTGTTTTTGTCATCGATAGTATTTTTAATATAGTTATTATTTCTAGGTAGTGATTCGGAACTATTGCTTGAGACGTTCTCATTCTAGTTTCTTCTGATATTAATGCTTCTCCTAGGTATGGTTTGCTTGTTTTCTCTATTGATGTACATATTTTTCTTCATGCTATTCTTCCATTCCGCCAGCAAGCGTCTTTCAATGATGATATCTATTATATTGGGAATGCCAGTTATTACGTTAAGGTAAGTCATAGTTTTATACGCTCTAACGACTTTAATTAGAGCCTGTTTTTGTGTTTGTTCTAACCTTTTCCTATTTCTGTTCAAGTTCATAGCTTTGAACCCATATACTGTGAACTCATATATATCATAGTACTGGAACATAGCTTTAAAATTTGGCCCTGCTATATTAGGCGTGAGCCTCGCCAGCATGCTTGCAGCATTTGTAGTTTGAGCAGTAGCTTTTTTGATATATGCAAAGTGTTGGTTATTCTTTTCTAAATAGATGCCAATGTATCTAATGCTGTCAGATGGTGTTATGTTAATATTATTTCCAAGGTTAATGTGCAAAGGTTGGTGGATCCTTTTTCTATTTAAAAGAATGAGCTCGGTTTTATTGTTTGTTAGTTCTAGTCTAGTATATTATATATCTAGTGTAACGGATGTATTTGTAGGTTTGCTTCCATTCTGTTTTTGATAACTTTTTCGAATAATTTTTGACTGATTATTTAATATTGCTAGCAACCCGTAACTACTAGGGATGCCATCGAGTTCGTCTGGTTTCTTAATTAACCCTTTCACTACAGTGGGCACCTAAAGGCGCTTAAAAATATTGCTGTTACGGTACGGTTAATCTAGTTCGGTCCACACTAGGCCTGGGAAATTTTATCGATTATTATTACGGCAAACCTTCAGACAGACGCAAGTGAACGCTAATTTAGCTGTTACATATTCCGTAAGTCATATATTATTTAAATATGTTTATTTGTGTATTTTGCAGTTATTTTTAAATAAATGATGTTTTAATATAGTGGAATTCAGGGTTTCGGTTATCTAAATATACTTTCTCACAAATTCACTCCTAACAAAATGTTTCTCCGTTCTCGGTGTACATACATCGCGAATAAATTCCTACCATATGGTATGGCTGGTGCGTCTCAAAGTCTGCCGTAATCAAAGGGTTAAGAGAAGTTTTTGTAATTTCCAGTTGGTAGGGAAATTTCCAGTTTTTAGATATATGTTTACCATTTCAGTGACAAAATTTAGATTTGTAAGGACAATTCTTTTGAGTAATATTACATCTATACTATCGAGAGCCCAGGAGCTTTATTATCATTTAGTTTTTTGATAATCTCACTTATATATATTTCTTTTTCTGTTATGTGTATACAGGGTGCGGCGCAAATTAGTCCTCATGATTTTTCAGCCCCTTTGGATGGTCGGACAGAAAAATGTTTCTTACCAAAGAGTTAATCAGTATTTAACCGACAAGAAATTGCAATATTTTAAATTTAAAAAGAAATCGATTTTCAACAAAAAATCAAGGTCGCTGTCATATCTTTTAATGGAACGGGGTATTTTTAACTTCATAATATTGTAGGCGACGCACAGTGGGGTATTTCGCTGAAAAACTGGAATAAAATATTGTAGCATTATTTATGGGCTCAGGGTCATAAATAAGTAGGTCGTTGGATTCGTCTTGACGCCAGCTATAAGATTATGAACTATAATAAAAAATGTACTTTAACATTTAAAAAATCAAAATACTTTTTATTTTTTGTCGAAAAAAAAAATTTTTTCGAAATTTTAAATATAGAATTTTGTACATGTGTGTCTAAATACTGTTCAACTTTTATTTCAAACATTTTGTCGTCAGATTATCCGAACTCTTTGAAAGTAGTGATAACTGAATGCTTTGATTACGAGGTACAGAGTTCAGGTAGGTGTACAGTGTACAGGGCACTCACAGATTTTATTCCGTTATCATTTCAATTAATATTGTTATTAATATTTGAACATTACCAATCATTCTGTAAGTTTTATTCGATTTTGAAACGAAAGTCGCCACTTTCGACGCTCATTTCTACTTAAAGGGCATAGCTGGATAAGATAGTCAAAAATGCCCTTGAGCCGAATTTTATCGACGATGTGCCATTCGATAGAGCACCAAGAAAAAACATACTGTGCAGAATTTCAACCCTGTATCTCGATCGGGAGGGTAGTTATGGGGTAAAAACGAAAAATCAGTTTTTGGCCTATATTCCCTAGTTAATGACGCTTAAAAATTTTGAAAAAAATCTGACACATGTCAAAAACCCAAATACATACTTTGCAATTGGTTTCAGATTTTTAAAATGGAAATCCTGCTTGTAAAAAATCAAAAACCTCAAAAAAATCGAAAAAATGCAGATTTCACATGGTAGTTTTAGAGTGACAACATTTATATTTTTACAGTAGCAGTATATTGTTATAAGTATTGTTCATGAATTTTTTCAGATTTTTTGGTTTGGTGCGCTGTTGTTAAAAAAAATAAAAACCGATTTTTTCGACGTTTTTTCCGCGAAGAACTAAGCTAACCTTAAAATTGTTACGTTCTATTTATTCTGTAAGTCTATCAGGCTTTGATAAACCTTGAGCATTCTACAGAAGTAATTAAAAAATGAAATCAACTCAATTAATATTTCTACAGTATGAACATTACATCGAGAAATATCAACCATATTTCCAACAGTTCAGTTGGCTCAGCGCGTTAGGCGTTCGACTGTTGATCTGCTTATACTAGGTTCGCTCCCGGCATAGGTATGCATTTTTTTTTACTTGATTAATTCTTTTTTTTATGTCTAACTATATAATAATCAATGGTGTGTTTGTAGATTTCTTTTAGAAGCAATATCTACATATTAAAAAAAAATATTTTAAGGTGAAATTCGCAAAAAAATTATAATTCATAGATTGTGCGGATCTTAATTATCTCAGTTTCATTTTATCGTGTTTTCTGTAAAGCATATTTTATTTTATCGATGAATTGAAAGATTTATTTATGTTGAAAATTGGAGGAACTTCTGGCAGTACTCAACATTTTCAGCAGTAATTCCATTTATGTGTCTTCGAGTTTTAAATACTTTGTTATAGAGAAAAGAAAGAAATTCAAGTTGTAGAAATGGCTCTATTGTTGTTTACTTCTTTGGAGACATTCAATTTGGAACCTCGTCTCTTATGCGGAACAGCACACAATTGTTGTGTATGTACCACTCAGGGTTGCTAATGAAATATTTCACAGTGAAAGCAGATATTCCGATACTTGTCAAAGTAAACTAACGGATCTATAAAAGCATATTTAGGATTACAAACTTTTGATGTTTCAGTAACTTTTACCTGTGTTTACCTTTATACGTTTACCTTTTCTTTTCTTTACTCGCCTTACGACTCTGTTAGACACAACTACTGTATTTGGTGTATTTTACCTTAAAATACTTTTTAAATATTTCAATATTGTTTTTACAAGAATTCTACAAAAATATCCTTGACTAGTGTGAAGTTAGAAATAAAAAAGGAAGAGAATTGATGAAATAAAAAAAATAGATCTACGACGGGCGCGAACCTAGTATACGCCGGTCCACAATCGAACGCCTAACACACTGAGCCAACTGAACTGTTGGAAACATGATTGATATTTCTAGATGTAATGTTTATACTGTAGAAATATTAATTAAGTTGATTTCATTTTTTAATTACTTCTGTTGAATGCTCAAGGTTTATCAGAGCCTGATAGACTTACAGAATAAAAAGTACGTAATAATTTTAAGGTTAGCTTAGTTCTTCGCGGAAAAAACGCCGAAAAAATCGGTTTTTATTTTTTTTAACAACGGCGCACCAAACCAAAAAATCTGAAAAAATTCATGAACAATACTTATAACAATATACTGCTACTGTAAAAATATAAATGTTGTCACTCTAAAACTTCTATGTGAAATCTGCATTTTTCGATTTTTTTGAGGTTTTTGATTTTTTACAAGCAGGATTTCCATTTTAAAAATCTGAAACCAATTGCAAAGTATGTATTTGGGTTTTTGACATGTGTCAGATTTTTTTCAAAATTTTTAAGCGTCATTAACTAGGGAATATAGGCCAAAAACTGATTTTTCGTTTTTACCCCATAACTACCCTCCCGATCGAGATACAGGGTTGAAATTTTGCACAGTATTGTTGCGAAGGCTTCGGCGTGGTCTTGCCGGAGAACACATAATAATAATAAACGAAACTATAACTTTATTAAATGTACAATAGAAGGAGAACAATCGATAATGTGTGCTTTCGTCTCAATCACTCGAGAGGATCTAACATCTCTCTTCTTCTTATCAACAAACTCGTTGTCCGGATACCGCAATATCGATCTGACAGGCGACTTCACTCGATCTCTGTGATAACTTCAGAATATCACAGGAGAAAGGCAACTTCATCGTAACATTACTCCCCCCTTCGAAGAAAGCGGGCGTCCCGTCCGCGACTAGGTTCACCTCTGTAGATGTTTCAACCTTCACGCTTCTAATTAACCAGCATCTTCAATACGTAGTCGTTAACCTTTTCACGTCAGAATGACAGCTCCCTGACATATCAACCACTGTCTGAAAAGTCAATAACCGAAAACTTAAGTGATTTACCCTGGTGGCCTCAGTCAGACAGTAAACGTCCCGACATTTGTCCTCTGTCTCAGGGGAAAAACCACCCAAAAACCCTGAGCAGGACGTTGATAGGAGGAATTAATAATTCTTTAATGAAGCTACTCCGCCCAATCCTCGCCACTCCTCTTGACTCTTGTACCTTGAATACTCCTTTCTTGATGTCTTCTCGGGTACCAGAACAAAGTTACCCCCGTCTTCTTTTGATGAAACGTCCTCTTCTTAAGCGAAAAGTGTCGAAGTTCCTTTCCTTTGCCTCATAAATTCAAGCATTGTAACGTGCGAGTCTATTTACATGAACAATCTTTGGCTTCGCTTTAGGTGAGCGAATTATACGAAAGATTAATTCATTTAACCGATCCTTTATTACATACGGTCCTTCCCAATCAGATTGGAGTTTCGGACACCGGCCTCTTGTACGCCGTGGATTGAATAACCATACCTTGTCTCCCGTTTTAAATGAAACTGAATTCGCGTGAACATCGTACCAAGACTTCATTTTGTCACTACTAATCTTCATCCGTTGACGCACAAAATCATGGATTTTCAAGATCTTAGCCCTCGTTTCTTCGATGTAAGTTCCTTCATCCTTCTTCTCAGAAGCGTAGTTACTTCCTCTCAAGAGATCTAAAGGAAGTCGTAATTCTCGACCCATGAGAACCATTGCCGGAGTATTTCTGGTTACCTCATGTTGAGACGTCCGATATGCCAGAAGGAACGTCGGTATCCATTCATCCCAGTCTTTTTGATGTTCTGAAACAAACTGTGTTAGATACTGCAATAAAGTTCGAATCATCCTTTCAACGAGTCCATCCGATTGGGGATGTAGGGGCGTCGTCCTTGTCTTTTTAATTCCAAGCATCCTCATCAATTCCTTGAAAACATTAGAT
This sequence comes from Lasioglossum baleicum, assembly GCF_051020765.1. NCBI lineage: Eukaryota > Metazoa > Arthropoda > Insecta > Hymenoptera > Halictidae > Lasioglossum > Lasioglossum baleicum. The sequence continues at coordinate 248,730 of NW_027469211.1, read as the reverse complement.
TCGAAATTCCGACCCTGATCTGAATGCAGTTCCAGTGGTACACCATGACGGCTTATTATATCCGTTAAAAGGGTCTTCGCTATGGTTGTTGCTCTTTGATTCGGAAGCGGAACCACTTCCGGCCACTTCGAGAAATAATCTACGACGACAAGGGCATATTTGTTTCCGGTCGTAGATTTTGGTAGAGGTCCTACAATATCCAGTGCAATTCGTTCAAAAGGGGCTCCAACATTGTAAATCTTCAAAGCGCCCTTCCCTTTCTCTCTAGGGCCCTTCTTCGCCACACAGCTATCACAACGACGGCACCATTCCTCAACTTCCCGACGATGATCAGGCCAGAAAAACCTTTGCCGAATCTTAGCAAGTGTTTTGCGAATTCCGAAATGTCCTCCCCATGGGGCGTTATGACACTCCCGTAACACTTCTTCGATTTTGCATCTAGGGACGATTAATAACAGAACTGCTTCTTTCCCGTCTGTGGATTCCCACCTCCGGAAAAGCAAACCTTTTCTTACTTCAAGAGAATCCCAAATCTTCCAGTAAAACTTTGTCACTGGGGAAAATGAAGAAACTTCCTGCCAATCTGGCTTATTTTGCTCAATTACTCTTTGTAATATGAAATTAATTTCTCCGTCGTCCTCTTGTGCTCTCTTCCATTCTTCTGAACCGGCATCTTCACAGATCGACCTGTAAACGTGTTCTTCCTTGTTACATATTTCTTCTCTCAACTCTCTCTTTTCAAGGCGATGACAATATTTGCACTGCGAAACCTCGCATGGTCTTCTTGACAGACTGTCTGCATTTATATGCAACTTTCCTTCCCTATGTTTAATTTCGAAATCGTACTGTTGCAGTCTTTCTATCCAACGAGCCATTTGTCCTTCTGGATTCCTAAACGACAGTAACCATCTGAGCGCAGCATGGTCAGTCCTCACTAAAAATTTTCGACCATACAGATAGTGGTGAAAATGTTCAATAGACTTGATTATTGCCAAAAGTTCTCTTCTAGTCACGCAGTAATTCCTCTCAGCTTTTCCTAGCATTTTCGAGAAATACGCAATAACTTTCTCCTCTTGATCTTGAACCTGCGAGAGAACAGCTCCAATGGCAAAATTCTCTGAAATTCATGTGCTATTTCTGCAAACGCCATCTTCCGCGGCGGAGATAAGACGGTAGAGCAACGCTGGAAAAGATCTTTTAAATGCTTCGGCACAAGTGAAACCATCTTTTCCTCCTCCGGAGTAACTTCTTTCTTCTTCGCCAATAAAGTTACTTCTGCCTTATTTTTCATCCCTCGACCAATAAAGCTGACCTCCTCCTTCCCAGCTATTTGTAATTTTCCTGCCAAATAATCGAGCCCACACGCGTGTCTCTGGAGAAATTCATTTCCCAAAATACACTCCTCCGCCATATTAATTACGAAGAAATCTTCCTCCGATTCAAAACTGTTAATTTTAACCAGACATCTGCACCTGTCTTGAATCGGTAAATTCTCTCCAGAAATGGACACAATTTTCATTTCCGGAAGTCCCTCCGCCGCGCCAAGCTTACTTTTGGGACTGAACTTATTTGTCCCTAAAAGATTCACACTCGATCCTGTGTCAATTACTATCGAAGTCAATTCTCCATCGATGAATCCCTCGATGGCCGTACAATTCTTCTTCAAGTAAGTCTTCAGCACGACGGGGGTAGAAGAAGAAGAAGTCACAGTCTCCCCCTCTACTGTGACTTCTTTGCGTTTCCCATCTTCTGCGTTTGCCTCTTCGGACAATCCTTCTGAAAGTGTCCAGGCTGCCGACAACTCCAACACTCCCTGGGTCGATCTTCTCTATTACTGTTAATATTCGTTGTATTCCGATTCACGAAACTCGACCTCTGCTGGTAGCTCCTGTTCGGACGAAACGCCTCCTCCGGTCTTCGATCGCTCTCCCGTTCTCTCCAACTCCGTCCAGGGATAATTCGTTCCGGAAAATAATAAGGTTTGTAGCGATCGTTTCGGTTTTTATATGAGGTTTCAGTAATGGACTCAACAGCTTCAATCTCTAGGGCTCTAATAACCGTTGCCCTCAGAGATGTAAAACCACCGAGTCTCAATATTCGCTTGATCTCCTCGTTGGCCAATGCTGCTACAAATTGAGAGGCCGCGAGTTTGTCCCTACTTTCGAAAGGGCATTCGTCAAATGCAGCTTGAGCAAGCCTCTCAATTTCTGCCGCCAACTCAGAAATCGACTCCCCTTTCCGTTGCCTGTAATTTTGAAACTTCACATAACTTAAATTTCGAAAATTTTTTATCCCATAACGGAACTCTAATGCCGAAACTATCGTCTGGAAGTCATTTTGTTTATCCACAGAAAGAGAAGTCAACACTCCTCGAGCAGGGCCCTCCAAAGATGCAACTAAGGCCAAAGCTTTCCTCGGTTCATCCCATCTATTCGCGCGAGCTATCGTGTCAAACTGAATCCGATATTCTTCCCACGAAGCTTTACCGTCGAATTTAGGCGGTTTCACGGTATATCCTAACTCTGAAACACTACGAAACCCGCCCACCGTATCGCGCGGAGGATCCTGCTGCGAAAGCGGAAGAACCGGAAACGTAGACCCGTTAAGAACAGATATATTTTCATTTTGAGGTTCACGGTTCTCGGTAGAGTTAATTAATCGCGGCTGTACAAGCGTGTGTAGATTTTGCGAGAGCACCTGACACTGAGCCTCCAGGATCCCGAAACGTCCTTCCAAGGCAGCTTCCCTCGCAGCTTGAGCGGCCCTGTTTGCTGCTTCCGTCTCTTCAAACCGGGTCCTCTCCTGTTCCCATCTCTGTTCTGAGATCTTCTGCTGCTCTTGAAACTGCCCCGAAATGTTCCTCTGGAGGGCTTCGAAAAGCGTCTGCAACATCATCGCTTCTACTCCCGAAGTGGATGTTGTTGCGGTGCTATCTCCCGTAATCCCACTTCTGACACCAATGTTGCGAAGGCTTCGGCGTGGTCTTGCCGGAGAACACATAATAATAATAAACGAAACTATAACTTTATTAAATGTACAATAGAAGGAGAACAATCGATAATGTGTGCTTTCGTCTCAATCACTCGAGAGGATCTAACATCTCTCTTCTTCTTATCAACAAACTCGTTGTCCGGATACCGCAATATCGATCTGACAGGCGACTTCACTCGATCTCTGTGATAACTTCAGAATATCACAGGAGAAAGGCAACTTCATCGTAACAGTATGTTTTTTCTTGGTGCTCTATCGAATGGCACATCGTCGATAAAATTCGGCTCAAGGGCATTTTTGACTATCTTATCCGGCTATGCCCTTTGTTATAACTCTCCAATTCAGAACGATTCGGAACCAATTCTTTGTGGACTATGATCGTAAACCTTTATCGAATGTAATGGTACCAGAAAGAGTGCGGAATACAGCGGAATGGTTTACCAAAATTGTCAATAAAGTTTTGAAATCGAAAAAAAACTTACAGAATGATTGGTAATGTTGGAATATTGATAACAATACTATTTTAGATGATAGCAGAATGAAATCTGTGAAGAGTTTGTACACCTATCTCAACTCAGTACATCGTAATCAAAGCATTCAGATATCACTACTTTTCAAGAAATCGGATAATCTGACGACAAAATGTTTGAAATAAAAGTTAAACAGTATTTAGACATGTACAAAATTCTATATTTAAAATTAAAAAAAAATGTTTTTTCGACAAAAAATAAAAAGTATTTTGATTTTTTAAATGTTAAAGTACATTTTTTATCTGATAATCATATAGCTGGCGTCAAGACGAATCCAACGACCTACTTATTTATGACCCTGAGCCCATAAATAATGCTACAATATTTTATTCCAGTTTTTCAGCGAAATACCCCACTGTGCGTCGCCTACAATATTATGAAGTTAAAAATACCCCGTTCCATTAAAAGATATGACAGCGACCTTGATTTTTTGTTGAAAATCGATTTTTTTGCAAATTAAAAAATTGCAATTTCTTGTCGGTTAAATACTGATTAACTTTGGTACGAAACACTTTTCTGTCCGACCACCCGAAATGGCTAAAAAATTGTGGGGACTAATTTGCGCCGCACCCTGCATATTGTGGGAGATTTTAAATCAAACAATCCAGAGAGATCATTTAACTAATTATATTTATTATGAACACAATCGTAATAGAAGAAACATAGTGAGAATATACGCTTGCTTGTTAAATCAATATTTTGTGTCGTAAAAGAACGATTCTCTTTTTTTATTAACAACTTGAATCCTATATACTCAGTGATTAAAAACAAATGGAGCAAATCTGTCTACAATTTCCCCCACTTTTGCGACAATATATTTGTTGGAAAACTTTATTTTATTAAATAAGATGACTTTATTTATTCAATGCAAATAAAGTTACACAGTGGATTAAACAGTGATCGTAATGTGAATGGAAAAAAGACATGAACTGTATTGAAATAAGGGAAAGCTAATGCTGTAGCGTAAAAGATGCTGTGATGTGTACTGTACTGTATAAGAGCGACGACTGACTGGTTCGTCCCTGGAAAAACCTCTGGTCCCTTTTCTTAAGTGGGGGTGTCATAAACCACTTGGGCCAGGCAACGAAATCTCTGCTCCTACGGTCGAAGTCGCACCATAGCCTGTCTGTATAATATTATTGTTGGATTCCAACAATATTATTTCAATATATTAATATATTATTTCCCTTTTATACTTTATACTATATTGAGCAATAATCTTTATTCTCAAATATATGCCTTTCGGCGTTACATTTTTTCTCTTCTTCCTACATTTCGACACATTTTTTTACATAATTACATTTTCTTACTTCTAGCTTATCTTAATATTTACATAACAATTTACAGACTATGTATATCTTTGTTCCTCTCTACTTTTTGTCCCTATCTCTCTTTACCCTCTCTTGTCCTGCGCTACTTGTACACTATTTTGTTTCCCACTCCTCTCTCTCTTTCTTCTCCACTCTTTCTCTGTTTTCTCTTAGCTTCCTTCCCCAATTTGCACCTTTCCCACTTTCGTCTAGTATTTCTTCTATTTTTCCCTCTATTTCTTCCATCTCCCTACATCTTCCTATTAGGTGCTCTAACGTCTCCTCCTCTCCTCTACACATCCTGCATACTTTCTTCTCTTCTTTTTCCCAGAATTTATTTACTCTTTCCTCGTTGCCACACCTCAGTCTTGTTATTGTCTTCACCTTATCCCCTTTTCTTCCTCTTTTTCCTATCAGGTATCTCGGTCTCCCCACCGTTCTTATCTCTTTGTACCTGGGCACACTTCTTAATTTCCATACTTTTTCTATCCTTTCTTGGTCCTGTATCTCCCTGTCTCTGCTTACTACTTTCCCCTCTATTGTTCCTTCCTCTTCTCTTAGTCTTACTACCTCCTTTACCCCCATTCCGCATCGCCAATAGTATCTTTTTCTCTCTTCTCCCCATCTATCTAGCTTTCCTTCTTCTTCATCCTTCCTTCTTTCTCTCCAGCATTCCTTTAATAACTTTCTGTTTCCGTCCTTACTAATTTTCTCCTCATATCTGACCGCTCTCTTGCCTGCTTCTATTCTTATCTTGTCTTTCTTCATTTCGTCCCTTACTATGTAGCCTGGTGTTCTTTCTACACCCAGTATCTATCTAATGTATCTCTCTTGTAGTCTTTCCATCTCCTCTCTTTCTTCCCATCCCCAGATCTCTGCTCCATATAGTAATATTCTCCTCACCACCACGTCAAAAAGCTTCATTCTCCACGTCATGTCACATCATAATCCTCCCATTACTTTCCTAGCCTTTCCTACTCTTTCTTTTATGTGCGCCGTTTCACTATTTGCCCTATTCAGTGTGTAGCCTAAGTATTTAATTTCTTTTACTTCTTCCACCTCTTTATCTCCCCACTTCCAGATCTCTCTCTTTCTTTTTCCTTTTCCGTTACTGCATATTAATACCTTCATCTTTTCGCTATTCACCTCTAGTTTTTTCCTCTCAAAGTATCTGCTTGTCCTCTTTATCATCTCTTTCAGGCCCCTCTCATCTTCCGCCATAAGCACCATGTCATCTGCATATCCTAGAGACCAAATTTTCTCTTTTCCAATTACCACTCCTCCGTCTTGACCCATCCTCAGCGTACCATCCAGGTCTGCCACATATAGAGGGTGTCTCAAAATTAGGTCCGGAGCCGAAAATGGGAGGTTCCTGAGATCATTTCAAGCGACATTTTCCTTTGACAAAATGTCGTCCGCGGCTTCGTTAACGAGTTATTAACGAAAAACACGGACCAATCAGAGCGCGAGCTAGACGCGTGCAGCCCGGCGCGCCGGCACACAGTGGTCCAAATCGAGAAAGGGCCTAGCCGATTAAGATGGTCAAAACTGCCCTTAGAGCTTTTTCAACGGCTATTGAACCATTCGAAAGCTTGCCAAGAAAAACCCCTCTGAGTAAAGTTTCAGCCCTCTAGCTTGCCCGTGAGGGTAGTTACAGGGAAAAATAGATTTTGCGGTTTTCGGCGCATTTTCCGGTCTAAAATACGTTCTAAAATTCTGAAAAAAATGTGACACATTCCTGATCCTAAGGTGCATTTTTGAGAATTTTTTCAGATTTTTTTGTTTCAAACTGTGGTCGTAAAAAATGAAAAACCTCAAAAAAATCGGAAAAATATTTTTTTCTCAAAAATATGAAAACATGCTATTTTGCTGTTTGGTTCCCTGATAAAGTACTATAACAGGCAATGTTGTCAATTTTTTTTAGATTTTTTGTTCGGCTGCATCATTGTCAAAAACAATAAAAACCGAATTTTTTCGACGTTTTTGCTGTGAGGAGGAAAGTTACACTTGTTGGCTTTACCGTATGCGTATATTAAGTAATTTTTAGCGTTATTACACTGAAACAAGCAATTATTTTACCTAAAAAATGTGATTTGAGAGAAAGAAAAAATTGTATTCTGTGCGATATATACCAGAATGTTCGCAACGCTTACAACATCGCCGGTTGGCACCGCGGTTAAGGCGTCCGACTACGGAGCGGATACTCTGGGGTTCGAATCCTGTCGATAGTGGTCTTTTTTTTTCCATACGTTAAACTTTATTTTTTCAATTTCTTATTATGTATATGGTTTACTCATTGTCACGGCGTTTATTTCCCTGCGAACAGAGAGATAACCGCCTTCGAGAAATTATGGCCTTGCGACCGGGCCACGCTCGGTCGCGCGACACGTGGTCCTCTCGAGACAAAAGATCCTCGCAGATTCGAACGGAACTACAAAATTGTACACGAAGTTAACGGGCGCCAGGTACGATACCGTACCACGCGAAACTCTCGAACAAGTCACTCGGTTTTCAAACCGGCGTCGAATCTGCGAACATCGTTTAGGCCGGTGACGGCCGCGAACGGGTCCAGGGAACCACGTGAGGAAAGGAACGGGGCATTCCCCGCGACGAGAACGTTTCTCACGGTAAATGAAGCTATTCTATAGATTTCAGGCAAAATATAGTCGTTTATTAAACGAGATGGTCATACAATCCGCCGGCCGCTGCCGGCGGTAGTCAATAGATTTGCCGGCGCGAACACGAAAGTGACGGCGGCTGTTCGGCCGATCGCGCGGAATAACTTCTATCGCGTCGAACTCGGTCGTCACAGGACTTCGCGTGAATTTACAAGCCACGAGGGCACGAATTCGACCGAGCTCCGGTGACGTACGCGTTCCTAATTCGAGACTGGGCGAAACGTGCGAACGGTGAACGATACGAAACGAATACGGCGCGTTATCCTCCCGTGGAACGATCCAAGGGTAGCCAAAAGAATTACCGGACGAATATCGTGGGTCCCGAATAGCTCGTGCACGAGGATTCGGCGACACACGATCCGTGGCCTCGCGAACCTCTCGGGAGAGCGACTCCCGGTCAACGGTAAACGCGGGGGAACACACGGTACACCGCGGTACGAATTTTCGCGAACTCGAATAACGTCCCCGAACCAACACGAACTGGTCACAATATTATCGGAATAAAGCCTGACCGGCACTTACCAAATACGCTGCAATGGCGGCGGTCGCAAAAGGTTACTTTATCGATATCGCGGTCTAATATTCGCACGTCTGTACTATTACTCGTCCTTCGACCCAGTGACCCGGTTCGAGCCGGTTCGGAACGCGGAAGTGAGTTTTCCCCCCTACTCTCGTCTTCGTCGACGCTCGGGCCAATCACGTTGTTCTTGGACGCCTGGGCGCCTCGATGAAATGCTGGCCCGGGCCTTCGGTATTTTATATTTTCCGAGGCCCGGCCGATATAAGGCGGTTGGGCGGCATCCGTGGATCCGAGCCTTTCCGGTATTGCTCTCGTGGCATTTTCCGGATGAGATGTCGACGAGGGTGGACTGATGGTCGTCCTTAGTTGCAACAGCCTCGTCGATTTCTCCGGGTTGACAGATCCGGGCTCGGTCCAATCCTCGCTGTCTTCCTCGCCAGCGGCGCCCTGTGATTGGTGTTCCGAGCGTCTCCGCTTGCGGCCTTCCGCCAATCGGCGGCCGGAGACAGGTATCGGGCTCCTCGCCGATTTCGGTAGTTTCTGAAAACTCTTGTCGCGCTCAGGGGCGCGACATTCAAATGCGATAATTCTATTCTTCGGGTGTTCGGATGTCCCAGGGAGAGCGCTCGCTATTGCCGTTTCGTTACGATACCGCCTATAAGTGACCCGGTCTTTCGTGTAGGGTTCGGATTGACGTAGGCAGAATCTGCCACGTCACATCATACGAGTTTAACAATGTTTTTTTAATGTTTTAAAAATATTTAAGTAACATTTTTAAGCAAAATACATACAAAAATAGTTTTGGATCATAAAAGTATTATAAAACTCCAGCATAATGCATGTACCGTCGACAGTCAACTCTGTTCTCAGTGCCTATAAAATCCCGCATTCTGCCCACAATTATAAAAGATAAGTCTATTTCTATCAACTCCATACAAATATTTACTTTTATGAGAAATAAATAATTCTGTAATTAACAGGTCACGTAAAAACAGCAGCTAATTGGCTAACAATGACAACTCGGAAGAACAGCTGCTATATATACTTCTTTCTATTTTACCCGTTTCTACAAATTCCGAAAGGCCTAGAAACTATATTCATGATTTTTAATGTTAAAAATGTTAAACAGGACCGCCATGATGAACATATACAATTAGAGAATCAAGGAAATAATAGATACTCCAAAACTATTTTTGTATGTATTTTACTTAAAAATATTACTTAAATATTTTTAAAACATTAAAAAAATATTGTTAAACTCACATGAATAAACCACATAATAAGAAATTGGAAAAATATAGTTTGATGTACGGAAAATACGCGCAGCTATTAGTAAGGGAAATAATAACCACCCTCCCAAAAAGCTAAGATTCCTTGCAGGCCAGTTTTTACGACGGTCATTGTATTCTTCGTAGCTGATTATTGCGCGACCAGAATCATAAACTAATATAAACGTGGTAAAAATTAACTACCTCTGTACCTGCTATGTACTGTCATATTGTCCTTTCCCGTTCGGATGGAAGGCCAGGGAAAACGGTCAACTCCAGGTTTTTATAGGCACTGAGACCGGAGTTGACCGTCGACGGTACATGCATTATGCTGGAGTTTTATAATACTTTTATGATCCAAAACTATTTTTGTATGTATTTTGCTTAAAAATGTTACTTAAATATTTTTAAAACATTAAAAAAACATTGTTAAACTCGTATGAGTAAACCATATACATAATAAGAAATTGAAAAAATAAAGTTTAACGTATGGAAAAAAAAAACCACTATCGACAGGATTCGAACCCCAGAGTATCCGCTCCGTAGTCGGACGCCTTAACCGCGGTGCCAACCGGCGATGTTGTAAGCGTTGCGAACATTCTGGTATATATCGCACAGAATACAATTTTTTCTTTCTCTCAAATCACATTTTTTAGGTAAAATAATTGCTTGTTTCAGTGTAATAACGCTAAAAATTACTTAATATACGCATACGGTAAAGCCAACAAGTGTAACTTTCCTCCTCACAGCAAAAACGTCGAAAAAATTCGGTTTTTATTGTTTTTGACAATGATGCAGCCGAACAAAAAATCTAAAAAAAATTGACAATATTGCCTGTTATAGTACTTTATCAGGGAACCAAACAGCAAAATAGCATGTTTTCATATTTTTGAGAAAAAAATATTTTTCCGATTTTTTTGAGGTTTTTCATTTTTTACGACCACAGTTTGAAACAAAAAAATCTGAAAAAATTCTCAAAAATGCGCCTTAGGATCAGGAATGTGTCACATTTTTTTCAGAATTTTAGAACGTATTTTAGACCGGAAAATGCGCCGAAAACCGCAAAATCTATTTTTCCCTGTAACTACCCTCACGGGCAAGCTAGAGGGCTGAAATTTTACTCAGAGGGGTTTTTCTTGGCAAGCTTTCGAATGGTTCAATAGCCGTTGAAAAAGCTCTAAGGGCAGTTTTGACCATCTTAATCGGCTAGGCCCTTTAGTGACTTTCTGTTATAACTTTTGAACCATAAGAGATATCGAGATGAAATTTGCACTAAAATTCATTTAAAAAATAGTCAATTTGAACTATAGACAAATGAAAATTTTTTTCATTTGTTAAACAATAATTTTAAATTGATTTTCATTCATATTTTTCACTAAAAAAAAAATTGTTTAAATACAATCTTCCAAACCCTTTTTTCTTCCTAAGTGTGTATTTTATATTTATGTTTCACACATACAATGTTTCATGGAATGGGTAAAATGTAAATTTGAGGAATCTGTTCTTAATCAACGTATACAAAAAGTACCAAGAAGGCAAAAACACCTTATAATTGTGTCAGAAGATATTTTTTATATATAATTCTTATATATAAAAGATATTTTTTAATATATAATGATTTAGTAACATTTTTGTAGATTTTTTGTTATAAAAATGTGATAACAATAACGGTTTTATAATATAACAATAATAGCATACAACGAATAACATGAAATATAAAAAAAACAATAACAAATATCAATTTTATTTAACTGCATATCTTTTGAAGCTATTTAATAATTAATTTTATAGCTTCCGCATCTAATTGTTTATGTTATTTCTTCAAGTTTATTCGTGCAGTGGATACATACGGATCAGATGTTAACAGAAGTCTATAAAATAAATCTTGATTCGTAATCAATCTGGAAAATTTTCTTGTATTTTCCAATCTAAATTTTTTAAAATCTTTGTGTCTGCTTTCTAAAGCTTCTTCCGTAAAAAAAAGAATCTAAACAAATCTTTCCAATGTCTTACATTAGTTCGTTGCGGAGTTTCGGCGCTGGATCCAAACGTATACGCATAAGATGACATGCCGCGGATGGATTAAACTATAATAACTTTAACACTGGGAATGCCTGGGAAATGATTTTTACACGATCTTATAGGGGAAGATCTACTGAAAATATTCTATTTTGTTACAATGCGCGATCCCCCGAGACAAAAAAGATGCACCTTGTCAACTGTAAAGCATTTTGAGATTTTTCTTTATTTCATTCAACATTATGTTTAAAAAACATTATATACAATAATTATTAATGACGTGCACGATTTCCTATCTCAAAAGAATGCTCTTCAAAACAAAAAAAAAATCGAAACCAAATATTAACTGAGCTCCTCAGGAAACCACGAAGAAACAGAACAGTTTTTCCGCGTAAAAGATTCTAATTTTAAAATTTCCAACTTTAAGTGTTTGTATAATTTAAATCTGAATGATATTTGATTTATTTTCTTCATTTTCGAAATCTATGAACATTTAAGAAGAGATACATGTCGATCAGATATTAATATGAGAAAGTTGATTTTTGGCAGAATGTCACTGAATTTCTCGATTTGGACCACTGTGCGGCAGCCGAGTGTCGGTGGCACGTCGCGATGTCGTAACGAACAAAAGTTTCTCGATGATGTGAATCCTCGCCAATTTCGATAAGCTTTGGATATGTTGTCAATACCATGATTCTGAACAACATTTCCCGTTACAGTTTCTGTCGATCGGCTTTAGTTTACGATATTATTGTAAAAATTTGTAATTGTAAATCGATCGATGTACTGTTTCCTATCCGATTTCGATAAGCTTTGGATATGTTGTCAAGACCATGATTCTGAACAACATTTCCCTTGATGGATTTTGTCGGTCGGCTTTAGTTTACAATATTATTGTAAAAATTTGTAATTGTAAATCTCGATCGATGTACATACTACATACTATCTCCTCGCCGATTTCGATGAGCTTTATTTCAAAGGAAAAAGATATTTAAAACATCGAATTTATAACATATTTCAAAGTCATCGAAATCGGTGAGGACCCACATCATCGGCAACTTTACCCGAACGATAGAAGAAGCACAAACTTATTGAATTAAAAACTCACTTATTCAGCCGTAAATCGATTTGACTACCACATACAACCACCGCACTTTTACATAATCTTCGAATCGGTGTTTTCGAGAATCATATGATTCTCGAAAAATCAATATCTCCTTGGGAACGATTTCATTTGTTTTAAACGACGCCTTCACCGAATACATTGTACGCTGGGAGAGCACAGTTTCGCGCGGCATCGCGAAGAGCATCGAACTCTTTCCGCGTCGGAGTAAGTAATTTCGTTCGATATCGATACGAGTTATAAAAGTGTGCTACGAGTTCAACAATTATGTAAAAGTGTGGTGGTTGTATGTGGTAGTCAAATGGATTTACGACTGAATAAGTGAGTTTTTAATTCAATAAGTTTGTGCTTCTTCTAACGTTCGGGTAAAGTTGCCGATGATGTGGGTCCTCACCGATTTCGATGACTTTGAAATATGTTATAAATTCGATGTTTTAAATATCTTTTTCCTTTGAAATAAAGCTCATCGAAATCGGCGAGGAGATAGTATGTAGTATGTACATCGATGTACAGAGATTTACAATTACAAATTTTTACAATAATATTGTAAACTAAAGCCGACCGACAAAATCCATCAAGGGAAATGTTGTTCAGAATCATGGTCTTGACAACATATCCAAAGCTTATCGAAATCGGATAGGAAATAGTACATCGATCGATTTACAATTACAAATTTTTACAATAATATCGTAAACTAAAGCCGATCGTCAGAAACTGTAAAGGGAAATGTTGTTCAGAATCATGGTATTGACCACATATCCAAAGATAATCGAAATCGGATAGGAAATGGTACATCGATCGATTTACAATTACAAATTTTTACAATAATATCGTAAACCAAAGCCGATCGACAGAAACTGTAACGGGAAATGTTGTTCAGAATCATGGTATTGACAACATATCCAAAGCTTATCGAAATTGGCGAGGATTCACATCATCGAGAAACTTTTGTTCGTTACGACATCGCGGCGTGCCACCGACACTCGGCTGCCGGGCTGCACGCGTCTAGCTCGCGCTCTGATTGGTCCGTGTTTTTCGTTAATAACTCGTTAACGAAGCCGCGGACGACATTTTTTCAAAGGAAAATGTCGCTTGAAATGATCCCAAGAACCTCCCATTTTCGGCTCCGGACCTAATTTTGAGACACCCTCTATATTGAACAATGTCGGGCTCATCGGGCACCCCTGTCTCACTCTCTTCTCCACCCAGAATGGTTCCGACATTTCTACCTCCACCCTCACTCTGCATCTCGTCTCCCTATATATTTCTCTTACTTTGTCTATTAACTTTTCTTCTATTCCCCTTTTTTCCATTGCCTTCCATAGTACACCTCTATCCATTCTATCGAATGCAGCTCTTAGGTCGACAAATGCCATGCATACTTTTCCCTTCTTTTCTTTCAACCTTTTCCCTACCACATGTTTAATTATGTACACATTATCCTTTCCCCCTCTCTTTTTCCTGAAACCCGATTGTGTCTCGTCCAATCCTTTTTTTTCTTCTAGGCTTTTTATTACCCTATCATTTAGTATCATTGCGTAGATTTTGTACGCTGTCGCCGTCAGGGTCACTCCTCTGTAGTTCTCCGCGATGTCTTTATCCCCTTTTTTGTGTATGGGAACTACTACTCCGTCCCTCCATTCGTCTACGTATCCCTCTCCTTTCCATATCTTCCAAATAACTTCTCCTAGTTTTTCTCCTATACTTTTTCCTCCTGCTATCCATGCCTCGTTCTTTATCTGGTCTCTTCCCTCCGCTTTTCCTTTCTTCAATCTCTTTATTTTCTCCATCACTTCCACTTTTATTTGTGATTCCTCCTCTTCCTCTGTAGCGTTTCCTTTCACCCTTCCGCTTTCTTTCTCCTCTGCCAATACCTTCTTTCTCTCTCTCCCCCCCCCTAATACATTCATGAAGTGTTTCCTCCATTGTACCATATTTATTTTGTCGCTCACCCTCACTTTTTTCTTCCTTTCTCTGTTTATGTATTTCCAAGCTTCCCCCTCGTCTCTGATTTCTTCTTTCTCTCTCCACTCTCTTTTCTTTCTTTCGCATAATTCTTTGTATTGTCTCCTCTCTTCTTTGACTTTTCCCGCTTCCACTTTCCCTCTCCCTTTCCCCTTTCCGATCTCTTTCCATGCCTTCTGCAATTTCTTTTTCCGTTCTCTGCATTCTCTGTCCCACCATTCCGTTTTCCCGGTTATCCATTTCTTTTTCCATTTCTTCTTCTTGGTTTCTTTTTTTATTGTTTCTGCCAGCTCTTTCCATTCCTCTTCAACTCCTTGTTTCTCCCATTTCATCTCTTCTATTTTTCTTTTGAATTCTTCCATCTCTTCCTGTCCCCATACCTGCACTTCTCTCTCCTCTTCTTCCTCTTCTTTTCCCATTTTGCTCCTTCTCCTCCGATCGTGACTATTATCGATTGGTGGTCCGACTCTATCCTCTTCTTTCTATTTTAAATTCTTCTATCTCTTCCCATGACGTTTCATTTACTATTCCATAGTCTATCGTCGTTTCTATCTCGTTCCTGCTGAACGTTGTTTCCCCTTCTTCGTCTCCCTTCGTATTCCCATTCAATATTGTCCACCCCCTTTCCGTTACCATCTTCATTAACTCTAATCCCTCACTGTTCATTGTGCGATCTTTTGTTTTTCTCTTCACCCTTTTGGTTGTTTCCTCTTCTTCTCTATCTCCCTTTTCCCCTATTCTTGCATTAAAATCTCCTATTATTATCATTTTTCCCTCTTCTCCTTCCTCTCCTACCACCTTCTCTAGTTTTCTCAGTTTTTCCGTACTTCCTCCCCTGTTGTATACCGTTATTATCCTCCATGTTGTGTCTCCCATCTTCGCTCTTCTCTCTTGTATCCCCTCTTCCTCTGTTTCACTTTCCTTTTCCACCGCTATTTCTTCTCTTACTCCTGTTATGATTCCACCTCTAGCTCTCCCTTTCTTCTCTACACGCTCTGCTCCTTGACATTTCCACTTCCAGCCTTTTGGCATCTTCCTCCTCCACCCTTCCCATTCTCTTTCCTCTATCCACGTCTCCGTCATTCCTATTATCTCGTTATATAATTCCAGAAGTGTTCGTCCTTGTCCCTTATCCCTGCAACATTCCATGATAACACCTTCACTCCTTTCTCGTCTTTTCCTCCCTACCTTCCCCCTCTTTCTCCTCTGCCTTTGCCCCCTCTTCCTCTGCTTCCCTTTTCTCCGCTCTTTGTCTCCTCCTTTTCTATTAGCTGTTCTCTGAGATCGTTCCAAATCCATACTTTTTCTTCTATCCATATCTTCTTGTATCCCACTTTGGTTTTATTTCCCTTTTCTCTTTCTTCCCTTGCCCTATCTCTTGTTACGTCCTAGGATGGACGCCTTTTAATTGGAGGTACGAGTTAAAAGAATTTACTACAATAATGATTACGAGATATGAAGCAGTTTCGAACCTACCTGCATTCACCGGCTCTGGTTCGGGAAATTGAAGATTTTATGATACTTATGCGATTCTATTAAAATCTATTCGTAACGAGGAAATCGAAGTCAGGGGTTCGAAATGAATTTGGAGAAGCTGATGTTTAATAGAAGTTAAACGGAGTGTATTTAAACAATGAATTCAGAATACATTTGAGTTTTGAGTAATCGATACGAGAGTTAGTAATTGTTATAAATATTAGTATTTACCGTTACGCTGATTCGGCTTATGATAATTAATCCTCTAGGGTTCGGTTAGAGTTTGTTTTGGTAACACACACTTGTACAATCACGAACGTTATCGAATCGCGGCTATTTCACGAATATTGTTTGAAATTATAATAGTACGACTGGTACAATCACGAACGTTATCGAATCGCGGCTATTTCACAAAGATTATAATAGTACGACTCGTTACTCTGGTTTTATTACTACTGGTCTCGCTGGCGAGGTGTCGTCGTTTTTATATTTTCTTCTATCTTTTGTTCTACCCCAAATCCTTGTGGAGTTGGTTCGGTTTTCACTTGTCATCATAATCGTATTCTGCAGTTTTTATTCGTTGAATTATTCCTGTGTCTTTCTCTCTCTCAGCTGGATCCTCCGTTTCTCGCGTTCTTCCGGAGTGCTTTCGGTCTATGTGTCAGCTCTATTGCGTTCTTGGTCTTCTTGGTATTTAATTTTTGCTTGAGTGGTTTTCTTGTAATTTTGCGCTGTAGGTGGCCTGCAGCTGCTTTTGTTATTTAACCTCGCTCGCGTATTATATTTCGGTTTATTCGCTTAGTATATGATTACAATATTTTATTTCTATTTCTTGCGCAACATTAGTTAAAGAAATTATTAAATAGAGTTAGGGAATATTTGTATTGTGGTTATTTATTATTTATTAATGACGGTTGGACCACCGGACGTGACACTCTTATCGCTTCCTGTACTTCTCTTTCCTTCCTTGTCAGATCGTCATCTATATATACTTTCCTTCCTATTAATTTCCTTTTCATATTCATCACTCTTGTTTTTTCCTCCCACGATCCCAACTTTACTAGGATCGCTCTCTTCCCTCTTCCAATCTCCGCGACTTCGTTTAACTCCACCCTTTTTTCTGTCATCTCCTCTAATATGGTCCTTGCCATCTGTTCGGTCTCTACCTCGTTTTCTATCTCCTCCCCTCTTATAATGACGTTGTTCTTTCTCTCTTGTTTCTCTTTCCTTTCCCACTCTGTCTCTAATTCTTTTAATCTCCTTTCCTGCTCTCTCTGTCCTGTTTCTTCTTTCTCTCTGTCTTCTTTCTTTCGCTCTTTCATCCTCTCTTCTATCTCTCTCAGCCAGTTCTCCTTTTTCTCCTCCTCTTTCTTTTCCCATTCCTTTCTCTCTGCTTCCAATCTCTCTATCTTCCCCTCCAGTCTCCTTCTTTCTTCCTTTTCCTTTTTCCTTATTTCCTCTATCTCTTTCCTTGTTTTGCTTGTAACGGGTCTTGTTCCCGGTCTTGATTAAATCTCGATCTGGATCTGGATCTGGGTTCCCTCCGTTGCTGATTAGCTCGCCGCGCCAGGATTCGTATACGGTGGAGAGAATGGTCGGGATTAGGAAGTACGGGGTGCGTAGAAATAAAGACACGTGGAATTTTAGATTAACGTGCGCTCGCTGCCAGCGAGTTTCATTCTACCGCGATCGCGAGAGTGCGGGACGCAAAATATGTTTACGATGATCGCGGTGCTCGGAGATCGATTACGACGCGAAATCGGTCGGGAACGGAATCTTTTACCGGTGTAAACATTTATCGGTGTACAGGAATGTACGGCTAATACAAGTGAACAGAGTTTGGCAGGTGATACATTGTGGTGTAGTGTATGACAGTGAACAGGATTCAGCTGGTGACACACCGTGGCTGCGGGAAGAGGTGGCGACACGCCGTACTCTTGGATTCAGGATTCAGCTGGTGACACACCGTGGCTGCGGAAGAGAGTAGCGACACGCCGTGCTCTCGGAGTCAGGATTCGGCTGGTGACACACCGTGGCCGGGGAAGAGAGTGGCGACACGCCGTGCTCTCGGATTCAGGATTCAGCTGGTGACACACCGTGGCTGCGGAAGAGAGTAGTGACACGCCGTGCTCTCGGAGTCAGGATTCGGCTGGTGACACACCGTGGCCAGGAAGAGAGTGGCGACACGCCGTGCTCCCAGGATCAGGATTCAGGATGTGACAAGTGACATACCGTATCTAGAAGAGTGGCGACCCGCCGTGCTCTCGGAGGTGCATTCTCACGGCTGGCTTCGAGGTGTTCGCTAGGCGAAGTTATCTCGTTGTGGACAGCGTGGGAAACCTAACTATGTCATTCGATATACTTACGATGGAGATGTCAACTGGAGCGTTCCTTACTAGGTTTGTGCTGCTGAACAGTTGTACCATGAATGCCGTCTCGAGCTCTCGCCGTGGCGGCTTTTATAGCCCGCGAATAGTGGTGGGAGTGGTAGCGCGATGCGGTGATTCGCGGATTGTTTCTAGGCGCGGGGGTGGCGCGACGCGGTCCGTCTCGGCGCGACGACGGGGGTACGGCGGTTTGTTCCGAGAAATGAACGACGGGTGATCTCGGTTTGGTTGTAACCGGATTGATCCGGTTTACGTTCTGTATAGTAACAGGCCTGTACGGTACAGGTCTGTTACATGCTTGCTTCTTCTCTGGCCTCTTTTCTTCCATCTTCTATCTCTCTTCTCATTCTTCTCATTTCCTCCATGAGTCCTCTCATTCCTTCCGACATCTCTGAACACATTTTCATCACCGTTACCATCCCTGCTTGTTCTCCCGTCCCTATCCTTGTTTCGCTTTCACTTCCTTTTTCCTTTTCATTTGAGGTTTTCCTTTTCTCCGGTGATCTCTGCGTTGCCAAACTCTTTTTAAATGCTCTAACCTCTTCATCTGTCTCTCCTTTACCTCCTTTCTCTTCTTCGTCCCCCTGTCTCTTTCTCTTCCATAACTCGAGCGTTCCATATGAAGCCGATCTCCCTCTACTCCATCCGAGTGCCTTCGGCGGTCTTCCCCTTCTTTTTCCTCCTGGTGAGTTTGCTGGTGTTCCCCACTCTTCTACTGTCCCGGCGTCTTCCTCCTCTGTCATCTCTTTCCCCTTCTCGTCGAGTTCTACGAGCCCGTCCATATCCTCCGCTGCTCTCTCTCTCTCTCTCTCTCTCTCTCTCTCTCTCTCTCTCTCTCTCACTCTCTCTGCCTCGCGCCTGCGCACTATATCCTGTTCGTCAACTTTGAGGTTATCTTTCCTGACCTGTTTCTCTCTCACTCTAGATTCCCTCAATATATTTTCTTAATATATTCCTATTCTTAGTTCCTCTCCCTTCTCTCCCTTTTTATTAACCTGTTCTAGTATTTTTAGGTCGCAGAAAAGCGCCTCATTTAGGCTATAAGCCGATGAAGGCGTGTTGACAGTGCAACACGCCGCCACGCACGTGTCTGCAGTTTCTGCGGAGATAACTTCCGAAATATCACGATTTCTTGAAATTCCCTTCTTCACTTCTTTGCTACACTTGTCCGCGACACACTGAGCAACTTTCACTATCTAGTCAAATGGAATTACCGCCAAATTTCACCAAAATCACAGAGCGATGATAACACACGTGCTATACAATGCGCCACCTTCCTTTCCATCCACTTTATACTATATTGATTAAGATAAAGTAGGGATTGATATCGATCGACTGAATTTTTAATCATCTATAATATTTTTCTCGGCGCACTGGTACGATCAGTTTCCACGTTAAAAATAGCTATTGTAACGAAAAGAAAGGTGGTGTGTTTCGTCCTGGACCCGCTATAGGACTCATCAGTAAGGCTATCTAGCGGGTCTTGCCTTAGACACGGGGTCAGAAGACTTTATGAGGAAAGTTATTAATATACTAATTGATGACATTTTAGTGACTTGCGAGAAACGTTTTGACATTTTATCCATCTTTCGGGCGCGGCCGAAACTACTGTTTCGACCATTTGCCAACATTTTTGGGACGTCGTCGAAACTAATATTTTTCTCGGACTCTGTAATTTTTCGCCTTGGTTATGATAAAGTAGGGATTGATATCGATCGACTGAATTTTTAATCATCTATAATATTTTTCTCGGCGCACTGGTTCGATCAGTTTCCACGTTAAAAATAGCTATTGTAACGAAAAGAAAGGTGGTGTGTTTCGTCCTGGACCCGCTATAGGACTCATCAGTAAGGCTATCTAGCGGGTCTTGCCTTAGACACGGGGTCAGAAGACTTTATGAGGAAAGTTATTAATATACTAATTGATGACATTTTAGTGACTTGCCCGAAAGATGGATAAAATGTCAAAACGTTTCTCGCAAGTCACTAAAATGTCATCAATTAGTATATTAATAACTTTCCTCATAAAGTCTTCTGACCCCGTGTCTAAGGCAAGACCCGCTAGATAGCCTTACTGATGAGTCCTATAGCGGGTCCAGGACGAAACACACCACCTTTCTTTTCGTTACAATAGCTATTTTTAACGTGGAAACTAATCGAACCAGTGCGCCGAGAAAAATATTATAGATGAATATATTGATTAACTTCAACTTTCTTCGTTGTATTGCTGGTTTCAACCCTTTTGTCATTATATCCGCTGGATTTTCGTTTGTCGGTATGTATTTTATTTGTACATTGCCAGCGTCCACATTTTCTGTAACTAAATGATAAGCAATATCAATATGTTTTATTTTATTCTTTTCCATCCTATTCTTCGTATAGTCTATTGCTGCCCTGTTATCAGTGTATATCTCTATAAAGTTTCCTGAAATCAAATAATTTATAAAATTAATTTCTTTTAAAAGCATTTTGACCCAAATGCCTTCTTTTACTCCTTTTGATGTTGCAATGTATTCCGCTTCCATTGTCGAAGTCGATGTTGATTTCTGTTTAGATGCCTGCCAAGAAATCGTATTGTTCCCCATTTTGACTATCATTCCTGAATACGATCTTCGGTCATCTAAATCGCTAGCCCAATCTGCATCGCAGTATATTTTATTTAATTTCCGGATTTTCCTCTTTCTCGTATGTTAATTTATAATCTACAGTTTTTCTTAAATACCTAAGAACATGCTTACCTTGCTCCCAATGTATTAAACCTGGATTACTGTTGTACTGAGAAAGTTTATTAATTGCAAACAAAATATCTGGCCTCGTGTGTAACGCCAAATACATTAAGGTACCTATTAAATTTCTATATGGTACATTTCTCATTTTGGTTACCTCTGTATCTGTTCTCAGTTCTTTTGATAGTTTAATTCCCGGCTCTGACGGCGTAAAGGCTTCTCTACACTCTACCATATTATAATCCTTTAATATCCTTTCGATGTAAGTTTTCTGCGATAACTTCACGTTCTTCTCATTTTTCTCTATCTTTACTCCAAGAGCATAACTTATCTCTCCTAAATTGGTTGATTGGTACTTTGCCCCAATGTCTTGTACTAATTTATTCAGGGGTTCCTTGTCTCTGGAAAATATGAATATTTCATCTACTGCGACGTTGGCCCTTTTTCGAACGGTTTTATGGCCGACGAAAAACGGTCAACCCCGAGATTTTATAGGCTCTGAGACCAGGCCGTGCGCGGCCGTGCGGACACGGTCCTCTCGGTGCAAAAGCGGAACTCGGTGGAGGCTTGAACGAACAACGCGATGATAGTTCGGGCGCCAGGTATTAGAAAATACCACGCGAAACACGATGGTGACCTCGGGCTCGGAGAAGCCGAGTCCGAGAGTCAAGCCTCCACGAAACGCGGTCTGAAATAATGACGCGAACGGCCAGATTGTTCGAGCGCAGGAAGTAACGGGGACAGCCCTCACGGCAGGACGGATCTCGCAGGTGAAGAATCAACAATACGAAATTGGCTCTAGATCTTTAATGGTCACGAAAGTAAAAGATACAGGCGAGCGGCCACGAGGCCGCGAACCGGGAGCCCGCGCTCCTTGTACACTTTAGCGGAAGATGGTCGTTCGCTGAGCGCGTTAGTCGATCTTGATTCTATCGCGGACGTACGATACTACAGTACAATATTCGATTTCTTCGTCGATACAAGATTCCGCGAGGCGCGGATGAACGGCGCAATTCCTACGACTGTCGCGAGAGTCCGAGACGAAGCGAAATTGCCGACGTGCGATGGATAATCCACGGCCGTACGCGGGATTCGAGGCGCGTAGACCGCCGCGGTTCACGCGTAATTCCGCCTACGCTTCTACCGTCGCCGACTATCCGAACCGAAGACTATTCGATACCGACACAACTCCCGAGGAAGACTTCCGATTTACGAAATTAAGGGAACTCTTGCCGCGAATGCTCACAGCGTCCTTGAGGGGGACGCGAGCGAAGGCTCGAGGCGCCCTGCGCCTCGGCCCTTACGAAATCTCCGAGGACGAGACGAACACGTGTCGTCCTCGCGCGAATAACACGAGCCACCACGATAAACGAATCGAGGAATCACAGAATCGACTTACCGTTGATGATATTTGTTCTAGCCGCTACCGACGGACTTCGTAGGCCTCGCTGAAGGTTGCCCCTCGATCGAGATTCCGCGCTGGATCCGGAAAAGCCACCCGCGACGCGAAACTGAGCGGTATTCGGTAGTCGGAAAAGGACGAGATCATTTGAAGCGAAAACGCGACTATACTCTAGGAGCCTCTGTGCGACAGTGGTTCCTCGATCCGCATCGACGGAACGCATCGATCCTGGTTCCCCCCACTCCGAGTGTATTGCCGAATTTTCCGATAGGTGCCGTACGCAACGCAACTAGGTTGTCGCAGGATCGCAACTACGAAAAAGTCCTAGGGCCCCAGACTTTACGCGACTACTTAATTTACCGCGACCTTTGAATTCCCGCTCGCCCTCGGCGAGCGGTTCGCATAATCCTCGGCAGCCAATTCGACGCACCACCCACGCTGAGATCCTAGTTGAGCGGGATGAGACGGCGGCGGGACTCGTGAATGCTGTTGTTCGCTATAGGATCTCTTCGTCCCACGACGGCGCCTCCGGGTTTGTTCGCCCGTGTGTGATGACTTGTTTCGCTGCTTCCGGCGCCGGATTCGATCGTTGGCCATCCTTTTATTCGGTATTTGATCCTTCGGCACCTTTTCGGACTCGTACGCTTTCTTTATGGTCGATAATCGCCTGAAACGTCGTACTCCGTACGCACAACAGATGGCATTAGTACGGTGCACGAAATCGGAAGATTTTCCTCTCGGAGTGCTCTTATGGCTTGCGGGTGGCTTTCGTAACCGAAAAAGGTCGGTCCGGTCCACACGTAATTCGGCTGTTTGACCGAGTTCCAACGGCGAAGTGACGTCGCACGCTTGCAACGTCACACTACATATAATATTACAATTGTCCATACACCCTTTATGTATACGCATCCTGATGCCGTTAGTCTTCTATATCCTAATTTCCGAAAGAAATTATCTATCTCTATATTCCAGTTTCTCCCAGATTGTTTCAATCCATATATCGGCCTTAGAAGTTTTACTATGGTGTCTTTTGTATCATTTTTAATCTTCGGTATTTTTATGTAAATATCCTCTCCTAAATTTCCATACAAGTATGCACATTTTATATCTATATGTCTCATGTGCCATTTAAAATCCAATGCTATTACCAACAGCATTCTAATGATTGAAAAACTTGCTACTGGCGAATATGTATCTTCGTAGTATATTCCCTTTTCTTGAGAAAATCCTTGAGCTACTAGTCTCGCTTTGTATCTAGAAACTTTTCCTTCTGCATCCTTTTTTTAATCTGAAAACCCATTTACAACCCACACATTTTTATCATTCTAAAGTTATCATTCAAAATTCTTCTGCAAATTCGGCAATACAGCTTCTTTCTAAGTTTTTCTTTCGTTTAAACTATCCAATTCATTTGGAAGGGCCGTTTTCCATTCGTTTGCGTTTTTGGAATTCAACGCTTCCTCTAAATTTTTGGGTTCTGTAATCTCTACATTATTTAATTCTACATCACTACATTCTAAGCTGTCATTATTAATATTTACATCTCCACTTGCCCTTATCTCGAGTTCTAAATTTCGTGCTTCCTTCCATGAGGGTTACGAATTTTTCTTTTCGGCCTTCCTGGTCCTCTCTTGACGGTTCCATCCCCCACTATCTTTGTAGTCTCTCCATTTTTACCACCAGTAGGAGTTATAAAATTCTCTTCATCGTGTACTCTTTCTTGAATGTGTATTTCCTTGTCAATTTCTTTTCCCTCCGATGAAATATCAATCAATTCTCTTCCTTGAAGTTGTGTAGCTTTTCCTTTTACCCACGTATATCCTATTTTATTTGCTGCAAATTTTACGTGTTTAGTAATTATGACTCGATTTGACTTTCTGTCCCATAATCGATATCCTTTTGTCTGTTGTGCATATCCTATAAATACACATTCTACAGCTTTATCACTTAGTTTATTCCTATATCTTTCAGGTATCCATGCGTATGCCAAACATCCGTATGTCCTTAAATGTTTAATACTTATTTTACTACCTGTCCAAATATTCAACGGTATCTCGTTATCTATGCTAGAATGACTAATCCTGTTTTTGACATACGCTGCCGTCATTACTGTCTCTGCCCAAAAAGTTTTTGGTAAATGCGCTGATCGTAACATTGCTCTAGTTACTTCCAAAAGAGTGCTGTTAATTCTTTCCGCGACTCCATTCATCTGTGGTGTGTATGTATTCGATTTTTCATGTTTAATGCCTATATCTATAAAGTATTGTGTTACGTCTTTGTTGACAGCAGACTGTCCACTTTATTATCTCATCTACAATACTTGAGATTCAAATCGAAAATAAACGAAAGTAAATACAAATATTCTTCGAATAAGAGTCTGCTCTCGAATACAATTATACTTTTTCTGGTCCTTCGCCCAATTAACTCACAATATTTATACTCCGCCCCACTGCTTTCTCTCTTAGTAGTGGGGCAATTTTCGGCTCAGCCCCCTCTCGCCGATCTCGCTTGGCTAACGGCCCCGGTTCGATCCTTACGATCTTACCGTGCTCGTGGACCTGGTTTCAGAGGGGGTGATCACAACCCCCTCTCTGTCTACCGGGCCTAGGCTGTTGTCAATAACAACCTTACCCGTGGCACTTTCAGGGTTTTCCGTCCATGTGGCGGTCCCCATACAATACGCCAGGCGTGGGTAATTTTGCCTCAATCGAGGCTACAGCGTGCATTTCGAATTTCGACACTCTAAATGCCCTTCCTGAATTCTTTAGAAAAATCTTGCGGAAAATCAGTGTCGTTCGAGCCGCGGTAGAGAGAACATCTCCAAAGGCTTGTCAATTCAAAGCTAACGGTTGCTATTAGCTGTGTTTTTGATAGTAATATTTAAACTAATCACTAGACTACGGATCTTTATGCAAAATGAATGTTGGCTGCCGCTATTACAAGGGACAGGAGCCAGACAGATATTTGATTCTCACTGTGATCATTTTAAGAAGTTGAAAATAATACTATGGTGTTTTGAAATTATTTTAATCTCTCTACTGTCTTAAAATGCACCTACTCATGTTTGCTACAAATGCATGAAATCCGCAGTCTAGTGATTGCATTACCTGATTGTTGTGATTTGTGAAGCAGTACGAAGGGTATGGCAATTATTATTAGTGCATAACTATGTGTTGACAAATGTGAACAGTGATTGTGAGTGTGGAGAAATTTCAAGACACACATTTCGAAGCAGCAAATGGATTTACGGCTGAATACGTGAGTTTTTAATACAATCAGTTTCTGTGCTTCTTCTCTTTTTTTAAGATAATCTCGTAAACTAAAGCCAACCGCCAAATAGTCTAAAGAAAAATGTTATTCAGAATAATGGTCTTGACCACATATCCAAAGCTCATTGAAATCGGATAGAAGCTAGTAGTACATCGATCCCATGATTTACAAGTAAAGTTTCTCGCGATAATCTCGTAAACTAAAGCCGATCACCAAAAAGTCTAAAGAGAAATGTTGTTCAGAATAATGATCTTGACAACATATCCAAAGCTCATCCAAATCGGGGAGGATTCACATAATCTCGAGAAACTCTTGTTCGTTACGGCATCGCGGCGTTACACCACGCTCGTCTCCCGGCGCGCCGGGCTGAACGTGCCATCGCGCGTCTAGGTCGCGCTCTGATTGGTCCGTGTTTTTTGTTAATAACTCCTCAACAAAGCCCCGGCTGACATTGGTGCAAAGGAAAATGTTGCTTCAAATGACCTAAGGAACCTCCCATTTCCCGGAGTCAAAGGGGTTTTTTGGGACACCCTGTACAGGATAGTTAGGGTAGGATAGATTTCCAGTAATGATATACACTGTTTTTTCCGCCTCTTTAACATCGTATAGCCCGGAAGATACGTTAATTTTTTTTTGGTTACAACACCCGCGCCGGCACGTGTAGCGGGGACACTTCCCCTGCAATTGGTTTCTGTCGTACACACATTGTACGCGGGTTTTTCTTTTTTCCCCTCGTCTTGTTTTGTCACTTACTAGCAATAGGATAGTACATAAACTAGAAAATATTTCAGTTAGGGATAGCATAGAACGTAAGCCAGAGAATATTTTTGTACTTAGACAATAAGCTAAACAGTTACATTGTCATTACATACGGATACCTGTGGAATATGTATGCCAAAGAAACGGTTTATTAAGTTGTGTAAATACCAGTCCAGTTTTCTATTGTAACGGTTCTGCTTCCGGCGAGATGCGTTTGCCACGGTGGTCGTGTCCTCTCGTGCTGAATAGCTCGCCGAGCCAGGTTCGTTCACTGGCGAGA
The DNA here is from genome assembly GCF_051020765.1 of Lasioglossum baleicum. Taxonomy (NCBI): domain Eukaryota; kingdom Metazoa; phylum Arthropoda; class Insecta; order Hymenoptera; family Halictidae; genus Lasioglossum; species Lasioglossum baleicum. The sequence goes on along the minus strand of NW_027469211.1, from coordinate 222,027 downwards.
GAATCGACGGAAGCTGAAAATGACTCAGTGCGCGGGGCGAGAAATAACGACGACGTATTTATATATTTTCAGGCCTCACTACAGGTACTTTCGCGGAACCGGGTATAACTGGTGCGTGAATCTATCGCTGGTCGCGAGTCGCGGCGCGTGGTCGTCCATTCGCGTAACTGGTGCGTGTGTTTACCGGCGTCGTGAGATCGGGGCGTCGCGGCGCGTGCCCGGCGATCTGTACGGATAACGACTCAGGGTACAGGCGAGGATGGTGCAGGAAACCCTACCACGAGTCGGGACGACCTCGTGGAGGTTCTACGATAAACGAAAGGGATGCTGTCCCTTTCATTTAAACGTCTCCGTGGCTGACGGAGTTCTCGAGGTGCTGCCTCGAGATACTGGGTTCGGCGGCTGGCCGAACGGCAGAAAAGATGCTGTCTTTTCCGTTCAGGATACAGGCGGGATTGGTCCGGGAAACCCTACCACGAGTCGGGATGGACTCGTGAAGGTTCTACGACAAACGAAAGAGATGCTGTCCCTTTCATTTGAACGTCTCCGTGGCTGACGGAGTTCTCAAGGTGCTGTCTTGAGAGACTGGGTTCGGCGGCTGGCCGAACGGCAGAAAAGATGCTGTCTTCTCTGTTCGACGAGTATGCTGTACCCGCCGTGGGAACTGTCGATGTCGAGGAGGCCGATGCTGTCGGCAGCTCGACGTCGAGAGCGTGGGAATGTTAGGAAGAGTGAATAGCGATACGTACCACTATTCTGGAGAAGGTTCCTAGCTGCTGGCCAGGATGGCAAAGAGGCCCGTGCCTCGTTTGCATCGCCTTTTATAGGCCTAGGTTGGTGGTGGGGGAACTGGTGCGGGGGAAAGCTGATGTGTGACGTCGTGTTTCCGTGTCCGCCAAGATGGCCGAACCTCGACGTCCGTTTCCCGCCGAATGTGTCTCGGAGCGCGGGACTGTACGTCGTGACGCGATGTGTGTATACGGCGTGTTCGGCGGTTCTCGGTGTCGGTCGGCGGTGTTCGGCGCGTGTCTCTTAGTAACAGGCCTGCACCGTACAGGTCTGTTACACCCCCCTCCCCCTTCAGGACAGCGAAAAGCAAGAGAGCGAGGCCCCATTTATTAAATTAAGAAAAACAGTCGCATCCTGGTGTACATGTGGCGGCGTAGTATCGGTCCCTTACATCTAGGGGTAGGTAACGAATAAAACGGTACTGGGTTGGACAACACAATAGACGTATATATTTAATGTAACACACTTAATGTAACACACTCGGCGAAGAGAAAAAAAAATTATTACAACTACTCAGTCTTGGTTCGACAAGTCGCAAAAAGAAAGAAAAAACAAATATATGGTGTTTTGGTGACGCGGTCGAAGGCGCGGTCAAAAATGGAACACAAAAAAAAAGACCATTTGCGCGGGGCGTCTGCGTTTGGACTGCTTACATCTAGTGCCCTTCTCCGGCAGGGAGAAGGGGTTACGGCGCGCGGTTATAACTGTTTCCGGACTCAGCTCGACGTACGGAAAAGAAAAGAAGGCGAAACAACAACAAAAAATGCTCTCTTTGGCGCCGTGATTGCAGGTGTGGTCGGCAAACGAAATGAAACGGCTATTTGCGCGTTGACCTCGAGTGCCCCTCTCCGGCGGGGAGAAGGGGTTGCGGCGCGTGCTTACACATATCTCCGGTGTTGGCTCGACATACAGACTGGAGGAGAGAAAAAAACAAGAAAAAGTAATCTCTTTGGCGCGGTCAAAAGGGGAAGAGAAAAGAAATGAACGATCTATTTGCGCGGGTCCGCGTTTGAGCGGCTTCAGTGTCCAGTGCCCTTCTCCGGCAGGGAGAAGGGGTTACGGCGCGCGTTTCACCCGTGTACGGGCGTCTACTTACCGGCGCCATCTCGGCGCTTACACCGGCGCAGTCTTCCGTCCGGCTCGAAGAACAGCATCCATCGCTCGTCTTCGAGGGATGCGCGGTACCGCCTCGTCTGGACGCACCTGTTGGGTACCTCCACGTAGCGGCCGTTAGGCAGCTGGTACCACGTCGTGGGGCACGGTGCGTAGCTTCCGTCGTAGGCGATCGGGCGAGGGGCCCCCGGTGCCCTTCGCCATGGTGCCACCGGCTGTCCGCTGTTTCCCGGCTGTTCCTCCTCTGGCAGTTCCGGGCCCGTTGCCGTCGCCACACTTGGCCGGATTACCCCTGAGGGTCGCTCCCTGGTGGTCGTCTCCGTCGGGGCTGCTGTTGCAGGCGGGATGGCCGGTCCCGGGCGTGCGTGGGTGGGCCCTGCCCGTGGGTCGGGTCGAGGCTGTCGACCCGTTCCCTCGGCGTCGCCGGTACTACGTCGCTGAGCGCTGGTGGGTGTGTCTGCCGATTGGCCACGCTGACGTGTGGGCGCCTCGAAACCCTCTGGTTCGGGGATTTCCGACGGCTTCCGCTGTCCTGTCGTCGTCGCCTTCGGGGTGGGCCCGGCTGGGGTCCGTGCCCGTTGGGGCCTTGGCAATAGGGCGGTGTGGCGCCGCGCCCTGGACGTTGATCGGTTCCTCCGCTCGGCCTTGGATGTCAGTGGCTCGTCGGGCCACCATTTCGCCGGTTCTGGCGGTTCTATTCGGTGCGGTTGGACGGACGGCGGATGGCCGGCCCGTTCACGGTGGTCCTCTATCGTTGTCGGCGGCAGGGTATCCACCGGGGCGAGGCCACTGGTCACGGCGGGCGCTGGCCGTGTGGCCACGAGTCTTATTGGGGTGGGAAACCACGTAACCGCCCGTATTCGTGGTGTGGTGGACTTCGGCCGTGCGGCGGCCGTCGTTTTCGGTGCCGAGGTGGCTCCCCTTCCCGCCTCGGTATCCCTTGTTGTCCCCGCGGGCTTAGCGGTAGAGGGCCGCTTCGAAGTGGTCACCGGCTGGGGCCGGGTGGCCTTCCGAGCCGTGACTTCCATCTTCCGTTCTGCCGCCGTGCGTGTGCGCACCACGTGGCGGCCGGTGGGCCCCTCCTCTCCCCTGGCGGTGGTGCGTGAGCGCACGGCTTGGCGGACGGAGGATTCCGTCGCTGTCGCCGTTGTGGGTCTCCTGGTCTCCGTTGGTGTATCCTCGGTGGCACCAGTGACCGTAGCTGCGGTCACCGATGTCCGCGTTGCCCATTCCGGGATCGTCGGCGTGGGCGGTCTCTGCTCGGTGTTCGACGGCTCGTCGAACAGGTCGCGGAGGTCCCCGTAGAAGTCGTCCATCTCTGTTCCTGTGCCGGCGTGTCGCAGATGCTGCTGCGGTTGATGCTGCGACTCGGGAGCTGCTTGCCTATGACAAAGATGGATATTGTTCGTTATTTTTGGTGGACGGCCGCGCCGTCGTGGTGGGGGCGCCGCATCAGGGTTGGTGCTCGAGGCGGTCCCCTCTGCGGCGTCCTCCGCCGCGCTCTCGCTTCTTCCGGGCCCCTCGCCGTCCCTCGTATAGGGTTTCAGGTCCTGCACGTGTACGTGACGTGCCCACTTCCCTTTGGTGTCCCGGAGGTCGACAATGACCGGGGACACGATGCGTCCGACCGTGTACGGGCCGCTGTACTTCGGTGCAAGTTTCGCGGTGATGCCCGCCCCCTTGTCCGACAGCGTATGTTCTCTTTTCCAAACGCTGTCGCCAACGGCGGGTTTCCATTCGCGGTGTCGCAGGTTGTAATACTTCTCCTGGCGGCCGAAGGATTTGGCCAAGTGCAGCTTGGCCAATTCCTGGGCCTCACGGAGGTTCCTCCACCTCTGTGATGCTGGTTCGGTGCTGTCTCCAACCGGGGGCTGCCCGGGTGGTCGCAGCTCTCTTCCCTGATTGAGGTACGCCGGACTGTATCCTGTTGACTCGTGCCATGCGGTGTTAATGGCGAACCGTGCCTCGTCCAGTTTCTCGTCCCACCGCTCATGGTGGTTCTCGGTGTATTGTGCGAGCATGGTCTTAATGACCTTGTTGGCTCTCTCGACCGGGTTGCAGTGGGGCGAGTACGGTGGCGTGCGTCGATGTTGTGTTCCAGCGGCTCGCAGCATTGCGGTGAAGGGTTCGCCAATGAACTGGCGTCCGTTATCCGTAATGATGATTTCGGGAGCTCCGTGCCGGAGGATAACATCCTTCTGAATGGCCGCCGCGACGGCGGCGCTGGTGCCTTTTCGAAGTGGCGTGAGTTCAACCCACTTCGAAAAACGGTCAAGAGCGACAAGCAGCCATATGTGCCCCCGGCGAGAACGTGGCAAGGGACCTACGAGGTCGATTGAGACCGTGTGCCATGGTTGTGTCCCTGGGTTCGCGTGCATATGTCCCGGCGGCTGCTGTGGTGATGTCTTGAATTGCTGGCAGCTCGTGCAACAACGGACGTGACGGGCTACTTCCCTGAACATTCCAGGCCAGTAGTATCTCTGCGCCAGCCGGACGATGGTCTTCGCTATGCCGAGATGTCCGGCGGCGGGATCGTCATGGTGTTGACGGAGGAGGACCTCCCTCTCCCCTGCTGGTACACATATCTTCCAGGCGTTGCTGGCCGTCGGTTCATTGTAGTCGAGCTGGTGTAACAGGTGTCGAAACAGTTTCCCCTCGCGTATCTGGTAATCTGGAACGGACGCGGGGTTCTGGCGGTCTGCTTCGATCTTTTTCTGGTACCACGTGTCGGTGCGCTGTTTCGACTGGAGCAGATTTACATCTGGTACTGGAATGTTTCTGGAGAGCGCATCGGCGACGTAGTTGAGTTTTCCGGGTCGATATTCAATATCGAAATCGTACTGCTGCAGTTCGAGGGCCCATCTTGCGAGCCGTCCCGTCGGGTTGTCGATCTGCTGCAGCCAACGGAGTGCCTGGTGGTCTGTCACGACGGTAAACTGGTATCCTTCGATGTACGGTTTCATCTTCCGTATGCCCCATACGACGGCGAGGCACTCTTTCTCCGTCGCACTGTAGTTCCGCTCGGTCATACTGAGGGTGTGGCTCGCGTAGGCGATGACCCTTTCTTCGTTCCCCGTGCCTTGGGTCAGGACTACGCCCAGACCGTAGTCGCTGGCGTCCGTTTGGAGCGTAAAGCGCTCCGAGAAATCTGGGCACGCCAGTATCGGGGCGGCAACGAGCTTCTGTTTCATTTCCTGGAACGCGGCTTCTTCGGCCTCGGACCACTTCCACTTTGCGTTTTTGCGCGTGAGTTTGGTCAGTGGTTCCATAAGTTCGGCGAAGTTGGGCACGAACCGACGATACCAGGACGCCATCCCGTGAAATCGTCGTACGTCCCGGATGTTTTTTGGCGTCGTAATTTTAGCGATCGCGTCCGTTTTTTCGGGATCGGTGCGTATTCCTCGTTGGTCGACCACATGTCCCAGGTATCGGAGGCTGTCCACGCAGAAACGACACTTATCTGGGATCAACCTGAGTCCGGCGGCCCGCAGGCGTTTGAAGACCTCACGCAGATGCTGCTGGTGGGCTTCGAGTGTCGGGCTGACGGTAATAATGTCATCTAGGTACGCGAATGCGTAAGGCTCTAGTTCGGGGCCGATGACTCGATCTAGCAATCGCTGGAACGTCGCTGGCGCCGAGTGCAGTCCGAAAGGCATTACTTTAAACTGAAACAATCCTTTCCCTGGTACCGTGAACGCCGTCAACGGTCGGCTACTATCTTTCAGCGGGACCTGCCAATATCCGTTCTTTAGATCGAGTGTTGTCAGGAACTTGGCGCCTCGCAGTTTGTCGAGCGTCGCCTGTATATGCGGTAGTGGGTACGCATCCTTTTCCGACCTCTCGTTCAGTTTGCGGAAGTCAACACAAAACCGGGGTTTCCCGTCCTTTTTCTTGACCACGACGACGGGGGAGCTCCAAGGGCTGCTGGAAGGCTCGATCACCCCGTCTCGTAGCATTGCTTCGACTTCTGTGTCGATGACGGCCTGCATCGCGGGGTTCCGGGGACGGTACCGTTGTTTTATTGGTGTTTCGTCTGTCAGTTTGATCCGGTGTTGGATGAGATTGGTTCGGCCGGGCACTGATTTAAACCGCTCCATTTCGGTGGCGATGAAATCGTCCAATCGTTCACGGTCGCTGGCACTGGGAGTGCATAAACCCGTCTCTGCGACTTGTCTTGTCTCGGTGATATATGCCACGGGCCAGGAGGCAATGTCGGCCGGTGGGCGTAATTGAATACCCAGTGCGGCAATTGTCTGGATGCCCAACAATACCTGCGGTCCCATCTTCGGTAGTATGGTGAACTCGTGTTCCCACTCGTATCCCATCGTGACGAAAGGTAGTCGCAATGTGCCCTTGGGGCGTGTGTTCGACCCGTCAGCCAGGCCGACCAGGCCGTTTGCAGTCCGTGGGGCGATGCCCTGTTCCCGGGCCCATTCCTGTACTTCTTCGTTGACACATGATAATTGTGCTCCTGTGTCCAGGAGGGCCTCTACCTGTCTGCCAAGGATCAATATTGACAGCAGTGGTCGGGGGGTATAATTTATTGTGGGGGCCTGCGGTCGCTCGATTGCGCCGCGCCCCTCGGCCCGTTTCCCGACGTGTTTCCGGCGTACTGGTTACCTGGTGGGTGACACTCCCGGGTAAGCACTCCATCTCGGCCGCACCGTGCACAGAACCGTCGATATATGTTGCGGCACTCGAAGCGGTTGTGGCCCCGTTGCTTGCACCGCCAGCAGTGCGTAACGGGGCTGTATGGGTCGTTCGCCGGGTTGGCTGGGCTGGTTGGTTGCTGGCCGGCGTTGTATGCGGCCGCCACCTCTGATGCGCGATGTTCCGGGCCGGCTTCGTAGGCGGAGCCCCGGGCGAGAGGCTTCTGCATTTTATTCTTTCGCTCGAGGGCCCTCTCGATGCGTTGGACTTGGCCCAGTAGATCGTCCAAGTCCTTGACGTGAGCCGGGTTAATTACGACCGTGTGCTCCGGCAGCATGTTTTCATACACTGTTTCCAGGTAGTCGGTGGTCGGTATATCGGCCCGTCGCATCAGCGTGATGAGCGCGTTCATGTATTTCTGGAACGGCTCTCCCGGCTTTTGGACACGTTCGCGGGCCTCCCGTTCCCGCTGTAGCTGCGTCTGCTCCGCGGCGAAGTTAGCGATGAACTTCTTCTTGAAGTCCGCCCACGTGGCAATCCCGTGTTTGCTGTTACGGTACCAAACTTGCGCGTCTCCGCGTACAAGCTCGGTGACCCCCCGGAGTAATTCCGCGTCGGAGAGGCAGTACGTCTCTTGTAATTCGGCGAGACGTTCGATGAACGCATGTGGGTCTTTCCCGTCCGTAGTGCATGCCCACTTTCGCATGCGGTCCATGTTCCTCCCGGGGTCGTCTGGTGATTCGACGGTGATGAACGTTTGCGCGGGTGTTTGCGTAGACGGCCCGCTGGCCGCTGGTTTCGGTTCGTCCATGCTGAACAGTCGTTCGGGCAGACAAAACAAGTCCTCCGTCTGTGCACGGATACAATTTTCCCAGTGTTGACGGAGTGCCTCCGGGGTCCCGGTGGTTGATATGCGTAGGCGTCGCAGTTCGGCGAGTATTCGTTTCACTTGTATTCTGCTGACCTGTGCAGGGCGATGTGGCATGCCCTGTCGGCTATACTTGTTCCTGGGTTTGCGCGACGCGTTTGAATTCTGTCCGCGCGGTCGCGGTAACGCCGAGCGCCCCGAGATGGCGCGCACTCGCACTCGTGTTCGTCGGCACTGTCCCTGGCGATCGGCGCTAGATGTCGCGGCACTGTCACACTTGTCCGGTTTCACTGGTCCTCTGGATCGAACGCGAGATGTCGCGCGCGCTGCATCACTTCCGACCGGTGAGGTGTCCGCACGCTAACCTCAAAATTCTGCCACGTGGCCGTTATTCCGACGCGTGATTTTCGCACCAAGTCCCTATTCGGGCGCCATGTAACGGTTCTGCTTCCGGCGAGATGCGTTTGCCACGGTGGTCGTGTCCTCTCGTGCTGAATAGCTCGCCGAGCCAGGTTCGTTCACTGGCGAGAGAATCGACGGAAGCTGAAAATGACTCAGTGCGCGGGGCGAGAAATAACGACGACGTATTTATATATTTTCAGGCCTCACTACAGGTACTTTCGCGGAACCGGGTATAACTGGTGCGTGAATCTATCGCTGGTCGCGAGTCGCGGCGCGTGGTCGTCCATTCGCGTAACTGGTGCGTGTGTTTACCGGCGTCGTGAGATCGGGGCGTCGCGGCGCGTGCCCGGCGATCTGTACGGATAACGACTCAGGGTACAGGCGAGGATGGTGCAGGAAACCCTACCACGAGTCGGGACGACCTCGTGGAGGTTCTACGATAAACGAAAGGGATGCTGTCCCTTTCATTTAAACGTCTCCGTGGCTGACGGAGTTCTCGAGGTGCTGCCTCGAGATACTGGGTTCGGCGGCTGGCCGAACGGCAGAAAAGATGCTGTCTTTTCCGTTCAGGATACAGGCGGGATTGGTCCGGGAAACCCTACCACGAGTCGGGATGGACTCGTGAAGGTTCTACGACAAACGAAAGAGATGCTGTCCCTTTCATTTGAACGTCTCCGTGGCTGACGGAGTTCTCAAGGTGCTGTCTTGAGAGACTGGGTTCGGCGGCTGGCCGAACGGCAGAAAAGATGCTGTCTTCTCTGTTCGACGAGTATGCTGTACCCGCCGTGGGAACTGTCGATGTCGAGGAGGCCGATGCTGTCGGCAGCTCGACGTCGAGAGCGTGGGAATGTTAGGAAGAGTGAATAGCGATACGTACCACTATTCTGGAGAAGGTTCCTAGCTGCTGGCCAGGATGGCAAAGAGGCCCGTGCCTCGTTTGCATCGCCTTTTATAGGCCTAGGTTGGTGGTGGGGGAACTGGTGCGGGGGAAAGCGGATGTGTGACGTCGTGTTTCCGTGTCCGCCAAGATGGCCGAACCTCGACGTCCGTTTCCCGCCGAATGTGTCTCGGAGCGCGGGACTGTACGTCGTGACGCGATGTGTGTATACGGCGTGTTCGGCGGTTCTCGGTGTCGGTCGGCGGTGTTCGGCGCGTGTCTCTTAGTAACAGGCCTGCACCGTACAGGTCTGTTACACTATTAATAAAAGAAGTCTCGCTGCCGTGCGCTCGCCTTTTTCCCGAAGGAGGAGGGGGGTGTAACAGACCTGCACCGGGCAGGCCTGTCACTAGTAGAACCGAGTATCAAGGCGCGCCGAAGAGAACCGAACCGAGCCGAACTAAACCGAACCGAACCGTCGCGCACCACCGATACGCACCCCGCGCCGCGCGATCACCCCGCCACGAAACGAACACCGACGGGAACGAGTTGACGGTTTTTCCCACGAGCGTGGGAAACACCGTGAGAACATTCGCGAAGTTCAGCACCGCACCGTCGCACAGTGGTCCCAAAGCCCGAAAACGTGGACAAAACCTAAAAAATGAACTTTCAGCTAGGTAAGTTTTAATTGTGGGGTTGGCTACTCTAAGAGTATGTCTACTTGGAGGTAAACGGCAAAAAGGTCGCATTTTTATACCTGACCAACAGTCGCAGTCCGAACTTCGGTTTCATTAGACAGTGCCTTCGTACTCTTCCAAGTCTCAGTGCGAGTTCTAACTGTACAGTGCGTAAATTGTATTGGAACGTATCGATTTTAAGTGTGCATTATGGATGCTGTTTGTGGAGGTAAGTTGCATAGTTTTTAGTGCAAAATATTTATTATTAACTGATAACTATGTATGGAGAAGAAAGGGTAAAAGTGAAGGCATAAATTTTAAAGATTGGGGTAAAAGTTGAGTCTCGTTCACCCTCGTTCGCTAAAACTTGTTCGAGCTTCTAGTTTATACTATTATGTTGCAATTCTTAAAAAAATTAGCTGCCCCCCTCTGCCCCGTTTTTCGTATCACTGTTTTTTGTAATGCAGAGTAGGTATTTTGTGAGCTTTCGTTGCATTTCTTCTCAAACTGTGAGAGATATCCACCAAGTTTTTCTATAAAATTTAAACAGTTTTTGAAGGATTATGCTTAGAACGTATGGAGGACACAGATTGCCAGTTTTTTTTATAAACAATCATACAATATATCTGAAATTTTTTTATATTTTTCGAAGACAAACGCTGTTTTTATACGTAAAGTAACGTGAATTCGTAATCAGCAACCCCAAAAACGGGTTAATATCAATTTTCAAGCAGATCCAATAATTTTTTAATGTTTATGTCCGCCATATTGGATCCGCCATCTTGTTTTTTGTAATTTTAAGTTCAGATTCGTAATCAGCAACCCCAAAAACGGGTTAATATCAATTTTCAAGCAGATCCAATAATTTTTTAATGTTTATGTCCGCCATATTGGATCCGCCATCTTGTTTTTTGTAATTTTAAGTTCAGATTCGTAATCAGCAACCCCAAAAACGGGTTAATATCAATTTTCAAGCAGATCCAATAATTTTTTAATGTATATGTCCGCCATATTGGATCCGCCATTTTGTTTTTTTAAATTTTAAGTTCAGATTCGTAATCAGCAACCCCAAAAACGGGTTAATACCAATTTTCAAGCAGATCTAATAATTTTTTAATACGATTTGAGGTTTTGTCCACGTTTTCGGGCTTTGGGACCACTGTGCGTCGCCCGAACCACCAACTGAACAGCTGTAAAAGCTGCTACGCAACCGCGGGAGCTTCTTCTTAGTTGAGACGAGACTCAGATCGGATCGTTCCTGTTAGTATCCCTGCAAGTGTCCCTTCCGGTGAAGAACTACGTTCGACCAAACAATACGGCGTACCGCCATTTTGTTAACCAGTATTCCTGTTCCATGGGAGCATTCCACCGGTGACGAACTACGTTCCACCGAAGTAGAGTAAGGCGTACCGCCACTCTGAAAGGCCAAGGTGTACCACTAGCCATCTCGTCAAGGCGTACCGTCGACAAGAACGAACGACGAGCACGATGAACCATCACTCGTCGCCGTAGAATCGCCCGAGAGGATTATGGCGTATGGCGAACCGCCACGTTGAATATCCGACCGACCTGACTCGGGCAGGGATTTCCCTACCGTCCTAGTTATCCGTTTACCTGTCTCGAAACACGTTCGCGCCGCGTTCGAGAAAGTTACGCATATCCGTACCTGTAAACCGCGATCTACGCGTCCGAGAAAGTTACGCGTATCCGTACCTGAAAACCGCGATCTACGCGTCCGAGAAAGTTACGCGTCACCGTACCTGAAAGTCGCGATCACCGAGTGAACATTCGCGGAGACCGAAACCCGAAAGCCGCGTTCGCGAACTCGCCGGCAGCGAGCATGTCAGTGAAATCGCCTGTGTCGTTATTTCGAAACCCGCGTACCACGTCCAGTTCCCCATCGACATTTTTCCTCTCGTTGAACATCGAACTCTGGATCGGCGAGCTATAAGGACGAAGAGGAAGTCTCCGACGTGACAAGGAGGAAACCAGGTTGTTACATTAGAAATGTTTTCAACATATGGGATCACAACCGTATTCTTCCATTTTATTGGACCTGTTTTTTTGAATTTTTCCTCTTTCTGTTTTGTTACAGAATTCCAAGATCTTTCTTTGATGGTGTTAGAAATAAGATTAATTGGATAACCATTTTGTTTCAAAACATTTTTAACGATGGATAAATTTCTTTCTCTGAATTCTGGATTCGACAGAAGTATGGCTCGGTCAATTAAACCTTTAATGAGGCCTAACTTGTGCTGTGAAGGGTGAAAAGAAAAATAGTTTAAATATCTGCCAGACCAACTGGACTTATGAAACCAATCAGTTTTTAAGTTAATACCATCTCTAATTATGTTAATATCAAGAAAGTTTAGGCTTGAATTTGTCTCAATTTCATGCGTAAATTGGATTCTGTTATGGAAACCATTGAAAATGTCAAGGATTGTTGTAATTTGATCTGGTGAACAACAAGTGATAATATCATCCACATAACGTTTGTAAAAACCTAACTTAAAAGGAAGTTTTGGTATAGACACATTCTCTAATTCCTCCATTACTAAGTTAGCAATAACTGGGGAGATGGGAGACCCCATGGCAGTGCCAAAAATTTGTTTGTAGTAAATACCATTAAAAGCGAACACATTGGATTCAAGTACAAACTTTACCGCATGAATAAATTCCTCCTTTTTGATAATTGTATGTTCTTTGATTTCATCCCAACGTGAATGCAAAACTTGCAATGCTAAATCAATTGGTACGTTGGTAAATAATGCTGTAACATCTAGGGATATTAATTGTGATTCAGCAGGAACCTGGATGGTTCTCAATTCCTTTACCAATTGCCAGCTGTCAACGGTGTGGAATTTCGATTTTCCTATAATCTTTGAAACAATACTAGAAAAGAATTTAGACAATTTGTATGTTGGGCCTCCAATGGTCGAGACAATAATCCGCCATGCCAATTGCTTTTTGTGAGTTTTTGGTAAAGCATACGCTCTAGGAATTACCGCGTTATGGGTTTTTAATTTTTTGCCTGTGATATCTCTAATCTGTCCTTTTCTTCTGCTTCATAATGGTCGTCAGATCAATTGAATTTAGACCAGCATGGAATTTTGTTCTATTAGTTCAAGCTTCTAAAATTCTTTATACATAGCAAGTAGGTGTCTTAAGGGTTCATTTTATAAACAGTGTTCCTTTCCGTGTTAAATGCTGTAAACTCTAGCTATGAAAAGGATGAAATGGAAGGTAGTGCGAGAGAATGTTGAGACAGGTTGAAATAACAAAGTATATTTAAAAGAAAACCAGAAAAGATACAAATGAGAAATGAGATGAAATGGTGTAATGAGATATGAATGACTACGGTCGGTGTGAAGCGCAAGTATCGCGAGTTCAACCGGGCGTAACAACTTGTCAACAGTAGCGCGTGTCAGTATGACAGAAGAGAAATTGCGAGAATTCCCGATGAGCGCACATACATCTCTTTTATACCCGCGTGGGCCATCGGTTTTGGAAGGATTACGGAGTGGGGACTTTAAAATTAAACAGGTAGGATCGCAGCAACGTTCATTAGGTTAATGACCTAATAACCGGTGCTGCGGGGGAGACAAAGGAATAGGGTAACGGAATTGGAGTAAGCAAAACATGATACGATGGCCCACGATACAATTTGCCGGGTTCGATGAACGCTGCGATCCGGCGAGGTTTACATCGGCGGTCGATCACCTCGCCGGTTGTTGTCATTTTGCCCAGCTGATATCGCCGTGGCGCTGGGCAAAAACGCTCGCACGCGTGCTTATGTCTATTGTGTAGAAAGCGTATACATACAATGCGATCGCTTTGACGGTTCGGAATCGCCTTGCACGTTAATAAGAAGAAACCTGGACCGCAGGTTTTCGAACACAATGATATTAATTCAGTATATATTTTCAGACGCATTTCTCTTGAAAATGATCCAAATCCGGATCGAAACGTAGAGGTTAACTTTTGCAAATTTGCTTTGTCTTTTCTTTTGATCGAAACTGTGCGCTGTGAGCATATTTACTCTTATAAGACGTTAGTGTTTACTTACTTATGTAAGTCCCCCCCCTCTAATGATGGCGCGGTAAAATTATCAATCATTGACCTGTCCGCGGCTATAAAAACGTTGGTGAGCACTGCTCTAAAGCACCAGTGAATGCTTTTGGATTCGAAGAATTGCAAGCTCTTATTATCACGACAGGTATTGCGAAACCTGAGAATTAAGCTGTGCAACTCAATACTGCACCAACACAGAGTAGAACCACACGCAGGATTTCGTTCTCCAACCGAAGCAGAGATGGACGCGTTCGAAGAATACGCGGCAATCTACAAAGTGTATATCTATTCGTCGGAGGACGACGCACAGTGGTAAATGTTTCGATTTTAGGTGGACAAAATTGTTTTCGACTAATTTACATCCTCTTGTTTATTGATAATTACAATTATGATGTTTATTTTTTGTCATGATGGAATTGAACATAAAATTTGTCACGGCGTTTATTTCCCGGCGAACCGAGAGATAACCGCCTTCGAGAAATTATGGCCTTGCGACCGGGCCACGCTCGGTCGCGCGACACGTGGTCCTCTCGAGACAAAAGATCTTCGCAGATTCGAACGGAACGACAAATTTGGACACGAAATGAACGGGCGCCAGGTACGATACCGTACCACTCGAAATTCTCGAACGATTCGATCGGTTCTCACAATGACGTCGAATCTGCGAACATCGTTTAGGCCGGTGACGGCCGCGAACGGGTCCAGGGAACCACGTGAGGAAAGGAACGGGGCATTCCCCGCGACGAGAACGTTTCTCACGGTAAATGAAGCTATCCGATAGATTTCAGGCAAAATATAGTCGTTTATTAAACGAGATGGTCATACAATCCGCCGGCCGTTGCCGGCGGTAGTCAATAGATTTGCCGGCGCGAACACGAAAGTGACGGCGGCCGTTCGGCCGATCGCGCGGAATGACTCCTATCGCGTCGAGCTTGGTCGTCACAGGACTTCGCGTGAATTTACAAGCCACGAGGGCACGAATTCGACCGAGCTCCGGTGACGTACGCGTTCCTAATTCGAGACTGGGCGAAACGTGCGAACGGTGAACCATACGAAACGAATACGGCGCGTTATCCTCCCGTGGAACGATCCGAGGGCAACCCGAAGAATTACCGGGCGAATATCGTGGGTCCCGAATAGCTCGTGCACGAGGATTCGGCGACACACGATCCGCGGCCTCGCGAGCCTCTCAGGAGAGCGACTCCTGGTCAACGGTAAACGCGGGGAAACACGCGGTACACCGTGGTACGAACTTTCGCGAACTCAAATAACGTCCCCGAACCAACACGAACTGGTCACAAAATATATCGAAATAAAGCCTGACTGGCACTTACCAAATACGCTGCGATGGCGGCGGTCGCAAAATATTACTATTCGATATCGCGGTCTAATTTTCGCACGTCTGTACTATTTGTAGTCCTTCGACCCAGTGGCCCAGTTCGAGATGGTTCGGAACGCGGAAGCGAGTTTTCCCCCCACTCTCGTCTTCGGCGACGCTCGGGCCAATCACGCCGTTTCGGGGCGCAGGGACGACTCGATGACATGTCGGCCCGGGCCTTCGGTATTTTCTATTTTCCGAAGCCCGGCCGATATAAGGCGGTAAGTCGGCATCCATGGATCCGAGCCGTTCCGGTGTAGCTCTCATGGCATTTTCCGGATGAGACGTCGACGAGGGTGGACTGCTGATCGTCCTTATGTTTAACAGCCTCGTCGCTTTCTCCGGGTTGACAGATCCGGGCTCGGTCCAATCCTCGCCGTCTTCCTCGCCAGCGGCGCCCTGTGATTGGTGTTCCGAGCGTCTTCGCTTGCGGCCTTCCGCCAATCGGCGGCCGGAGACAGGTATCGGGCTCCTTGCCGATTTCGGTGGTTTCTGAAAACTCCTGTCGCGCCCGGCGGCGCGACATTCAAATGCGATGATTCTATTCTTTTGGGCGTTCGGATGTCCCAGGGAGAGCGCTCGTTATAGCCGTTTCGTTATTATACCGCTCTTTCGGTGACCCGGTCTTTCGCCTAAGGTTCGGAGTGACGTAGGCTAAATCTGCCACGTCACAAATTATAACAAAAGGATGTTTTCCTTATATTTCTATATTTCCGATGTATAAAAGATAAAGTCTGTAAATATAAGAAAGTGACTTTAATATGATTACTTTTTTTATTAATTAATATTAGAATACATTAATAAAAAATTAACTTCAGGTAATAGCTTCGAAGTTGATGTGGTTGTTCTTCGCCTATAACTATTTATAATGGGATCAGAGGTAACTAATAACATATGGAATATATCTTCCATTGTGGATTCCCGGGAACATTTTCTCGTATTTCCTTCTCTGTACTTTTTTATTTCCTTGTGCCTACACTCTTGTGCTTCTTCGGAGAGCTGGCCAATCGGCAGCATGGCATGTTTAATTATTTCTGACCCATGCATAAGCAATTTATGCACTGTTGGTGGGAGAAGATACCATGGACATAGGCTCAAATATTTTTCTAACGTATCTGAAGCATATTTTTTGAATTTATTAGGATCTATTTCATATCCACATGAAATATAGTTTGCAGCATAACAGAGAACCGACTTATTAAATTTTCATCTAACAAGGGGAGTCCAGGGTAGTCGGAATCCGGATTTTCCTGAAACTTGCAGTATTTAAAGATGACGTATCCAAATGTAATTTAGCAAAGCAGTAGCGCGCAATACTCAAGATTTCCCGAGAAAATGGCATTTGAAAATTCGGTTTACGCGTTCATAAGGAGTTCGCGTTAACCTATGAACACAAAGCGCAGTGGCCGAGGGCGCTGCGAGAAAAACTGGTAATCAGTAGGTCGCTGGTTCGAGTCTTGTTGTCGATATTTTTTTAAAAAATCTTTTTTTCAGTTTTAATCCTAAAATTTATGAAGTCTGCCATTAAACAATTATTTTTTAAATAGAAAATGCATGTTTTTTATTTGTGGGTGTTGAAAAAAATCGAACATAAAAATAATACATTGTTATATTTACTTTATTATTGCTCACATTCTTTATTAATAAAAAAAAATTTTGAAGAATTTTCTGAACTATTTTTTCTCGAATTTCCAAACGATAGAAAATTTTAATTAAACATTCGAAACAACGAATTTTCATATGTAAAGGTGATAGGCCGAATCTATAAGCTGATGGAATGTCCGAAATTGCAGCTGATGATGGTTTGTTCATATCACGAGGTCCACATCCACATATATAACATTTTTGAGAAGACACATCCATCAAAGTGTTAGAAATTTTACCATCAGCCATCGTAAAAAGAAGTACTTTTTTATATTTAATACGGTTGTACGGTTTTATATTTATTTCTTTTTCTTCTATCATTATTTTTATAGAAGTTAATATTTTTATTTCATTTTCTATCTTTTCTGTTTCAACTTTGATTAACTCCTTATTTTCAGATCGTAACAATATTTTTATTGGTCTACAAAATCTAGTGCTTGATGGTACCCTATTTTGCCATAATATTATCTTCTTCTTTAAAAAACATTTGCAATGGTACCAGTGATATTACAAACTGTCACGTCGTTTCTCGTTTCTTCTTGAAACGATAGCGACACCGGGTATTTACAGGTAATACCGCCGGGCCACGTTCGGCCGCGCGAAACGTGGTCCACCCGGGAAAAAAATTGTACGCAGGCTCGTCGTCTCTCGAGATCGTTTATGTGAAGTTCGGGCGCCAGGCACGGAAGGTGCCACGCTAAATTCGCAAGTGCGAACACTTCGAGAGACAATTGTACGAGCCTGCGACAATCGTGATTACGCGAAGATGTTAAACTATTGGTCGCAGGATTCTACGCGGGTCGAACACGAGGCATTCCCCGCGGCGGGAAGGTTTCTCACGCAATAAACACTCTCGTACGATCTTGGTTAACACAGTTTATTATTCCGATGTTACAATAACGCTGTCGGCAGCGACCGGCAGCGTTTCGAGGTTAACCGGCGCGTAACAGATGATCGGCAACGACAAGTCGCTGTACGCGCGCTTCGACCTTTTCTGATCCTTTTCTGTACGCGACGAATCCGGCAGCAACGTGATTTTAATGTCGGCGCACACGATCTACGCGTTCTACGCCCGGATTCGGATGGAATACGCGTTATAACAAGCTTCTCGTCGGCAGAACAAGTCGCGGAAATACGACGAGAGCACGTGGCGGCGTCGCACCGTGGGACGACTCGAGGTTCGCGTGAATACGACAACGACGTGCGAAGTTCGCCAAAAGAATGATGGCTCGTCTCTCGCTAACACCGTCACCGCGCCTGTCGAGGTCCGGACAGCGCGGATCCCTACAACTGACCTCTATTGAGACTAATAACGCCCGCTAAATGTATTTTCTTCGCACGCCCGCTGACCGACGGCTTCCTCCCGTTCGCGAATGATATTCTGTACTTCGCGTTACCGGCAGCTTCGAAGTCACGTCGGTGATTCTACGACGCGATCGCGGACACGACACACTACCGAGCCAACGCGAGAAAGATCAATTAATCGAAATGAGAACTGGCAGAAGCTTACCCAGGGCAACGATCGTTGTACGCTTTCCTCGTCCCTCAACTCCGGCAGCTTCGCTTCGTAAGATTTACCAAAGTACTAATTTATTACGCAATCGTATAAATTCTAAGCACGACTATTATTCGCTCAAGCCAACGAAGAAGTGATCCTTCTCGGTGTGTCTTGGGAACGCGGAAGAGAAGCGTCCCCCCCTTGCCGCTCTGATCCCCCCGCACGCAGTTCGACCTATCGCGGATAGATTTTCGGATAGGGCCTAGCCCTGCGTGACGGTCCCTGACGCTCGGCGATACGGTGGTTCTCCGGCAGCGGCGCGTGTGGATTGGCTGCTTCCCGCAGAGGTGATCGACGTGAGCCAATCCGGCAGCGATCCGGTTCCTCTCGGGATGAGGCAACGGCGAGTCCGCTGAGATTCCTGGCTTGGCAGCTCCCATCCTCGTCGGCGCCTCCAGGTTGTTTTTCCTGTGCCACGTCGATTCCTCGCTTCGCTCGGCGTTGGAGTTATCGCCGACGCCGATATTTTCTGTTTCTCGGCGGGAGAGGTGCTTCGGGTCCCCCCTCGGGGCCCGACTACGGTCCTGCAGATACGCGTCGCGCAATTGGCGCGACGCTCAAAAATATTAGAACTCACCCATGGGTCTCGTTCGCACCCAGGGCGAGCGCTCGCCACGGTGCCTCTCGCGTATTAGGCTGCCAGAGGGTGACCCGGTCTTCCGATAACCGGCACCGGGTGACGTTGGCAAAACTGCCACGTCACAAAACATTGAATTGTCTTCTTGCTTTTCATCACATTCTCGGAAGCGTTGTTTGTACCTGCTCATGCCAGAGGTCCCATCACAGCCCCATTTAAATATAATTATAGGATCATATATTTTCTGTTTCAATTGCAAAAATACTTCTCGTTGAACTGCACAAAGACGTTTAATAGTATGCTCGATTAGAGATTGTAAAGGTACCTCTGCGGAAATTTCAGTAATTTTAATTTCCTCGGGATAGCATCCCTTTTTGGCTTCAAGTATGTAAGGATATGACGGAACAGCATTTAATTCATGCATATTTAAGCGTTGTTGCACTGTCTCATACGCCCGTTTCGTCATTTTTCCATCCAAAAATGTAGCTAGTGCTTCTTCCTTGCTAATTTTCTCTTTTTCAATTTGTGGCGTTTGAAATTGTTGTTTTATTTCTTGTAATTCTGTAGAACAATTGGCAGAAGAAGCCCGTTTCACTATATAAGCTGCACTACGCTTTCCTTCTGATCTTAAACTTACTTGTGCAGCATATACAATTTCGTTATTGCTATGTGATTCTACTACTTTTTGAATTCGGCGTCTTTTTGTTTTTTCACATCCGTTATCAAATAGTTTTCTAGGCCGACCAGGGCCTTTAGATGTTGACAGCTGCTGTTGTATATTGGTTTGTAGTTCAGGGAAGTAAGTAAATCCTTTCAACCATGAAGAATTCTTTTATGCGACAACTCTTTGTCCATTTCTGAGACATAATGTAGGCTAATTTTCTAATACGATCTTGAATACCATTTTCTATTTCCTCATTAATATCTTCAATACAAAAATAATCAAGGACATACTGAAATATTTGCGTAATTTTCATCTCCTTACTCCTTTCGTTGAACCATAATTCGAACAACTGCTTTCGCGAAATAGCGTATGTATCTTAAATTTGAAAATTTCTCAGTAAGTAGCAGGAGGTAGCAGCGAATTTTTTTTCGACATTGTTAAGTAATTCATATAGATAAAATATACAAAAAAATTGCAGCTTGAGCATGCTTGAGTCAAAGTATAACCTCACTTCATTTACTCATTCGTAAAAACAAACGCTTTTGATTATGGTTTATTTGATTTATTTCCTCCTTTTAATTTTGAACTCAAACGAGAATATATAAATTCGTTTCATATGTACTGTCACGTCGCTTTCTTAACTTTTCGTACAGATGGTCGAACGATGAATAGCGACACCGAGAATTTACAAGCGAGAAGCTGGGCCACGCTCGGCCGCGCGATGCGTGGTCCTCTCGGGACAAAATACGCTCACAGTCTCTTTATTCGATAATCAAACTTGATGCAATTTCGGGCGCCAGACACCCGAAGGTGTCACACGAAAGAATCGTAATCTTAACACGAAAGAGGAACGCGGTTGGACTCGCGAGACTGTGACGTGGCAAACGAAACCTGAATAGCTATCGCGAAGGTGCAGGATTCTACGTCGGGAGAACACGAGACGTCCCCCCGCGACGGGAAGGTTTTCACACAAGGAATAGACAACGTTTCGGCTAACAAGATGTTTATTTGACGAAATGACTGAGCTGCCGACGATTTGGCAGCGATTACAAAAGTAGCCGGCGCGTATTATCGCGACTGATGGAAATCGCACGCTCTATGTCTCTCGCAATTTACTAATTCGCGAAGAATTCGGCAGCGATAAGAACTTCGCGACGCGGAAGGCCTCGAAGGCCGTCTTCCGACCGAACTCAGATGGAATTCGCGGTTTCTCTCGGAGTTGCGTCGATCGAACAGAATTTACGACCGCGAACAACTCGCACCAGCGGAGCGACAGGGTAACTGGACAGGAGGTTCTCCGACGAGGTCAAAGGGTGACGCACCGTTTCTTGTTCGTCGGCTCTCGGAGGCGACGCGCCTAACGAAAGTGACCGGTGACGCACCGGGTGTTCGAGGTGGAGCACAGCTCGCACCAGCGGAAGTACAGGATAACTGGACGGGAGGTTCTCCAACGAAGTCAAAGGGGTGACGCACCACTTCTTGTTCGCTGGCTCTCGGAGGCGACGCGCCTAACGAAAGTGACCGGTGACGCACCGGGTGTTCGAGGTGGAGCACGGCTCGCACCAGCGGACGGCAGGACGACAGGGTTTCGACGAGGTCGAAGGGTGACACACCACTTCTTAATCGTCGACTCTCGGAGGCGACGCGCCTAGCGAAAGAGACCGGTGACGCACCGGGTGTTCGAGGTAGAGCACGGCTCGTACCAGCGGAACCAGGATGCCGATAACGGCGGTAACGTGGACACCGGTTACAGGTAGAATACTCAGAGCACTGGAATATCGCACGAGGTGATTCCCGGATGGCTACTGGTAGACTCAGGTGCTTCTAGTCTGTTCGCGACGGCTTTTATAGGAACGGTTCGGTGGTAAGGGATGGTGGTGCGGTGCGGTATTTTGATGGTGACGTATACCGTCTTTCGAACAGTATTTTGGAAATTTGATTTGGATTCCCGTTGGAATACGGGCCTGGGTGCGGGGTACGTGCGGTACAGGCGGTGTTGTTGTTGTGACAGGAGGCCGGTGGTACGTTACTGGATTCGCGTCGTCGTGTATAACCGGTGGAGGTTTGCTAGGGGTTTGCTCGTAACAGGCCTACGTTATGTAGGTCTGTTACAACCTTACCCCAACATGTATTCGCTACCTTACCCCTTTACACCAAATACTTTCTGGATGTTGTACACCAATGCGGGCGAGGATCCTTCGACGACCAGCGGGTATATTACCTAAGCGCTCACAAATTCGCTAATTAACCGACCGCTGTTTTGATCATTGGGACCTATTGGGTTTCTACAGTAAATTGTATTCCGATTTCGGCAACGATTCTTTAATATTCTATCTTTGGTGGGTTAGTTATGCATAATTCTCCTTATGATACTTTGTACTTTAAATCTTTGGCTTTTAGCCTCTCTTACGGCAACGAAAGAAACGAAAATGTGTTTTCTCTTTTGATCTAATCTACTCTTGACCTGAACTAACAGCTGGACGGACTAGTATTTCCTCGGCAGCAAACTAAATTTCTTGTCTTTGGCTACAAAACTTATAATTAACGTAGGAGCATTATTATTATTATTATCACGGCAGCGTACTATCTTCTTAGTTGTTATTTGTTGTATCCCCAAGGGTGGTGTGGGCCTCCTTCCTTCCACTCTGGGCCACATTTTGGGCACGTTTAGATGGTATAACCACCCCTGCCACACCTAAAGCAATATTCGGAGGCTGGTGCATTACAATATCTATGGCTGTGCCCGCGTCTTCCGCATCGCCAACAGCCTCTCTGTCTGTCTATCAACTGTATTTCCTGTTCCCTCCTTGGTTCTTGCCTTATTGGTCTTGGTTCCCTCGTTAAGAGGGGTGGTTCCCCGTATCTCGGCAGCGGGGTTAAGTTGAACGGTCTAACCGGTGGCGAGTGGTCCCTATTAGTTAACCTCTCTTTCCACGATACTTGCTTATCCGGTATGGATGTTTGCCTTGGTCACCGGGGTATGATAGGGCTTATTATTTTTATGTTCCTGAATGTTTGTACGTTTTGTTCCAGTAGCCGCTTCTTTTCTTTTTCTTCTTCTTCTTCCTGTCTTAATCTCTGTATTCCGTGCCGATGCACGTATTCGAAATCGTTGTTTTCTTTCGCGTTTCTCTCCCCGATTTCCAGTATTCGTCCAGGTGTCCATTGTCCTATCAGCTGATTGCTTGTTTCCTCCTCTTCTACGGCAGCGGTTATCGTCATTTGTTTCTCTTCTATGGCGATCGTAGCCTCCTCCACTTTTAGTTTCTGCGTTTCTCCTATTTCTACGGCAGCAATAATTGTGGCCTCCTCTTCAGTTGAGTCCAATTCTTCGTCTGTGGAGATTGTGGTTACTTTGGCAGCGACAGTCGTTAGTTCTTCTGCCTCTTCCTGGACCTCTAATGCCACGATTTCGTCTGGACTCTCCTGTTCACTCAGCATTTCCACGGCAGCGATTTCAGTTGTTTCCTCCGGCTCTTCCTGGATCTGTACGGCAGCAATCGCGATTGTTTCCTCCGGCTCGTTCTGGATCTGTACGGCAGCGATCGCAATTGCTTCCTCCTGCTCGTTTTGTATCGGTACGGCAGCGATTGCGATTGTTTCCTCCTGCTCGTTCTGGATCGGTACGGCAGCGATCGCAATTGCTTCCTCCGACTCACTCAATATATCCTCGGGAATGTCGTCGAGGGTATCGTCTAAATCTTCTGGTTTTGTCTCTATTGGCTCTGTTGAAAATACGATAGTGATTTTAAATGTGGCGGGCCTGTTTCTGGTGAGTCGGAAAGGTGGCCAATCGGAGTTCGCGCAAAAACCGTTGCAAATCGTCGGCCGTTCAAAATACTTACTCACGTAAAAACGCTCCATATGAAAAGCCGTAACCGCGACCACGTTTACAAAGGTTTAATAAAAGTTAATGTAATAAGCAACATTATTATATAAAAGAATATCTTTAAGTTAAAAGTGTTTTGATTAAAAGTACTGTAAAGATACAGTTGTTTAATTTATCAATGTATATCAACGAAAATAAAAATCAGTGAAGTTAAGCACGTGGCGTCTACCTCTCACCTCCACGCAAATAGAATAATTTAACATGGTAGCAGAGCGTGGTTTGTAAATTAAACTGCTTCAGAGAATATAAGTGGCGCGGAAAAAAAAGGTAGTACGAAACAATTGGTGAGAGAGGAAGTAAGGTTATGTAACACGTGCTAAAAGTGAGGTTAAAGGAACACGAGCGCGTGAAGTCGCAAAATTCAATTAAAGACGCAAAGCAATCAATTATCATTTGAAAATACTCTGTGCTTGATTAAAGGTAGGATTTGAAATGTCAGAAAGTAAGGATGAATTTAAACTGCAGATCTTTGATGGAAAAGGTTATGATAAATGGAGATATAGGTTAATGTTGTTTCTGGACATGAAAGAATGCAATGAAGTGATTTTGAAAGAAACAAGGCCAAATGAAATCAGTGTGGCACTATGGAACAAGAAGGAAATAAGGGCTAAAAACTATTTGGTTAATAGTGTCAACAATACACAGCTGGAACTAATAATCTCAGCATCTACGGCAAGAGATATGGTTAAAAAACTAGATGAAACGTACTTAGTAAAAAATAGTACTATGAAGCTCCTGTGCAAACGAAAATTACTGGATTTAAAAATGAAAGACTCTGAGAGTCCTGTGGATTTCTTTAATGATTTTGAAAAGTTGGTGAACGAGCTGAAAAATGCTGGAGAGAACGTCACAGAAGAAGATAAGTTGAATTACCTCCTATTAGCGATACCAGAAAGTCAGTCGCATATTGTGGATATAGTTGATGCTTTGCCTAAAGATGAAAACAAAATTGAATACGTCAAAACAAAGCTCACGCTGGAATACCAAAAGAAAGGTGGTAATGAAAGAGATACTGAAGCAAATCGTACGTTTCAAGCCTTTCAAACGCATGCTCGTGGGAGATATAGTAGTGCGAACCGCACGTTTCAATCCTCTCAATCATACAATGGTAGAAATAAATGGATACGGCCAGGTTCAACTGGCAAAAATACATACAAGCAAGGTAACCAAGGGAGAGGTCGAGGTCAAGAAAGAAATAACTACGAAAGGCAGCCAAGATGTTTCAAATGCAATCGCATTGGGCATATCCAACAACATTGCAGAGCGGGAAATTATTATACAAGGGAGAAGAACGATACACAAGTGGTGGCTGATGTATCGAAAATGGAAAAGTCCGAGGAAGATTATACCTTCCTGTAGAAGTGATGACTGTGGTCGCAAAAAACTGGTCAAATTGAGACAAAACGTTAACTTGGCTTTTGGACAGTGGTTGTTCACACCACATTGTAAATTCTGATAAATACTTTACCAGTTGTGAGTATATTGAAAATCCAATAAATGTAAAAGTAGGCGATGGACATTCACTCCATTCAAATAAAAAAGGTAATATTTTGATTATGTTTGAAATTGACGGAAAATGTAATATAATTGATGTCAAAGACGTTTATTATGTACTGTGACGTGGCAGTTTTGCCAACGTCACCCGATGCCGTTTATCGGAAGACCGGGTCACCCTCTGGCAGCCTAATACGCGAGAGGCGCCGTGGCGAGCGCTCGCCCTGGGTGCGAACGAGACCCATGGGCGAGTTCTAATATTTTTGAGCGTCGCGCCAATTGCGCGACGCGTATCTGCAGGACCGTAGTCGGGCCCCAGGGGGGACCCGAAGCACCTCTCCTGCCGAGGAAAGCACAGAGACCGGCGCCGGCGACAATTACAACACCGCGAGGAAAGAGGAATCGACGGGGCACAGGAAAATCAATCTATCGTCCCCCTCCTCTACGGGGCGCGGTAAAATTATCAAACGTTGACCGGTTCGTGACTATAAAAATTTTGGGGAGCACTGCTGTAAAGCACAAGTGAAAGCTTTTGGATTCGACGAATTGCAAGCTCTTATTATCACCACTGGTCCAGCGAAACGTGAGAATTAAGCTGTACAACCCAATCTTGCACCAACACAGAGTGGAACCACGCGCGGGATCTCGTTCTCCAACCGAAGCAGAGATGGACGCGTTCGAAGAATACGCGATCATCCTCAAAGGGTATTTCGATTCGTCGGTTGACGACGTGATAAAGAAAAGTTGGAATTTGTTCTGCGAGGCTCACCGTCCCACTGGCGAGAAGTGGTCGAAGCCACCGCAACAATATAAACAATTAACGCCCCCCCTCATCGAGGCGAGGTAAAATTATCAAACGTTGCCCGGTCCGCGGCTATAAAATGGTTGGGGAGCACTGCTGTTCAGCACAAGTGAAAGCTTTTGGATTCGAAGAATTGCAAGCTCTTAATATCACCATAGGTCTTGCGAACCCTGAGAATTAAGCTTTGGAGCCCAATATTGCACCAACACAGAGTGGAACCATGCGCAGGATATCGTTCTCCAATCGAAGCAGAGATGGACGCGTTCGAGGAATACGCAACCATCCACAAAGGAGGGTATTTCGATTCGTCGGAGAACGACCTGATAAAGAAAAATTGGAATTTATTCTGCGAGGCTCTCCGTCTCACTGCTGAGACGGGGCCGAAGCCTTCGCAAAAATATAAACAATTATCGTCCCCCTCCTCAACGGGGCGCGGTGAAATTATCAAACGTTGACCGGTTCGTGACTATAAAAATTTTGGGGAGCACTGCTGTCAAGCACAAGTGAAAGCTTTTGGATTCGACGAATTGCAAGCTCTTATTATCACCACAGGTCTAGCGAAACCCGAGAATTAAGCTGTACAATCCAATATTGCACCAATACAGAGTGGAACCCGCGCAGGATTTCGTTCTCCAACCGAAGCAGAGATGGACGCGTTCGAAGAATACGCGGCCATCAACAAAGGGTATTTCGATTCGTCGGAGGACGACGTGATGAAGTATAATAGGAATTTATTCTGCGAGGCTCTCCGTCTCACCGGCGAGAAGTGGTCGAAGCCACCGCAACAATATGAACAATTAACGCCCCCCCTCATCGAGGCGAGGTAAAATTATCAAACGTTGCCCGGTCCGCGGCTATAAAATGGTTGGGGAGCACTGCTGTTAAGCACAAGTGAAAGCTTTTGGATTCGACGAATTGCAAGCTCGTATTATCACAACAGGTCTAGCGAAACCCGAGAATAAAGCTGTTGTTGCGGATCGTGCGAGCTCAGCGGCGGCACGCGAGTTAGCATGGGACAGGGGAAGGAGGGGCGAGACGTGTTTGCCTAAATGACAACAATGTCTCGAGACAATACCGGCCCGCTTCACCTCTCCTCTCGACCGTCCTAGCTCGTCGTTCCCCGCTGATTACCGTTGTTCAGTTGCTTTTCGAACTCCCGATTCGCTTGAGCGGTTAACACTTTCGCTACTGTAAAACAATCGCTTTGCTTGAGCTATTAATGTACTAAGGCCTTTGCGCTTCTCTGGTCTTCTAGTTTCCAGCCTACACTGGATTCTAGCTTCTCTTGTTTAAAGTTCTTTACGTTCTAGTTTAAGTTAGTTCTAAGTGGTGACGGTTCCTTTGATTTCATTTTAAATAAACTGGACAATGACTTGTGCTTTATACACTTAACCAACAGTGCTAGTGACATTGATTTTCATATCCTTCCACGACCCTTCTATTCCTTTACATAAATTAGTGGTCCTTCGAGCCGGATTTTGGTGCTAAAAGTCTAAAAACGTGTCGTGGAAGTGCTACCTTTTGAATTTAACGGTCGCTAGTTCGGTTCGTGTTATTCGACCTCGTCCGAAAACAGTCGTGACTTTCAACGGTTTTCGCTAGACGTTTTCAAGTTGCTACCCGACAACTAAATATGGATGCCGTGCTAAAAAAGCAAGAAACGTTGGCGACACGAATCTCGCGTATGATCGAGAACCTGAAAAAAAAGGGAACCGACAAAATTACTCGGGATACCGTCGAAGCGAGACTGGAACTCCTAGAGACATACTGGCTGGAGTTTACCTCTAACGATGATAAACTTCGCGCTAAAGAAGACGCTGCGCTTCTGAAATCGACCTATTTTGCTAATAACCTCTACGACGAGACGGAGGAAGCCTACATCACTGAGAAGGCTGGGTTAAAGCAGCTGTTGGGACCAGCTACAGTTCAACTTGGAACAGTTGCCGCCCCTCAGCAACCTAAAAGGCAATCTATGCCCAAAATTGCTCTCGTCCCTTTCGACGGCAATTTTACGCAATGGACCAGCTTCCGAGACCTCTTCCGATCGTTGGTGATCAATAACCCGATCTTCACCGATGTCGAACGGCTACACTACTTAAAGACGAACGTTACTGGGGAGCCTGCTGAACTACTAAACCACATTCCCGTCACCGATGAGGACTTCTCGCGGGCTTGGAAGTTGCTCGAGAAGGAATATGATAGCCTTGCAATTCTCGTAAATGCACAACTGGGCGTGCTTTTGTCGCTACCTTCGATGAAAACGGAGTCTGCTGCAGAGCTGAAAACGTTGTTGAACGGAACGAGAAACGCCGTTGAAGCGTTAGCTGCTCTCAAACGTCCTGTCGAGTATTGGAGCGATTGGCTCAATTTCATCACTGTCCAACGACTAGATGGAGAGACGAGATTGAGCTGGGAGACAACTCTGGAGGGAAAGGAGGAGATGCCGACCTTTTCCCAACTGTCCGAATTTCTGAGGGCACGCTTGCGGTCGTTGACTGTTTCTTCGCTGCCCTCTTGCAACTTGCTTGCTACCGCTGCTTCGTCACACTTCGCTGTTCCATCTACATCTACGGCGAGAAGGCCCCCCACTCCATCTGCTGAGAGACGGGCCCCCACTCCATCTGCTACTCCTCGCGGGACAAACCGCAGACCGACGGTGCACGCCGTCACGGGAACACCCGGAGCTTCGCGATGTCGCCTTTGCCAAAAGGATCATTTTGTACTGTTTTGCCCTGCGTTTAAGAGTCTTACGCCCCCGGAGAGGAGAAAAGTGGTAATAGAAAACAATCTCTGTTTCAATTGTTTGTCAAACCACCAGGTACGCGATTGCAAGTCAAGTAAGCGCTGTCAAACCTGCGTAGGCAAGCATCATACTGCCCTTCATATTCCTCACGAAAGTCCTCACTCGGGAGATAATTTCGATGCTTCATCCTCCGTATCTAAGCCTGTCACTAAAACAGTGAACTGCACGCGAATGAGCCAAACTCTAATTTTAGCTACTGCTATCGTGGGAATAGAGGTTTGTCCGGGCGAAAGAATTTTTGTCCGCGCTTTAATAGACCCGTGTTCCGAAGTCTCTTTGATTGGGGAAAGCATCGTGCAACGATTTAAACTACCACGTAAACCGTTTAACATACCGTTGGAAGGGGTAGATTCGATGCGAAGTCGACCTCGAGGCAGGGTGAATTTGACCGTGTCATCGAGACTCGACCCCACTGTTTCATATGCTGTAGACGCTGTTATTCTTCCTCGACTTTCGTCTTACGAGCCACCTATAACCGCTGGTTCGAGCACGTGGCCGCATCTCAATGATCTAGAACTTGCTGATCCGGAAATCACTTCGCGACAGCCCATCGAGCTTTTGCTTGGAGCCGATATTTACGCGCTGATTATTCGCGAAGGTCTGCGTCAGGGAGCGGCGGGTTCCCCCGTCGCCCAAGCTACCACACTTGGTTGGATTGTTACCGGATCGCCGGGAGAATCCAACATTTCTCCTTCAAACCCTCGTCGTATTATACTACATTGCTCGGTCGACGATGATATCAGCACTCTGCTGCAAAGATTTTGGTCATTAGAGGAAGTAGCTGCTCCTCCCTCCTCTGCTGAGCTTACCGCGGATGAAGACGAGTGCGAGAATCATTTTGTTCGTACTCACACGCGTGACCAGACGGGCCGATACATCGTCCGACTACCGTTCAAGAGAGCTTTCACGGTGCTAGGTGATTCTCGAAAAACAGCTGCTATAATGCTCTCAAAACTAGAGAGACGCTTCTTAAATTCCGGAGACTTTGCTGCAAGGTACCGCTCTTTTCTCGATGAATATCTCCAACTCAATCATATGGAACTTGCTACGGGTATTAGAGAAAATACAAAAAATTACTATCTGCCGCATCACGGCGTTTGGCGAGAGTCAAGCTCTACGACTAAACTACGCGTCGTTTTTAATGGCTCTAGTAAAACTACAACCGGCATTTCTCTAAACGATATTCTCCATTCTGGACCCAACTTGTTGCCTGAGATTCCTGATCTCCTGCTCCGTTGGCGTTGCCATGCTATAGTTTTTGCCGCCGATATGGAAAAGATGTATCGGCAAATCTGGCTTGCTGACGAGGATCGCCACGCCCAGAGCATCTTGTGGCGACGCGATTCTGACGGTGAGGTGGACGAGTATCGGCTACGTACGGTCACTTACGGTCTAGCTTGCGCTCCCTATCTTGCTATGCGTACAATCCGACAGCTCAGTTCTGACGAGGAGAGTCGCTTCCCGCTGGCTGCCTCCTGTTTAAGGTCAGATGTTTACATGGACGATGTGCTTTCCGGAGCCTCGACTATTGATGAGGCTTTAGAAGTCCAAAAACAATTAATTGCCGCTCTCAAGGCGGGCGGTTTCACCCTGAGGAAGTGGACTTCCAATGAACCAAGGTTGCTTGACCATCTGTCAGCTGAACACATCGCTTCATCAGGTGACCGCCCAATTGAAAACATCTTCACCTTACTGGGACTACGGTGGCAGTCCGCGGGGGACTTCTTCCTTTTCGATTTAAAACCTCGCGAGCCTCAGGTCACTATAACTAAACGACAGGTTTTGAAGGAGATGGCCTCTGTCTACGATCCTCTAGGTTTTTTGGCGCCGGTTACTGTTACTGCCAAAATATTCTTGCAGACGCTCTGGCTTTTAAAACTCGATTGGGACGATCCCCTGCCCCCCGCGCAGACGAAATACTGGTCTACTTACTCGCACAGTCTTGCTGGGATTTCGGCTGTCAGGATGCCTCGCTGGGTGGGGATCAGTGGTAAACACGTGCTCGAACTACATGGATTTGCGGATGCCTCGGAGAAAGCGTATGCCGGTGTTGTTTACGTCCGATCATTTCAAACCGACTCGAGACCTCTCGTAAGATTAGTCATTGCAAAAACTAAGGTGGCCCCCCTTCAACAGGTATCCCTACCGCGGCTGGAATTGTGCGCCGCGGTACTTCTTTCGCGACTAGTTAAACGCGTACGAAATGTTTTGCAGTTGCACGACGCTAAAATATATCTCTGGTCAGATTCGACAATCGTTCTTAGTTGGCTGCAAGGTCGACCTTCCAAATGGAAAACTTTTGTCGCTAATAGAGTTGCGGAAATCCAAAACCTCTATTCTCCTGATGTTTGGCATCACATTCGCTCTAAAGACAACCCTGCCGATCCCGCTTCTCGGGGTTTAAGCGGGGATGCGCTTGCTACTAATTCACTCTGGTGGCAGGGTCCTTCCTTCCTCTCCACCTCTACTCGTGAGTTCAAGGAATATTATGCTACAGTCATGGACACTGAGGAGGAAAGGCGCTCTGAGAAAACTGTGCTTAGTACTACTGTCGCTGCCGCCTCTTCCTCCCAAACGACAGAACTATTCTCTCGTTATTCGTCCTTCATGCGCCTCTTGCGGTCAGTTGCTTGGTGCTTGCGTTTCATCAACTGCGCTCGAAGAACTTCTACAGTGAAGGATACCTGCCTACGTACCGACGAACTTGATAACGCTCGACTTACGATAGTTCGGTGCGAGCAGCGGCGTTTTTTCTCTACAGAGATTGCTTGCTTAGAAGGATCCCGTTCCCCTCTCCGGGGACCCCTCGTCCGTCTCAGTCCATTCCTGGATGATCGTGGACTATTACGCGTTGGCGGTCGATTGAAACACTCTCTCCTAGATTATGATGAGAAACACCCGATCATTATGCCGGAAAAAAGCAAAGTAACTTCGCTGATTATCTTCTACTTCCACGAGAGATTGTTGCATGGCGGAACACAGCTTACTTTATCCAATTTACGCCGTATGTATTGGATCCCTCGCGGCCGCCGAGCGGTTCGAAAACACATTCACGGGTGTTTAAAATGTTGGCGATGGCGAGCTAAAACTTCCGAGCAACTAATGAGCGATCTCCCCTACTCGCGCGTTACTCCTACGCGCCCCTTCTATCATACTGGAGTCGATTATGCAGGACCCTTCAACACGAAGTTTTCGCCTGGACGCGGTGCACGGACACGCAAGTCTTACGTCTCGGTTTTTGTCTGCCTCGCTACCCGTGCTGTACACCTTGAGTTAGTCTGCGACTACTCTTCCGAAGCTTTCCTCGCTGCTTATCGTCGCTTTGTTTCTCGTCGCGGTCTCTGCGCCTCCATTCGAA
This sequence comes from Lasioglossum baleicum, assembly GCF_051020765.1. Taxonomy (NCBI): domain Eukaryota; kingdom Metazoa; phylum Arthropoda; class Insecta; order Hymenoptera; family Halictidae; genus Lasioglossum; species Lasioglossum baleicum. Next base: position 190,413 of record NW_027469211.1, on the reverse strand, counting down.
GCGATTGCGGAACAACGTTTGTAGGTGCCGATAAAGAATTGCGGCGAATGCTTAACACTTCCAATGAGGAAATGCTGAAGACTCGCCAAGCTTTAGCTGTAGCCGGGACTGATTGGGTGTTCAACCCTCCTTCTGCACCTCATTTTGGAGGTATCTGGGAGGCTGCGGTCAAGTCGGTGAAGTACCACCTCCGGCGCGTTATTGGTGAGACTCTCCTCACCTTTGAGGAGATGTCTACATTGTTGACACAGATCGAGGCTTGCTTAAATTCTCGTCCAATTACTCCGCTAACCGACGAACCTACCGATCTCACCGCCTTGACCCCAGCCCACTTTCTGATAGGTTCTCCCCTAACTGCTATTCCCGAACCTTCCTTGTCGGATGTCCGCACTTCCCGACTAACTCGTTGGCAAATGATCCAGCAGCAACGCGACCATTTCTGGGATCGCTGGTCCGTCGAATATTTGCAGACTTTGCAGCAAAGGGCCAAATGGACTAAGGAGAAGCCTAATCTAAAGCTTGGAGACTTGTGCCTCATCCTCAACGAAGCTACTCCACCCACACGATGGCCTTTGGGAAGAATCGAGCAAGTTCACGCTGGTTCTGACGGACTTGTTCGCGTTGTAACCGTTCGCACTGCTACTTCCGTCCTTACGCGGCCTATTGCTAAAATTTGCCTCTTCCCCCCCAGCGCCGCTACCGATAGTCAATAAAATTTTATGTAAATTTGTTGATTCGTTGTGCCGATCAACAAAGGCGGGCGGCATGTTGCGGATCGTGCGAGCTCAGCGGCGGCACGCGAGTTAGCATGGGACAGGGGAAGGAGGGGCGAGACGTGTTTGCCTAAATGACAACAATGTCTCGAGACAATACCGGCCCGCTTCACCTCTCCTCTCGACCGTCCTAGCTCGTCGTTCCCCGCTGATTACCGTTGTTCAGTTGCTTTTCGAACTCCCGATTCGCTTGAGCGGTTAACACTTTCGCTACTGTAAAACAATCGCTTTGCTTGAGCTATTAATGTACTAAGGCCTTTGCGCTTCTCTGGTCTTCTAGTTTCCAGCCTACACTGGATTCTAGCTTCTCTTGTTTAAAGTTCTTTACGTTCTAGTTTAAGTTAGTTCTAAGTGGTGACGGTTCCTTTGATTTCATTTTAAATAAACTGGACAATGACTTGTGCTTTATACACTTAACCAACAGTGCTAGTGACATTGATTTTCATATCCTTCCACGACCCTTCTATTCCTTTACAGCTGTGCAACCCAATATTGCACCAACACAGAGTGGAAACCGCGCAGGATATCGTTCTCCAATCGAAGCAGAGATGGACGCGTTCGAGGAATACGCAACCATCCACAAAGGAGGGTATTTCGATTCGTCGGAGAACGACATGATAATGGATAATTGGAATTTATTCTGCGAGGCTCTTCGTCTCACTGCTGAGACGGGGCCGAAGCCTCCGCACAAATATAACAATTATTGTCCCCACCTCAACGGGGCGCGGTAAAATTATCAAACGTTGACCGGTTCGCGACTATAAAAATTTTGGGGAGCACTGCTGTAAAGCAGAAGTGAAAGCTTCTGGATTCGACGAATTGCAAGCTCGTATTATCACAACAGGTCTAGCGAAACCCGAGAATAAAGCTTTGCAACCCAATATTGCACCAACACAGAGTGGAAACCGCGCAGGATATCGTTCTCCAATCGAAGCAGAGATGGACGCGTTCGAGGAATACGCAACCATCCACAAAGGAGGGTATTTCGATTCGTCGGAGAACGACCTGATAAAGAAAAATTGGTATTTATTCTACGAGGCTCTCCGTCTCACTGCTGAGATGGGGCCGAAGCCTCCGCAAAAATATAAACAATTATCGTCCCCCCCTCAACGGGGCGCGGTAAAATTATCAAACATTGACCGGTTCGCGACTATAAAAATTTTGGGGAGCACTGCTGTAAAGCACAAGTGAAAGCTTTTGGATTCGAAGAATTGAAAGCTCTTAATATCACCATAGGTCTTGCGAACCCTGAGAATTAAGCTTTGGAGCCCAATATTGCACCAACACAGAGTGGAACCACGCGCAGGATATCGTTCTCCAATCGAAGCAGAGATGGACGCGTTCGAGGAATACGCAACCATCCACAAAGGAGGGTATTTCGATTCGTCGGAGAACGACCTGATAAAGAAAAATTGGAATTTATTCTGCGAGGCTCTCCGTCTCACTGCTGAGACGGGGCCGAAGCCTCCGCAAAAATATAAACAATTATCGTCCCTCCCTCAACGGGGCGCGGTAAAATTATCAAACGTTGACCGGTTCGCGACTATAAAAATTTTGGGGAGCACTGCTGTAAAGCACAAGTGAAAGCTTTTGGATTCGACGAATTGCAAGCTCTTATTATCACCACTGGTCCAGCGAAACGTGAGAATTAAGCTGTACAACCCAATCTTGCACCAACACAGAGTGGAACCACGCGCGGGATCTCGTTCTCCAACCGAAGCAGAGATGGACGCGTTCGAAGAATACGAGATCATCCTCAAAGGGTATTTCGATTCGTCGGTTGACGACGTGATAAAGAAAAGATGGAATTTGTTCTGCGAGGCTCACCGTCCCACTGGCGAGAAGTGGTCGAAGCCACCGCAACAATATAAACAATTAACGCCCCCCCTCATCGAGGCGAGGTAAAATTATCACACGTTGCCCGGTCCGCGGCTATAAAATGGTTGGGGAGCACTGCTGTTCAGCACAAGTGAAAGCTTTTGGATTCGAAGAATTGCAAGCTCTTAATATCACCATAGGCCTTGCGAACCCTGAGAATTAAGCTTTGGAGCCCAATATTGCACCAACACAGAGTGGAACCACGCGCAGGATATCGTTCTCCAATCGAAGCAGAGATGGACGCGTTCGAGGAATACGCAACCATCCACAAAGGAGGGTATTTCGATTCGTCGGAGAACGACCTGATAAAGAAAAATTGGAATTTATTCTGCGAGGCTCTCCGTCTCACTGCTGAGACGGGGCCGAAGCCTCCGCACAAATATAACAATTATTGTCCCCACCTCAACGGGGCGCGGTAAAATTATCAAACGTTGACCGGTTCGCGACTATAAAAATTTTGGGGAGCACTGCTGTAAAGCACAAGTGAAAGCTTTTGAATTCGACGAATTGCAAGCTCTTATTATCACCACTGGTCCAGCGAAACGTGAGAATTAAGCTGTACAACCCAATCTTGCACCAACACAGAGTGGAACCACGCGCGGGATCTCGTTCTCCAACCGAAGCAGAGATGGACGCGTTCGAAGAATACGAGATCATCCTCAAAGGGTATTTCGATTCGTCGGTTGACGACGTGATAAAGAAAAGATGGAATTTGTTCTGCGAGGCTCACCGTCCCACTGGCGAGAAGTGGTCGAAGCCACCGCAACAATATAAACAATTAACGCCCCCCCTCATCGAGGCGAGGTAAAATTATCACACGTTGCCCGGTCCGCGGCTATAAAATGGTTGGGGAGCACTGCTGTTCAGCACAAGTGAAAGCTTTTGGATTCGAAGAATTGCAAGCTCTTAATATCACCATAGGCCTTGCGAACCCTGAGAATTAAGCTTTGGAGCCCAATATTGCACCAACACAGAGTGGAACCACGCGCAGGATATCGTTCTCCAATCGAAGCAGAGATGGACGCGTTCGAGGAATACGCAACCATCCACAAAGGAGGGTATTTCGATTCGTCGGAGAACGACCTGATAAAGAAAAATTGGAATTTATTCTGCGAGGCTCTCCGTCTCACTGCTGAGACGGGGCCGAAGCCTCCGCAAAAATATAAACAATTATCGTCCCTCCCTCAACGGGGGGCGGTAAAATTATCAAACGTTGACCGGTTCGCGACTATAAAAATTTTGGGGAGCACTGCTGTAAAGCACAAGTGAAAGCTTTTGGATTCGACGAATTGCAAGCTCTTATTATCACCACTGGTCCAGCGAAACGTGAGAATTAAGCTGTACAACCCAATCTTGCACCAACACAGAGTGGAACCACGCGCGGGATCTCGTCCTCCAACCGAAGCAGAGATGGACGCGTTCGAAGAATACGAGATCATCCTCAAAGGGTATTTCGATTCGTCGGTTGACGACGTGATAAAGAAAAGATGGAATTTGTTCTGCGAGGCTCACCGTCCCACTGGCGAGAAGTGGTCGAAGCCACCGCAACAATATAAACAATTAACGCCCCCCCTCATCGAGGCGAGGTAAAATTATCACACGTTGCCCGGTCCGCGGCTATAAAATGGTTGGGGAGCACTGCTGTTCAGCACAAGTGAAAGCTTTTGGATTCGAAGAATTGCAAGCTCTTAATATCACCATAGGCCTTGCGAACCCTGAGAATTAAGCTTTGGAGCCCAATATTGCACCAACACAGAGTGGAACCACGTGCAGGATATCGTTCTCCAATCGAAGCAGAGATGGACGCGTTCGAGGAATACGCAACCATCCACAAAGGAGGGTATTTCGATTCGTCGGAGAACGACCTGATAAAGAAAAATTGGAATTTATTCTGCGAGGCTCTCCGTCTCACTGCTGAGACGGGGCCGAAGCCTCCGCAAAAATATAACAATTATCGTCCCTCCCTCAACGGGGCGCGGTAAAATTATCAAACGTTGACCGGTTCGCGACTATAAAAATTTTGGGGAGCACTGCTGTAAAGCACAAGTGAAAGCTTTTGGATTCGACGAATTGCAAGCTCGTATTATCACAACAGGTCTAGCGAAACCCGAGAATAAAGCTGTGCAACCCAATATTGCACCAACACAGAGTGGAAACCGCGCAGGATATCGTTCTCCAATCGAAGCAGAGATGGACGCGTTCGAGGAATACGCAACCATCCACAAAGGAGGGTATTTCGATTCGTCGGAGAACGACCTGATAAAGAAAAATTGGAATTTATTCTGCGAGGCTCTCCGTCTCACTGCTGAGATGGGGCCGAAGCCTCCGCAAAAATATAAACAATTATCGTCCCCCCCTCAACGGGGCGCGGTAAAACTACCAAACGTTGACCGGTTCGCGACTATAAAAATTTTGGGGAGCACTGCTAGTTAAGCACAAGTGAAAGCTTTTGGATTCGAAGAATTCCACGCTCGCATTTTCACCACAGGTCTAGCGAAACCTGAGAATAAAGCTGTGCAGCCCAATATTGCACCAACACAGAGCGGAAACCGCGTAGGATATCATTCCCCAATCGAAGCAGAGATGGACGCGTTCGAGGAATACGCAACCATCCACAAAGGAGGGTATTTCGATTCGTCGGAGAACGACCTGATAATGGAAAATTGGAATTTATTCTGCGAGGCTCTCCGTCTCACTGCTGGACGGGGCCGAAGCCTCCGCAAAAATATAACAATTATCGTCCCCCCCTCAACGGGGCGCGGTAAAATTATCAAACGTTGACCGGTTCGCGACTATAAAAATTTTGGGGAGCACTGCTGTAAAGCACAAGTGAAAGCTTTTGGATTCGACGAATTGCAAGCTCGTATTATCACAACAGGTCTAGCGAAACCCGAGAATAAAGCTGTGCAACCCAATATTGCACCAACACAGAGTGGAAACCGCGCAGGATATCGTTCTCCAATCGAAGCAGAGATGGACGCGTTCGAGGAATACGCAACCATCCACAAAGGAGGGTATTTCGATTCGTCGGAGAACGACCTGATAAAGAAAAATTGGTATTTATTCTACGAGGCTCTCCGTCTCACTGCTGAGATGGGGCAGAAGCCTCCGCAAAAATATAAACAATTATCGTCCCCCCCTCAACGGGGCGCGGTAAAATTATCAAACGTTGACCGGTTCGCGACTATAAAAATTTTGGGGAGCACTGCTGTAAAGCACAAGTGAAATATTTTGGATTCGAAGAATTGCAAGCTCTTAATATCACCATAGGTCTTGCGAACCCTGAGAATTAAGCTTTGGAGCCCAATATTGCACCAATACAGAGTGGAACCCGCGCAGGATTTCGTTCTCCAACCGAAGCAGAGATGGACGCGTTCGAAGAATACGCGGCCATCAACAATGGGTATTTCGATTCGTCGGAGGACGACGTGATGAAGTATAATAGGAATTTATTCTGCGAGCTCTCCGTCTCACCGGCGAGAAGTGGTCGAAGCCACCGCAACAATATGAACAATTAACGCCCCCCCTCATCGAGGCGAGGTAAAATTATCAAACGTTGCCCGGTCCGCGGCTATAAAATGGTTGGGGAGCACTGCTGTTAAGCACAAGTGAAAGCTTTTGGATTCGAAGAATTCCACGCTCGCATTTTCACCACAGGTCTAGCGAAACCTGAGAATAAAGCTGTGCAGCCCAATATTGCACCAACACAGAGCGGAAACGGCGCAGGATATCGTTCCCCAATCGAAGCAGAGATGGACGCGTTCGAGGAATACGCAACCATCCACAAAGGAGGGTATTTCGATTCGTCGGAGAACGACCTGATAATGGGAAATTGGAATTTATTCTGCGAGGCTCTCCGTCTCACTGCTGAGACGGGGCCGAAGCCTCCGCAAAAATATAACAATTATCGTCCCTCCCTCAACGGGGCGCGGTAAAATTATCAAACGTTGACCGGTTCGCGACTATAAAAATTTTGGGGAGCACTGCTGTAAAGCACAAGTGAAAGCTTTTGGATTCGACGAATTGCAAGCTCGTATTATCACAACAGGTCTAGCGAAACCCGAGAATAAAGCTGTGCAACCCAATATTGCACCAACACAGAGTGGAAACCGCGCAGGATATCGTTCTCCAATCGAAGCAGAGATGGACGCGTTCGAGGAATACGCAACCATCCACAAAGGAGGGTATTTCGATTCGTCGGAGAACGACATGAAAATGGATAATTGGAATTTATTCTGCGAGGCTCTTCGTCTCACTGCTGAGACGGGGCCGAAGCCTCCGCACAAATATAACAATTATTGTCCCCACCTCAACGGGGCGCGGTAAAATTATCAAACGCTGACCGGTTCGCGACTATAAAAATTTTGGGGAGCACTGCTGTAAAGCAGAAGTGAAAGCTTCTGGATTCGACGAATTGCAAGCTCGTATTATCACAACAGGTCTAGCGAAACCCGAGAATAAAGCTTTGCAACCCAATATTGCACCAACACAGAGTGGAAACCGCGCAGGATATCGTTCTCCAATCGAAGCAGAGATGGACGCGTTCGAGGAATACGCAACCATCCACAAAGGAGGGTATTTCGATTCGTCGGAGAACGACCTGATAAAGAAAAATTGGTATTTATTCTACGAGGCTCTCCGTCTCACTGCTGAGATGGGGCCGAAGCCTCCGCAAAAATATAAACAATTATCGTCCCCCCCTCAACGGGGCGCGGTAAAATTATCAAACATTGACCGGTTCGCGACTATAAAAATTTTGGGGAGCACTGCTGTAAAGCACAAGTGAAAGCTTTTGGATTCGAAGAATTGAAAGCTCTTAATATCACCATAGGTCTTGCGAACCCTGAGAATTAAGCTTTGGAGCCCAATATTGCACCAACACAGAGTGGAACCACGCGCAGGATATCGTTCTCCAATCGAAGCAGAGATGGACGCGTTCGAGGAATACGCAACCATCCACAAAGGAGGGTATTTCGATTCGTCGGAGAACGACCTGATAAAGAAAAATTGGAATTTATTCTGCGAGGCTCTCCGTCTCACTGCTGAGACGGGGCCGAAGCCTCCGCAAAAATATAAACAATTATCGTCCCTCCCTCAACGGGGCGCGGTAAAATTATCAAACGTTGACCGGTTCGCGACTATAAAAATTTTGGGGAGCACTGCTGTAAAGCACAAGTGAAAGCTTTTGGATTCGACGAATTGCAAGCTCTTATTATCACCACTGGTCCAGCGAAACGTGAGAATTAAGCTGTACAACCCAATCTTGCACCAACACAGAGTGGAACCACGCGCGGGATCTCGTTCTCCAACCGAAGCAGAGATGGACGCGTTCGAAGAATACGAGATCATCCTCAAAGGGTATTTCGATTCGTCGGTTGACGACGTGATAAAGAAAAGATGGAATTTGTTCTGCGAGGCTCACCGTCCCACTGGCAAGAAGTGGTCGAAGCCACCGCAACAATATAAACAATTAACGCCCCCCCTCATCGAGGCGAGGTAAAATTATCACACGTTGCCCGGTCCGCGGCTATAAAATGGTTGGGGAGCACTGCTGTTCAGCACAAGTGAAAGCTTTTGGATTCGAAGAATTGCAAGCTCTTAATATCACCATAGGCCTTGCGAACCCTGAGAATTAAGCTTTGGAGCCCAATATTGCACCAACACAGAGTGGAACCACGCGCAGGATATCGTTCTCCAATCGAAGCAGAGATGGACGCGTTCGAGGAATACGCAACCATCCACAAAGGAGGGTATTTCGATTCGTCGGAGAACGACCTGATAAAGAAAAATTGGAATTTATTCTGCGAGGCTCTCCGTCTCACTGCTGAGACGGGGCCGAAGCCTCCGCAAAAATATAAACAATTATCTTCCCTCCCTCAACGGGGCGCGGTAAAATTATCAAACGTTGACCGGTTCGCGACTATAAAAATTTTGGGGAGCACTGCTGTAAAGCACAAGTGAAAGTTTTTGGATTCGACGAATTGCAAGCTCTTATTATCACCACTGGTCCAGCGAAACGTGAGAATTAAGCTGTACAACCCAATCTTGCACCAACACAGAGTGGAACCACGCGCGGGATCTCGTTCTCCAACCGAAGCAGAGATGGACGCGTTCGAAGAATACGAGATCATCCTCAAAGGGTATTTCGATTCGTCGGTTGACGACGTGATAAAGAAAAGATGGAATTTGTTCTGCGAGGCTCACCGTCCCACTGGCGAGAAGTGGTCGAAGCCACCGCAACAATATAAACAATTAACGCCCCCCCTCATCGAGGCGAGGTAAAATTATCACACGTTGCCCGGTCCGCGGCTATAAAATGGTTGGGGAGCACTGCTGTTCAGCACAAGTGAAAGCTTTTGGATTCGAAGAATTGCAAGCTCTTAATATCACCATAGGCCTTGCGAACCCTGAGAATTAAGCTTTGGAGCCCAATATTGCACCAACACAGAGTGGAACCACGCGCAGGATATCGTTCTCCAATCGAAGCAGAGATGGACGCGTTCGAGGAATACGCAACCATCCACAAAGGAGGGTATTTCGATTCGTCGGAGAACGACCTGATAAAGAAAAATTGGAATTTATTCTGCGAGGCTCTCCGTCTCACTGCTGAGACGGGGCCGAAGCCTCCGCAAAAATATAAACAATTATCGTCCCTCCCTCAACGGGGGGCGGTAAAATTATCAAACGTTGACCGGTTCGCGACTATAAAAATTTTGGGGAGCACTGCTGTAAAGCACAAGTGAAAGCTTTTGGATTCGACGAATTGCAAGCTCTTATTATCACCACTGGTCCAGCGAAACGTGAGAATTAAGCTGTACAACCCAATCTTGCACCAACACAGAGTGGAACCACGCGCGGGATCTCGTTCTCCAACCGAAGCAGAGATGGACGCGTTCGAAGAATACGAGATCATCCTCAAAGGGTATTTCGATTCGTCGGTTGACGACGTGATAAAGAAAAGATGGAATTTGTTCTGCGAGGCTCACCGTCCCACTGGCGAGAAGTGGTCGAAGCCACCGCAACAATATAAACAATTAACGCCCCCCCTCATCGAGGCGAGGTAAAATTATCACACGTTGCCCGGTCCGCGGCTATAAAATGGTTGGGGAGCACTGCTGTTCAGCACAAGTGAAAGCTTTTGGATTCGAAGAATTGCAAGCTCTTAATATCACCATAGGCCTTGCGAACCCTGAGAATTAAGCTTTGGAGCCCAATATTGCACCAACACAGAGTGGAACCACGCGCAGGATATCGTTCTCCAATCGAAGCAGAGATGGACGCGTTCGAGGAATACGCAACCATCCACAAAGGAGGGTATTTCGATTCGTCGGCGAACGACCTGATAAAGAAAAATTGGAATTTATTCTGCGAGGCTCTCCGTCTCACTGCTGAGACGGGGCCGAAGGCTCCGCAAAAATATAACAATTATCGTCCCTCCCTCAACGGGGCGCGGTAAAATTATCAAACGTTGACCGGTTCGCGACTATAAAAATTTTGGGGAGCACTGCTGTAAAGCACAAGTGAAAGCTTTTGGATTCGACGAATTGCAAGCTCGTATTATCACAACAGGTCTAGCGAAACCCGAGAATAAAGCTGTGCAACCCAATATTGCACCAACACAGAGTGGAAACCGCGCAGGATATCGTTCTCCAATCGAAGCAGAGATGGACGCGTTCGAGGAATACGCAACCATCCACAAAGGAGGGTATTTCGATTCGTCGGAGAACGACCTGATAAAGAAAAATTGGAATTTATTCTGCGAGGCTCTCCGTCTCACTGCTGAGATGGGGCCGAAGCCTCCGCAAAAATATAAACAATTATCGTCCCCCCCTCAACGGGGCGCGGTAAAACTACCAAACGTTGACCGGTTCGCGACTATAAAAATTTTGGGGAGCACTGCTAGTTAAGCACAAGTGAAAGCTTTTGGATTCGAAGAATTCCACGCTCGCATTTTCACCACAGGTCTAGCGAAACCTGAGAATAAAGCTGTGCAGCCCAATATTGCACCAACACAGAGCGGAAACCGCGTAGGATATCATTCCCCAATCGAAGCAGAGATGGACGCGTTCGAGGAATACGCAACCATCCACAAAGGAGGGTATTTCGATTCGTCGGAGAACGACCTGATAATGGAAAATTGGAATTTATTCTGCGAGGCTCTCCGTCTCACTGCTGGACGGGGCCGAAGCCTCCGCAAAAATATAACAATTATCGTCCCCCCCTCAACGGGGCGCGGTAAAATTATCAAACGTTGACCGGTTCGCGACTATAAAAATTTTGGGGAGCACTGCTGTAAAGCACAAGTGAAAGCTTTTGGATTCGACGAATTGCAAGCTCGTATTATCACAACAGGTCTAGCGAAACCCGAGAATAAAGCTGTGCAACCCAATATTGCACCAACACAGAGTGGAAACCGCGCAGGATATCGTTCTCCAATCGAAGCAGAGATGGACGCGTTCGAGGAATACGCAACCATCCACAAAGGAGGGTATTTCGATTCGTCGGAGAACGACCTGATAATGGAAAATTGGAATTTATTCTGCGAGGCTCTCCGTCTCACTGCTGGGACGGGGCCGAAGCCTCCGCAAAAGTATAACAATTATCGTCCCCCCCTCAACGGGGCGCGGTAAAATTATCAAACGTTGACCGGTTCGTGACTATAAAAATTTTGGGGAGCACTGCTGTAAAGCACAAGTGAAAGCTTTTGGATTCGACGAATTGCAAGCTCGTATTATCACCGCAGGTCTAGCGAAACCCGAGAATTAAGCTGTACAATCCAATATTGCACCAACACAGAGTGGAACCCGCGCAGGATTTCGTTCTCCAACCGAAGCAGAGATGGATGCGTTCGAAGAATACGCGGCCATCAATAAAGGGTATTTCGATTCGTTGGAGGACGACGTGATGATGTATAATAGGAATTTATTCTGCGAGGCTCTCCGTCTCACGGGCGAGAAGTGGTCGAAGCCACCGCAACAATATGAACAATTAACGCACCCCCTCATCGAGGCGAGGTAAAATTATCAAACGTTGCCCGATCCGCGGCTATAAAATGGTTGGGGAGCACTGCTGTTAAGCACAAGTGAAAGCTTTTGGATTCGAAGAATTCCACGCTCGCATTTTCACCACAGGTCTAGCGAAACCTGAGAATAAAGCTGTGCAGCCTAATATTGCACCAACACAGAGCGGAAACGGCGCAGGATATCGTTCCCCAATCGAAGCAGAGATGGACGCGTTCGAGGAATACGCAACCATCCACAAAGGAGGGTATTTCGATTCGTCGGAGAACGACCTGATAATGGAAAATTGGAATTTATTCTGCGAGGCTCTCCGTCTCACTGCTGAGACGGGGCCGAAGCCTCCGCAAAAATATAACAATTATCGTCCCTCCCTCAACGGGGCGCGGTAAAATTATCAAACGTTGACCGGTTCGCGACTATAAAAATTTTGGGGAGCACTGCTGTAATGCACAAGTGAAAGCTTTTGGATTCGACGAATTGCAAGCTCTTAATATCACCACTGGTCCAGCGAAACGTGAGAATTAAGCTGTACAACCTAATCTTGCACCAACACAGAGTGGAACCACGCGCGGGATCTCGTTCTCCAACCGAAGCAGAGATGGACGCGTTCGAAGAATACGCGATCATCCTCAAAGGGTATTTCGATTCGTCGGTTGACGACGTGATAAAGAAAAGTTGGAATTTGTTCTGCGAGGTTCACCGTCCCACTGGCGAGAAGTGGTCGAAGCCACCGCAACAATATAAACAATTAACGCCCCCCCTCATCGAGGCGAGGTAGAATTATCAAACGTTGCCCGGTCCGCGGCTATAAAATGGTTGGGGAGCACTGCTGTTAAGCACAAGTGGAAGCTTTTGGATTCGAAGAATTCCACGCTTGCATTTTCACCACAGGTCTAGCAAAACCTCAGAATAAAGCTGTGCAGCCCAATATTGCACCAACACAGAGTGGAAACCGCGCAGGATTTCGTTCTCCAACCGAAGCAGAGATGGACGCGTTCGAAGAATACGCGGCCATCAACAAAGGGTATTTCGATTCGTCGGAGGACGACGTGATGAAGTATAATAGAAATTTATTCTGCGAGGCTCTCCGTCTCACCGGCGAGAAGTGGTCGAAGCCACCGCAACAATATGAACAATTAACGCCCCCCCTCATCGAGGCAAGGTAAAATTATCAAACGTTGCCCGGTCCGCGGCTATAAAATGGTTGGGGAGCACTGCTGTTAAGCACAAGTGGAACCTTTTGGATTCGAAGAATTCCACGCTCGCATTTTCACCACAGGTCTAGCAAAACCTGAGAATAAAGCTGTGCAGCCCAATATTGCACCAACACAGAGTGGAAACCGCGCAGGATTTCGTTCTCCAACCGAAGCAGAGATGGACGCGTTCGAAGAATACGCGGCCATCAACAAAGGGTATTTCGATTCGTCGGAGGACGACGTGATGAAGTATAATAGGAATTTATTCTGCGAGGCTCTCCGTCTCACCGGCGAGAAGTGGTCGAAGCCACCGCAACAATATGAACAATTAACGCCCCCCCTCATCGAGGCGAGGTAAAATTATCAAACGTTGCCCGGTCCGCGGCTATAAAATGGTTGGGGAGCACTGCTGTTAAGCAGAAGTGAAAGCTTTTGGATTCGAAGAATTCCACGCTCGCATTTTCACCACAGGTCTAGCGAAACCTGAGAATAAAGCTGAGCAGCCCAATATTGCACCAACACAGAGCGGAAACGGCGCAGGATATCGTTCCCCAATCTAAGCAGAGATGGACGCGTTCGAGGAATACGCAACCATCCACAAAGGAGGGTATTTCGATTCGTCGGAGAACGACCTGATAATGGAAAATTGGAATTTATTCTGCGAGGCTCTCCGTCTCACTGCTGGGACGGGGCCGAAGCCTCCGCATAAATATAACAATTATCGTCCCCCCCTCAACGGGGCGCGGTGAAATTATCAAACGTTGACCGGTTCGCGACTATAAAAATTTTGGGGAGCACTGCTGTAATGCACAAGTGAAAGCTTTTGGATTCGACGAATTGCAAGCTCTTATTATCACCACTGCTCCAGCGAAACGTGAGAATTAAGCTGTACAACCCAATCTTGCACCAACACAGAGTGGAACCACGCGCGGGATCTCGTTCTCCAACCGAAGCAGAGATGGACGCGTTCGAAGAATACGCGATCATCCTCAAAGGGTATTTCGATTCGTCGGTTGACGACGTGATAAAGAAAAGATGGAATTTGTTCTGCGAGGCTCACCGTCCCACTGGCGAGAAGTGGTCGAAGCCACCGCAACAATATAAACAATTAACGCCCCCGCTCATCGAGGCGAGGTAAAATTATCAAACGTTGCCCGGTCCGCGGCTATAAAATGGTTGGGGAGCACTGCTGTTCAGCACAAGTGAAAGCTTTTGGATTCGAAGAATTGCAAGCTCTTAATATCACCATAGGTCTTGCGAACCCTGAGAATTAAGCTTTGGAGCCCAATATTGCACCAACACAGAGTGGAACCACGCGCAGGATATCGTTCTCCAATCGAAGCAGAGATGGACGCGTTCGAGGAATACGCAACCATCCACAAAGGAGGGTATTTCGATTCGTCGGAGAACGACCTGATAAAGAAAAATTGGAATTTATTCTGCGAGGCTCTCCGTCTCACTGCTGAGATGGGGCCGAAGCCTCCGCAAAAATATAATCAATTATCGGCCCCCCCTCAACGGGGCGCGGTAAAACTATCAAACGTTGACCGGTTCGCGACTATAAAAATTTTGGGGAGCACTGCTAGTTAAGCACAAGTGAAAGCTTTTGGATTCGAAGAATTCCACGCTCGCATTTTCACCACAGGTCTAGCGAAACCTGAGAATAAAGCTGTGCAGCCCAATATTGCACCAACACAACGCGGAAACCGCGTAGGATATCATTCCCCAATCGAAGCAGAGATGGACGCGTTCGAGGAATACGCAACCATCCACAAAGGAGGGTATTTCTATTTGTCGGAGAACGACCTGATAATGGAAAATTGGAATTTATTCTGCGAGGCTCTCCGTCTCACTGCTGGGACGGGGCCGAAGCCTCCGCAAAAATATAACAATTATCGTCCCCCCCTCAACGGGGCGCGGTAAAATTATCAAACGTTGACCGGTTCGTGACTATAAAAATTTTGGGGAGCACTGCTGTAAAGCACAAGTGAAAGCTTTTGGATTCGACGAATTGCAAGCTCGTATTATCACCGCAGGTCTAGCGAAACCCGAGAATTAAGCTGTACAATCCAATATTGCACCAACACAGAGTGGAACCCGCGCAGGATTTCGTTCTCCAACCGAAGCAGAGATGGACGCGTTCGAAGAATACGCGGCCATCAATAAAGGGTATTTCGATTCGTTGGAGGACGACGTGATGATGTATAATAGGAATTTATTCTGCGAGGCTCTCCGTCTCACGGGCGAGAAGTGGTCGAAGCCACCGCAACAATATGAACAATTAACGCACCCCCTCATCGAGGCGAGGTAAAATTATCAAACGTTGCCCGATCCGCGGCTATAAAATGGTTGGGGAGCACTGCTGTTAAGCACAAGTGAAAGCTTTTGGATTCGAAGAATTCCACGCTCGCATTTTCACCACAGGTCTAGCGAAACCTGAGAATAAAGCTGTGCAGCCCAATATTGCACCAACACAGAGCGGAAACGGCGCAGGATATCGTTCCCCAATCGAAGCAGAGATGGACGCGTTCGAGGAATACGCAACCATCCACAAAGGAGGGTATTTCGATTCGTCGGAGAACGACCTGATAATGGAAAATTGGAATTTATTCTGCGAGGCTCTCCGTCTCACTGCTGAGACGGGGCCGAAGCCTCCGCAAAAATATAACAATTATCGTCCCTCCCTCAACGGGGCGCGGTAAAATTATCAAACGTTGACCGGTTCGCGACTATAAAAATTTTGGGGAGCACTGCTAGTTAAGCACAAGTGAAAGCTTTTGGATTCGAAGAATTCCACGCTCGCATTTTCACCACAGGTCTAGCGAAACCTGAGAATAAAGCTGTGCAGCCCAATATTGCACCAACACAGAGCGGAAACCGCGTAGGATATCATTCCCCAATCGAAGCAGAGATGGACGCGTTCGAGGAATACGCAACCATCCACAAAGGAGGGTATTTCTATTTGTCGGAGAACGACCTGATAATGGAAAATTGGAATTTATTCTGCGAGGCTCTCCGTCTCACTGCTGGGACGGGGCCGAAGCCTCCGCAAAAATATAACAATTATCGTCCCCCCCTCAACGGGGCGCGGTAAAATTATCAAACGTTGACCGGTTCGCGACTATAAAAATTTTGGGGAGCACTGCTGTAATGCACTGATTCGACGAATTGCAAGCTCTTATTATCACCACTGGTCCAGCGAAACGTGAGAATTAAGCTGTACAACCCAATCTTGCACCAACACAGAGTGGAACCACGCGCGGGATCTCGTTCTCCAACCGAAGCAGAGATGGACGCGTTCGAAGAATACGCGATCATCCTCAAAGGGTATTTCGATTCGTCGGTTGACGACGTGATAAAGAAAAGTTGGAATTTGTTCTGCGAGGCTCACCGTCCCACTGGCGAGAAGTGGTCGAAGCCACCGCAACAATATAAACAATTAACGCCCCCCCTCATCGAGGCGAGGTAAAATTATCAAACGTTGCCCGGTCCGCGGCTATAAAATGGTTGGGGAGCACTGCTGTTCAGCACAAGTGAAAGCTTTTGGATTCGAAGAATTGCAAGCTCTTAATATCACCATAGGTCTTGCGAACCCTGAGAATTAAGCTTTGGAGCCCAATATTGCACCAACACAGAGTGGAACCACGCGCAGGATATCGTTCTCCAATCGAAGCAGAGATGGACGCGTTCGAGGAATACGCAACCATCCACAAAGGAGGGTATTTCGATTCGTCGGAGAACGACCTGATAAAGAAAAATTGGAATTTATTCTGCGAGGCTCTCCGTCTCACTGCTGAGATGGGGCCGAAGCCTCCGCAAAAATATAAACAATTATCGTCCCCCACTCAACGGGGCGCGGTAAAACTATCAAACGTTGACCGGTTCGCGACTATAAAAATTTTGGGGAGCACTGCTGTAAAGCACAAGTGAAAGCTTTTGGATTCGACGAATTGCAAGCTCTTATTATCACCACTGGTCCAGCGAAACGTGAGAATTAAGCTGTACAACCCAATCTTGCACCAACACAGAGTGGAACCACGCGCGGGATCTCGTTCTCCAACCGAAGCAGAGATGGACGCGTTCGAAGAATACGCGATCATCCTCAAAGGGTATTTCGATTCGTCGGTTGACGACGTGATAATGGAAAATTGGAATTTATTCTGCGAGGCTCTCCGTCTCACTGCTGGACGGGGCCGAAGCCTCCGCAAAAATATAACAATTATCGTCCCCCCCTCAACGGGGCGCGGTAAAATTATCAAACGTTGACCGGTTCGCGACTATAAAAATTTTGGGGAGCACTGCTAGTTAAGCACAAGTGAAAGCTTTTGGATTCGAAGAATTCCACGCTCGCATTTTCACCACAGGTCTAGCGAAACCTGAGAATAAAGCTGTGCAGCCCAATATTGCACCAACACAGAGCGGGAACCGCGTAGGATATCATTCCCCAATCGAAGCAGAGATGGACGCGTTCGAGGAATACGCAACCATCCACAAAGGAGGGTATTTCGATTCGTCTGAGAACGACCTGATAATGGAAAATTGGAATTTATTCTGCGAGGCTCTCCGTCTCACTGCTGAGACGGGCCGAAGCCTCCGCAAAAATATAACAATTATCGTCCCTCCCTCAACGGGGCGCGGTAAAATTATCAAACGTTGACCGGTTCGCGACTATAAAAATTTTGGGGAGCACTGCTGTAAAGCACAAGTGAAAGCTTTTGGATTCGACGAATTACAAGCTCGTATTATCACAACAGGTCTAGCGAAACCCGAGAATAAAGCTGTGCAACCGAATATTGCACCAACACAGAGTGGAAACCGCGCAGGATATCGTTCTCCAATCGAAGCAGAGATGGACGCGTTCGAGGAATACGCAACCATCCACAAAGGAGGGTATTTCGATTCGTCGGAGAACGACCTGATAAAGAAAAATTGGTATTTATTCTGCGAGGCTCTCCGCCTCACTGCTGAGACGGGGCCGAAGTCTCCGCAAAAATATAAACAATTATCGTCCCCCCCTCAACGGGGCGCGGTAAAATTATCAAACGTTGACCGGTTCGCGACTATAAAAATTTTGGGGAGCACTGCTGTAATGCACAAGTGAAAGCTTTTGGATTCGACGAATTGCAAGCTCTTATTATCACCACTGCTCCAGCGAAACGTGAGAATTAAGCTGTACAACCCAATCTTGCACCAACACAGAGTGGAACCACGCGCGGGATCTCGTTCTCCAACCGAAGCAGAGATGGACGCGTTCGAAGAATACGCGATCATCCTCAAAGGGTATTTCGATTCGTCGGTTGACGACGTGATAAAGAAAAGTTGGAATTTGTTCTGCGAGGTTCACCGTTCCACTGGCGAGAAGTGGTCGAAGCCACCGCAACAATATAAACAATTAACGCCCCCCCTCATCGAGGCGAGGTAAAATTATCAAACGTTGCCCGGTCCGCGGCTATAAAATGGTTGGGGAGCACTGCTGTTCAGCACAAGTGGAAGTTTTTGGATTCGAAGAATTCCACGCTCGCATTTTCACCACAGGTCTAGCAAAACCTGAGAATAAAGCTGTGCAGCCCAATATTGCACCAACACAGAGTGGAACCACGCGCAGGATATCGTTCTCCAATCGAAGCAGAGATGGACGCGTTCGAGGAATACGCAACCATCCACAAAGGAGGGTATTTCGATTCGTCGGAGAACGACCTGATAAAGAAAAATTGGAATTTATTCTGCGAGGCTCTCCGTCTCACTGCTGAGACGGGGCCGAAGCCTTCGCAAAAATATAAACAATTATCGTCCCCCTCCTCTACGGGGCGCGGTAAAATTATCAAACGTTGACCGGTTCGTGACTATAAAAATTTTGGGGAGCACTGCTGTAAAGCACAAGTGAAAGCTTTTGGATTCGACGAATTGCAAGCTCTTATTATCACCACTGGTCCAGCGAAACGTGAGAATTAAGCTGTACAACCCAATCTTGCACCAACACAGAGTGGAACCACGCGCGGGATCTCGTTCTCCAACCGAAGCAGAGATGGACGCGTTCGAAGAATACGCGATCATCCTCAGTAGGATATATAGGGGGGTTCTAATTCACTTCCCAATTCAGGCGGTTCTGAGGAACTTTCCAATTCACGGGAGAGCGGTACCGCATTGCACAAGCATTACGTCATCTAGGCCAAGGACAAAGCTGTTAGGCACCGCCCCCTTCTTTCTTACGTCATCTAGGCCAAGGACAGAGCTGCTGAGTCATCACTTAATGGTATTGCACAAGCATTACGTCATCTAGGCCAAGGACAAAGCTGTTAGGCACCGCCCCCTTCTTTCTGACGTCATCTAGGCCAAGGACAGAGCTGCTGAGTCATCACTTAAGGGGTGGTACCGCAGCGCGGTATTGCGCAAGCATATATTACATCATATTTTATTGCATCATATTTTTTCGCGGGGAGGGGGGGACAATCCCTATGAAAGATGATACTCCTTTGGTATTGCACAAGCATTACGTCATCTAGGCCAAGGACAAAGCTGTTAGGCACCGCCCCCTTCTTTCTGACGTCATCTAGGCCAAGGACAGAGCTGCTGAGTCATCACTTAATGGTATTGCACAAGCATTACGTCATCTAGGCCAAGGACAAAGCTGTTAGGCACCGCCCCCTTCTTTCTTACGTCATCTAGACATCACCCTTATCTCTAAGGGTAGCAATGAATAAATAGGACACGAGGGAATGTGAATTGTAGTCTTTGCAAACGTTTCATCGTTGCAAACGTTTGCCGTGACAAAAAAAAAGTTTTTTAATATTCATAGTTAAAAACGGTGCCACCGTTACATTGCAAAGTGCAATTATATTTTGAGAACTGGAAATTAACAAATTAAAGTTGAAAGGAATATTTTTGTCGACAACTGTGCGGTAGCAAGATGATTGAAACGTGGAAAAAAATGTTGAGGTGTTTGACAAGCATGTCAATGCTGCTGAAAACTATGGATGAGTATCACGAATGGCATCGCTCGTACATCGAGTCTCTGCAATGCTGCATCAATTATCTATCCAGTGCAAAGGATGAATTGTCGGGGAGCATGAAATCTAGTTTAACATCAACTATGTGTCGTATGAAAACTTTGAACGTTTCATTGCACAAACGTATTTCCTCGCCACACACCGGTAGAGGTTTATATGATCGCGGCGGTGCGAGAGCCTCGACGCTCCGTTGGGAAAATGTCGAGTCGGCGTTTAAAAGTCGCATATCGACTGGCATCGTTATCAACGTGGAACATATCGATCCTAAACAATTTTTACAACATGCAAAACGAATGGTTACAGGACGCGTTACAGAATTTTTAAACGTGCATTCATCGCTGAAAGCTAGCGTGACGTTGGAGGCAGAATTCATGCAACACACCAACGAGGTTTCCGTGAAAAGTTTCGGCACGCGAAACGTTGCATTGTTTCGGACAAGCAATCTACGACAGTGGTATCAGAGAGACATTGTGCCAACACTTTTGACATCGTTGGAAGAGTTTCAAGAGCGAGACAGCGGGTGGGCACTGTCGAAGATACTGCATTTGATTGTGAACTTTAGCAAATACCAGCCATTGCAAGCCGGCTGCATCACTGAAACCTACTTGCCTCGAACGATACAGTTGAAAAGAGCGGTCGTGGACGTGAATAGCAAGGATGAGGCATGCTTTTTTTGGGCGGTCGTGGTGGGTCTCTATCCGGCCAAGACAAATCCATCGCGTTTATCATCATATCCACACTACAAAACAGTGCTTCAAACCGAAGGTTTTCAATCACCCATGCTATTCAAAGACATTCGAAAATTTGAACGAAAAAACGATGTTTCCATAAACGTGTTCGAATCGGTGCGCAAGAAATGTGTAACACTTCATTTGACTGAGAAGAAACGGAGAAGACATATCAATTTGCTGTTTATCCAGAATGCTGCAAAAACGCACGGCCATTTCGCATGTATACGAAATTTGCCAAGATTGGTTTCATCACAGCTTAGCAAGCATAAGTGCACGAAGCATATTTGTGATCGGTAAGTTGCACGTTTTTTTGTTTTTTAAATTCTTTGAAGCAAGAAAAGTTTTCTTCCCACAGGTGCCTGCAATATTTCCCTACGCCGGAGAGATTAAACATTCATACAATCGACTGTGAACGAATGAATGATTGTGCTCTGACGCTTCCAACGAGCGAAGATAAGTGGTTGCACTTTAAAAACTTTCTAAACAAAGAACAGGCACCGTTCATTATCTATGCTGACTTGGAGTGTCTGCTGCTGCCTGAGGAACAGGAGGGAGAAGACCGTGCAGCACGCGTACAATATCAACAACACCACGCGTTTAGTATAGGATACTATATACATTGTCGCTACGATGAATCGCTGTGCGAGTATCAGGTTTATCGTGATAAAGCGGGATGCACTGCATGGTTTGCAAACAGGTTGTACGAGCTGAGTCAGAAATTACAGCCGCTATTTGATAAAACGGTACCAATGAATTCACTAACTGAAGCAGAAAAATTAAATTTTCGTACAGCCACACATTGTCATGTCTGCGAGAAAACGTTTGAGGAAAACGATATACGAGTGCGTGATCATTGTCATTTCACGGGCGCATATCGTGGTCCAGCTCATAACGAATGCAATTTAAGCTATCAATCTTCGTACGTGATACCAGTAGTTTTCCATAATTTATCAGGCTACGATGCACATTTCATTATAAAAGAATTAGCAAATTCGTTTGAGGGACGGATAGACGTATTACCATTGACGAAAGAGAAGTATATCTCATTCACGAAAAACGTTTCCATCGGGAGACAGCCGGGTGAAGAACGAAAGTATGTAAAGTTCTTGAAATTTCGCTTCATCGACTCATTCAAGTTCTTGAACTCAAGTCTGGACAAGCTGTCATCGTATTTAGACAAAAATAAATTCCGCATCGTACGAGGTGAATTTACACATCTTTCTAACGATGATTTCAACCTGTTGACTAGAAAAGGCGTGTTTCCATACGACTATCTGGCATCGTACGATAAATTAAATGATACATGTTTACCGCCGCGCGAAGCATTTTACAATCGGTTAAATGGTAGCGAGATATCCGACGTCGATTACCTTCATGCAAATACTGTTTGGTCGCGTTTCACCATACAAACGCTAGGAGAGTACAGTGATTTATATCTAAAATTGGATGTATTGTTGTTGGCAGATGTTTTCGAAAATTTTCGCGATGACTGTCTCGAGAATTATAAGCTTGATCCAGCACATTATTTCACGCTCCCCGGTTTCGCGTGGGATGTGATGTTGAAAATGACGAAGATTGAATTGGAGTTGTTCACCGACGTCGATATGCTTTTGTTCGTGGAGCGAGGAATACGTGGTGGATTGAGCCAATGTTCTCACAGATATGCATATGCAAACAACAAATATTTGTCTACGCACGATTCGAGTAAACCATCCACCTACTTAATGTATTTTGACGTGAATAATTTGTATGGTTGGGCCATGTCGCAACCTCTACCGCACAGAGACTTTCGATGGGTGGAGGATATTGATAATTTCAACGTTGAATCCATTCCAATCGATAGCCCTGTAGGATACATTTTGGAGGTTGATTTAGAGTATCCACGCGAAATTCACGATGCTCACGCAGATCTTCCATTTTGTCCAAGTCACGATGCAGCAACCAGCTCGAGTCAAAGAAAGTTGCTGGCAACACTTCGCAATAAGGAGCGATATGTTATACATTATCGATACCTCCAGCAAAGTTTAAAACATAATCTGAAATTGAAGAAAATTCATCGAATTCTAGAGTTTCAACAGTCACGATGGTTGCATGAATATATCGACTTGAATACAAAATTACGCACCAACGCAACCAACGATTTTTCAAAGAATTTGTTCAAATTAATGAACAATGCTGTGTTTGGAAAAACGATGGAGAACGTTCGAAATCATGCGATCGTGAAATTACTTTCTCGATGGAATGGTAGACACGGAGTTGAACGATTGATAGCTAGACCAAATTTTCACAGTTATACAGTGTTTTCTAAAGACTTCGTCGCAATTCAGATGAAAAAGCTGCTCGTTAAATTTTACAAGCCCATCTACGTAGGCATGTCCATATTGGATATATCAAAATTTCATTTATACACTTTTCATTACGAGTACATGTATCCAAAATTCCAGCAAAATTGTAAGATTTTATACACGGACACGGATAGTCTGATATATGAAATCACTTGCGATGACGCGTACGAGACGCTGCTGAAACGTGATATCCATCGATATGACACCAGTAATTATACAGTGAACAACGTTTACGGTGTTCCGATTGCAAACAAGAAACAGCTCGGATTGATGAAGGATGAGAATGGCGGTAAAATCATGACAGAGTTCGTAGGACTTCGTTCGAAAATGTATGCGATTCGCGTGCATGATGATTGCGAAACCAAAAAGATCAAAGGCATTAGGACAAACGTTACCGCTCGGGATATAAGTTTCGAAGACTATGTCGAATGTCTTAATAATCATACCGAAAAGAGTGTTAGCAGTAATTGTATAGCGTCTGTACGACATCAGGTGTATTCGATGTCGGAAATAAAATTAGCATTGAGCCCGTACGATGATAAGCGATATATTTGTAATAATTTGATTAATACTCTTCCTTGGGGGCATTACAGTATCGATTGAGAAATTTTATCTATAAAAAGAAAAAAAGTATGGAGACGCATCCTATGAAAACATTATATTCTATGCGCTTCAGATTGGGAAGTAGGAGGTTTGTTTTGTAAATAAAAAAATACATCTTAATTCAAAATGCTTTTTATTATAAAAAAAATTTTATTACATTAAGTAGGATTGAGTAGTAGATTGAGAAGTATGAGGGATTGTTTTTAAATAACTCATAATTAAAAAAAATGATTTTTATTATAAAAAATTTTTTACATTTTTGAAATTTTTAAAACATTACTTCAAAATATTGACTGGGTTGAGGGATTCCTTTTTTTATGATACAAATTATTGCTCATTGATGTCCTGAAAAGAAAAAAAGTTTTTTAATATTAATCATTTTTTTTTTATTAATAAATATAAAAATTATTTTTAAGTGTTAATTATTAATAAATATAAAAATTGGTAACTTACGCACCATATCTAATGGAATATCAATTGTGGCAAACGCGTCCCATTCATCAGCACTATGCCTCACGGCATACTGCCATCCCCTGATGAACGCTGTTCGCTCCTCCTCCGTGTTGAAAATCTGTAATAATATTTATTAATTAAAATATCTTTAATAAAATATTATTTATTTCTTTATACTTACCATCAACTCCAAATACCCACTGAGGGAAACTTCAGCCTCAATAATTAGGTATAACATCTTGAAATGTGCTTGGACATTGCCAACACCCATTGTTTTATACAAGTACCCCCTCCGGAAAAGATGCAATGAAATCTCGTGAGATTAGAAAAGACGTTTCGTTGCAGTAGATAATGAAATCTGAACTCGCGAAATTCAATCAGTGCTAATCGAGAGAACTGATGTGACCAGATGTTTTGGCCTGGTAACTCCAAACCGTTAAAGAACGCCACTACTACAGCTTGCTAGATTAGAAAAGTCTCATAGAGGAAAGACAAAATTCCTCAGACTTTACAAGTCAACATCAACCGCGAAAGGATGCTGTTACAGATTATAAAACGCTCCTCTTACAATGATATGGATAAGAACCGTAAAACATCTGGGGCACAATTCCACATGCGGCAAAAAGATAAGGGGGAAACTCTATACCACTCTGAAAAAAAAAGTGAAATAGAAATTCTCTCGGTGATGTAGGATTGTGTTCAGATGTTTCCCCAGCTTGACAACTCAGCATCAGCAGCGAAATAATGCTGTTACAGATTATGAAACGCACCTCTTGCAATGATATGAATAAGAATCATGAAGCACGTTCGAGGGTACAATCCTACATGCGGTAAAAAGATAAGGGGGAAACTCTATACCACTCTGAAAAAGTGGAGTAGAAACTCTCTCGAGGGGTGGTACAGCGCTATTGCAAGGATGAGGATTGTTTTTAAATAAAAAATCATTCACATAATTTTTTATTTGATAAAGTATATATATTTTTTGTACAAGCGTTTTTTAAGTAATTTTTTGAACAATGTTCGTTAGTGGATTGTATTCCATGATACGGTCATGTATTATTAAGCAGTAGGCTGTTGTCGATGGGGGGACGTCGGTTCGACATTCAAATTCAATTCGCACGTCAACCGTAGCATTTTTTAACACTTCGTTTTGTCGAGAACAATCGAGAACGACGAGTGGACCGTATTGCAAGAAATCCGTGACATCGAGTAGCGCTTCACCGTTTCCATAGTATGATTCTTGGAATTTTGCATACATGTCATAGAGCAACGCGTATTTACCTTTCTCGAAATCGATATTTAGATCATCGTATGGATAGGTTTCCGAGTTCAAGTAAAGTCGAATATTTGTCAATGCACAATGATCGAATCGTGTAGCCGTTTTCATTAAGTTGTTCTTTCGATTGGTTTGCAAAGCGAATATCACGTATCGCGGTTTTTCCATTTGTAGAGCCGTTTTTATCGCCCATGTATGCTTCGTAGTTGTGTGTAGTAGAGGATATTCGTACAGATCCCACGATCGAAAGGTCATGTCGATTGGTCTGTCGCTGTCTAAAATCTGTAGCATGGACAGCTTATGTACTTCATCCAATGTGACGTGAGGCATTCGCCATTGAATTTTGTATAGATTCAGAATAGGTTTCGCGTTGTTGGAAGGACTGTACAACGCATTCGCGTCGGTACGCGAGCGAATCAAAATTAATTCGTGCCGAGCATTTATCACGATGCGTTTGTAGTCTTCGCAGAAGCCTAATAAAACACTCATAGGTACGCAAAAGTTGAAATATATTGCAGCCGTGGCCGTTGCAGTCTGCTTCTGTCCATCATCACCATACAGCCAACCAGCGTTGGACAATGCGCTGCTTCTCGTTCTAGACAGACTCACATAATTCTTCAAAGTTGTCGTCGCGCCAGGATTTCTGGACCGATCAATTTCCACTCCATTCAATTCATAGCGTATTTCCTCAAACATAAACGCAACAGTATTGTTCTCGAGAGTTACCGTATCGATGTGGGATTCTCCTTCAACCGGTAATTCGAGTTTTCCTGGTAAACTAAGTTTTCCCTCAACGTATAGGAAGCTTTTACATGGGAGCGTGTATAGGTCTTGTTGTTGAATGGGTATCCTTATCTCATCGCTGTTTTCAAACGTTGTGTTAGCATACGGATTGTATGTGTGCAGCTCAATCTTCGTTATGCGATTGTCGAAGATTGGCGCTTCGGAGATGTTCAAAATGTCATCAAACATGATCTTTCACTTTTTAACAATAAAGCCCAAAGATTGTAGATACTTTGCGTTTTTCACAGTTAATTTCTTACGAATCGTCAACCTTTTTTCTGCGGTTAGTTTCTTGCTGTTGTTACCGATGCTGTTGTTCAATGTATGGAATACCGTATTATGAATTAGCATTGCTTCGTCGCGCGTGTAGTCGCACCGTGATTTCTTCACCTCGAAAATCAATCAAACGTCCGGATTGATCAACTATGCGAATGGTTAAATCGTCAATTACTCGTGCAACGATTGGAAGGTAAATGACTCGCGCAGGCGTTTCCGACAATTTATATCCTGGTGGTACCTGAGGCGCGAACTCATGTATCGTGTGAACGAGTTTACCATTGTCGTACGATCCGGTGGTTATGTTACATTCCACTCGTACGATATTCACGCTGATGATATTCACTGGTGTGTTCGATGTATGCCACACGTTTGGTGGTAAAACATGATCTATGGAAAATCCTAGGATGGATCCCACGTTGCCAGGCTTTGCAAAGTTTATTTGATAGTTGCTTTTAATTTCACTTTTCATGGTGTTGTTGTTCGCCCGTAAGACCAGCGGATATTCTGAGGCGGCAGTCTCATCGACATTTTTTGGAGGATATCGCACGCATATTTCACGCCTCAAGTACGCGTTGATTGCATCCAATTCGTATGAACCGTCGGGGATGATGATCTCCTCATCTTTTTCACCGAAGTAGAATCTATTGTTTCCAATGTTGGCGCTGATGTTCGGTATCGTATAATAAGTTTGCAAATCGAGCAATCCCAGCTCATATTCGCCATTGCTCAGATCTATGGGGGGAAAGTACTTTGATGATAGTATGCTGCTTCTTCCCGACAATGTAAACGTAAATGACTTTTTCGCATACATCGTGTAGAGAGACTCTTTCCAGGGTCTTTTATTCTCGGAGAAATTTCGCACACAATTGACCACACACGCTTTCGTCGTAGTTTTGAAAACGTTCGTGGTTATATAAGATCGCCACGTTCGCGCCGAAATAGTGAATCAACTCAATCGGCGGTTGAAGATTTCCAAAACTATCAAAGTATTTGACACGCGAGCCGTGTTTTATATAGGCGACCCAGTGCGTTCCCGGTCCACGACTATTATCTAGATTGACTATACCTCGCTCGTTTACCCACGCACGCAGCGGTAAATCGTCACGCATAAAAACTCCACGAAAATACGGTAATCCTTTACACATGACCATCAATTCGATATCTGTCGTCGTGTTGTCCTTCTTCGTTGTTTTTTTTTTTCCTTCAAACCTTTTCCATGCTTATACGGTGCGAGATGTATCCCACGACCCTCCATGGCTCGATTGTGTCGCTCCGCTTCTTGTAATTGTTTCTTAGCAGCTTTTGCAGCGTTTATAGCTTTGACTACCCCCGCGGCACCACCCGTCAATGCGCCTATAGCCGACAAAGCGGGTAACAGCAACGGTAGAAAACCACCACGTTTGGCGATCGGGAGAATTCGTTTAGTTGTTTTTTTTTTCTTTTCACCTTTTTTCTTTATCAAACCCATGCCCAATTTCGTTTTAGCTTTCATGGCTGCCAACACTGCAGTCGCGGACACCTTCTCTCCCAAAGTTGCGTCTCCGGACGTTATCCGATGCAGTGCTCGATCAGCCAAAACGTGATCGGCCTTGTGACGATTTTCAAGATCTTTGTATCGCGAATACGCTATATCGTGCTCTCGACAGGCTGTATCCAACGGATTGATTCCTCGATCCCCACGAGCTAATCGCGCAGTCAGTTTCGTACCAGGACCGCAGAATTGATATCCAGGTATATGCAATTCAAACGGTAGCGCGTTTATAGCTCTGTTTAAAAACCCCTTGCCCGTATGCGAACCGAGTGAATGATGATTCATAAGCTATTTTACCTACTATCTCTTTTAAAAAGAACACGTTCGGGGGAGGGGAGTGACTGATACCTACGGTGTTCGAGCTCTCATATAAATACTACCTCCCCTCCCTCATCGAATCAATCAAATCATGCATTTTGTAAGGCAATCTTTGGATATTCGTGTTCCAACGTGTCGCGCGTTCGACGATTGTGACGAGACGATGCGAAAACATGGATCATTGTTACCAGGCAATGTACGATGTGTCATAAGCGGTCCGTCAGGATGCGGTAAAACAAACGTTATGATCAGCCTGCTGGAGAGTGCGAACGGACTACGATTTGCAAACGTTTATGTATACTCAAAATCGCTGAATCAGCCAAAATATCAATACTTGAGCAAACTGTTCTCATCCGTGGGGAAGGATGTAGGCTACTTCGCGTTCACAGACAACGCTGACGTAATACCCCCTGCAGAGGTACGGCCCGATTCGATATTTATCTTCGACGATGTGGCGTGTGACGAGCAGGATATCATGAGAGAGTATTTTGCGATGGGTAGACATTCACACGTCGATTGCTTCTACTTGGGTCAGTCGTATGCGAGAATACCTAAACATTTAATTCGTGACAATGCCAATCTACTGGTTTTGTTCAAACAGGATACCATGAACTTGCGTCACATTTATCAGGATCATGTAAATACCGATATGTCGTTTGAAACGTTTAGCGCGTTATGTGTAAATTGTTGGCGAAAGAAGTATGGATTTCTCGTAATCGATAAAGACAGTCCTACAAATCGCGGTCGTTACAGACGTGGATTTAACGAGTTTGTCATACTGTAACGAGTACAGTTGCTCGGTAAGGGTGGTTGGTGCTGTATCGTGGGCTGTAAATCTCTCTTGCGCTTCCAATATGTCAGCTCAAAAGGAAAAGAATGAAAAGCTGCGAGCTTCGATCGTGAATGAAATAGCGAAGACCAGTGATACCATACGTAAAAAGTATTTAGCGTTGAAAGTTGGGAAAATGATGGCCGAGACGAATTTGCGAACGACTTTACAGCCAATCGTTGAACCGTTGAAACAGCTAGTTCAAAATACATCTACTGTTGAACCGGATAGTGACACCACGTTCTCGGATATTAAGGAAACACCACCACCGTCCCCCCATACAAAAAAAAGAAGATTCTCGGATATTAGGGGAATGACACCATCATCCTCTATGAAAAAAAGAAGAAGAATAAAGAAGAAAAAGAATGTTGAAGTAACACTCGCTGACGACGAGATCGAGTCAACGATGTCGCAACAGGATACTTTCGAATCACCGAGCACGGTATCTTTGGAATCTTCGATGCGTAATATTTTTGAAAATCCAGAAACTCATCGAGAGGAAAATCAACATCTAACCGAGAATTTCGGACCTTTGGCGCGTGAATATTTAGAAAAATTTTTTACCGGATCAATGAAAAATTCCGACAACGTGTTCGGGGTATATTTCCAGGACAATAAACTGATGTTGGGAAATTCAGCGTTTGAAGTGAACAGCAATGACGATATCATCATTAACGGAGTAAGGTATGAGGGGACTCATGGTCTTTATGAATTAATATTCAACAGAGTACCCGACAAGCAGTTGTACACCGAGGATGATAAGAATGTGTACAAAAGAATTCTCATTCTCACGCAAGCGCATCGACGTGGGAATCAGCTAAAGGGAAACAAAGGTTATAAGTATAAGAAAATTATAGGACCGATGTTTTCGTCACGTGGTGGGAAGGGGATACAACTTCCAACTTCTATGCGTGTGACTAACAATCCGATTGATTACGTGCATTGGGATGATCCAAACGAACTCGTCGATCGTGTGAAATTGTTAACCGCTTCGAAGAATGCCGGACATTCCAACCATAACAATGAAATAATGTCAATAATTGAAGAACTTCGTGAAGCCGATATAATTATAAATTAAAGCGCGTGCATTCATTGAGTTAGTGATGAATGAAATGTCAATTGGTACAGCTCGATAGAATGCTCATTCGTCTTAATTGTTGTAAAACGAATCAAACAATATCCTCGGGGGAGGACAACGGTGAAAGCTGGAACTTGAGATTTCAAAGTCTATGGATAAAACTGGATGAGATATTTCAACGAATACTGTGGATTGAAGAGCAGGTCAAACAGTTGTATGAGTTGACGATAAGTGAAGAAAAAGATTAGCTTGAAACAATGTCTATCGACAAATTTGGTATGGTGTTTCGCGAAGCGAACAAACCCGAGTCAAATGTTTCTTCGATTTTCTATCCCGGCGTTTTTAAAAGTTATGTGCATGATAATGCTATATGTTTAAATGATGACGCTAAATTATATAATGCGAAAGGTATGAGGATCGGACGCGTGGCGAATCCTGAAGCAAACGATCATGTTGCAACCAAAGTATACGTGGACACGCTTAACGTGAAGCTTGAGTCCGAGATTGTGAAGAAACTGGTCAAAGAACTGAAAACCGCTAAAGAGACGATAAAGTCTGAAATATTAGCTGAACAGAATGAAAAACTGATCAAAGACCTGAAAACCATTAAAGAAACGATAAAGTCTGAAATACTGGCTACGATACAAGGCATTCGATATGATGTAAATGAAAATATGAAATCAACTGATATCAACGAGACCTTGAAGGAGAAAGTAAAAAGAAGACGAGTTTGAAATATTGACAAGAAACGTGTCGACGGTCCTTGAGGGGAATCCATGGATAGCAATCATCATACATGAACATACTGTACAAGATGTATCTGTACCTGTTCCTGTACCTGTCTGTAGCTGTTCCTGTACCTGTCTGTAGTTGTTCCTGTACCTGTCTGTACCTGTCCATACCTGTCTGTAGCTGTTCCTGTACCTGTCTGTAGCTGTTCATGTACCTGTCTGTAGCTGTTCATGTACCTGTCTGTAGCTGTTCACGTACCTGTCTGTAGCTGTTCATGTACCTGTCCATCCCTGTCTGTAGCTGTTCATGTACCTGTCTATACCTGTCTGTAGCTGTTCCTATACCTGTCTGTAGCTGTTCATGTACCTGTCTGTAGCTGTACCTGTGTCTGTAGCTGTTCCTATACCTGTCTGTAGTTGTTCCTGTACCTGTCTGTACCTGTCTGTACCTGTCTGTAGCTGTATCTGTACCTGTCTGTACCTGTACCTGTATTATCAATATTAAGTAGCATTTATCGAGTCATCAAGTTATCATAAAAATCATCAACCTTGAGAGAAAAAATGAGGGGATGGAAATATAACTGAAGATTTTAAGAAAAGTATATATGAGGTAAAGACTCTATTGAAAAGCGAGTTGAGTAGCGACAGCAAGAGACGATACGCGTAGCTTTCAACGAGTTGGATAGCTGAATCAGTCATCGCTTCAATAGTTGGATTGAAAAGTGAATAATCGGTTAATGAGAGAGCGCTACAAGAACGATGATGAGTAAAGAAAACGTGGTGGAAGAACTGCATGCTCCGGCGAGACGTTTTTACCCGCGTAGACGTGTAATCGTGCGAGGATTCGATGATCTTTGGCAAGCCGATATCGTTGAAGTTCAAAAATATGCACGAGACAATGGAGGGCATCGATATATTCTCACGATAATCGATGTATTTAGCAAATATGCATGGACGGTTCCTTTGAAGAGTAAAAATGCGAGCGACGTGTGCAAAGCTTTCGCGTCAGCGTTGAAGAAAGATGGTAGAGTCCCGAATAACTTGCAGACCGACATGGGGAAAGAATTCTACAATACAACGTTTCAAGATTATCTAAAGAGTCGTAACATACATCATTATTCTACATTTAGCACTATGAAAGCTTCCGTCGTGGAACGTTTCAATCGCACGCTGAAGAATAGCATGTGGAAATTTTTCTCATTGAGTGGAAAATATCGCTGGATCGATGCGCTTCCCACGTTGACTGAGGGCTACAATAATCGAAAACATCGTACAATCCGCATGCGACCTGTCGACGTGAGCCGTAAAAATGCTGGACACCTTCTGTCCACCGTGTACAGCAACGTGAAGATTGCTGGTCCTGCCAAATTCAAGGTCGATGATCGTGTGCGTGTCAGCAAGTTTAAAACCTTATTCAACAAAGGATACACGCCAAACTGGTCAACTGAAATATTCAAGATTATCGCGGTAAAACGAACGAATCCTGTCACATATCTCTTAGTCGACTCTACGAACAAACCTATCGCCGGAGGATTTTATGAACATGAGATACGTGCGGCAAAATATCCTGATATATACTTAGTTGAAAAAATATTACGCAGAAAAGGAAATAAAGTATATGTGAAATGGCTGGGAATGGATGCCTCACATAATTCGTGGATATCTAAAACGAATATACTTTAATTATATTTTTTCTACTTGTATTTTTTAGTTATGATAATTAATTTTTGTAAAACGACTATACTTATTATATTGTGATAATTCTGCTTCATTTCTCTGTAGGAATTGTATGTAATGTTGTAATAAAAAAAAATATAAAAGAGGTATTCTTGAATAATTTTATTTTTAAAATAATGTATTGTTACAAAAGACAATTTTCACACAACATTAATATTTTAACCTATCCGTTTTTTGTGCCTCGACTGCAATGATATTAGTGCATGAAGCCACCAGTTCACAATCAATCAATGAACTTTGATCAAAAAATTCGCTCTCGATAATCGCTTTCACGATATTCTTCGCGTTGGTATCCCTCACCACAATGACAAAATTCATAAATTTATCGGTAATCGTAGGAACATTGCCGATCAGCCATGAATACATGTTGTGTATGCAGAATTCGAGATTGTATAAGTTACGCATAGTTTTTTCCGTGATGTATAGAGCTGTGAACTGATTCGACAATTTCACTAGATTCATACCATTGAGATTAACTATTTGCAATGTCAAATCATCACTCATTTTTTTACACTGTTTCTGCATAGAAAGTAAATTGGAAATACACTCCTTCGTGCGCAACAACTCTGTCCATGCATCCCGGGAAAATGTGATCTCGTTACCACGGTTATCCCCCATAGTTAGTTCCACACAAATATCATCGCCAACGTGTACACCAATTTCGAGATATTTAAAATAATTGCCAGCTATGGAATATCTTCGACTCAAGATTCTGTGCAAACTACTCGATGATTGTGAAATGGAGTCGCTGTTGTCAAAACTCCTGCAACAGATTTTTTTTTTTTTAAAGAATTAAATGTTTTTCAAAATTTTTTTTTCACAAGTTTTTCATCTTTCTACTTACATATTATTTAGTCTCCTCTTTTTGTGTGACTCCTCGATGCTTGAATGATCACATTCAGTGAGCGGATGATTGTTGTAATACATCATGCTTTTTTCGTGTTGATTGTCTCGATCTGACGCGCAACGCTTGGAATACAATGTTCTTATAGGATGCATTGGCCCCCACCTTTTTACATTTTCTTAGAAAAGGGGCGGTGCCTAACAGCTTTGTCCTTGGCCTAGATGACGTAATGCTTGTGCAATACCATTAAGTGATGACTCAGCAGCTCTGTCCTTGGCCTAGATGACGTAAGAAAGAAGGGGGTATGACTCTTGATGTTAAACTAGATTTCATGCTCCCCGACAATTCATCCTTTGCACTGGATAGGTAATTGATGCAGCATTGCAGAGACTCGATGTACGAGCGATGCCATTCGTGACACTCGTCCATAGTTTTTAGCAGCATTGACATGCTTGTCAAACACCTCAACATTTTTTTCCACGTTTCAATCATCTTGCTACCGCACAGTTGTCGACAAAAATATTCCTTTCAACTTTAATTTGCTAATCTCCAGTTCTCAAAATATAATTGCACTTTGCAATGTAACGGTGGCACCGTTTTTAACTATGAATATTAAATAACTTTTTTTGTCACGGCAAAAGTTTGCAACGATGGAACGTTTGCAAAGACTACAATTCACATTCCATCGTGTCCTATTTATTAATTGCTACTCTTAGAGATAAGGGTGATGTCTAGATGACGTAAGAAAGAAGGGGGCGGTGCCTAACAGCTTTGTCCTTGGCCTAGATGACGTAATGCTTGTGCAATACCATTAAGTGATGACTCAGCAGCTCTGTCCTTGGCCTAGATGACGTCAGAAAGAAGGGGGCGGTGCCTAACAGCTTTGTCCTTGGCCTAGATGACGTAATGCTTGTGCAATACCAAAGGAGTATCATCTTTCATAGGGATTGTCCCCCCCCCCCTCCCCGCGAAAAAATATGATGCAATAAAATATGATGTAATATATGCTTGCGCAATACCGCTCTGCGGTACCACCCCTTAAGTGATGACTCAGCAGCTCTGTCCTTGGCCTAGATGACGTCAGAAAGAAGGGGGCGGTGCCTAACAGCTTTGTCCTTGGCCTAGATGACGTAATGCTTGTGCAATACCATTAAGTGATGACTCAGCAGCTCTGTCCTTGGCCTAGATGACGTAAGAAAGAAGGGGGCGGTGCCTAACAGCTTTGTCCTTGGCCTAGATGACGTCAGAAAGAAGGGGGCGGTGCCTAACAGCTTTGTCCTTGGCCTAGATGACGTAATGCTTGTGCAATGCGGTACCGCTCTCCCGTGAATTGGAAAGTTCCTCAGAACCGCCTGAATTGGGAAGTGAATTAGAACCCCCCTATATATCCTACTATCCTCAAAGGGTATTTCGATTCGTCGGTTGACGACGTGATAAAGAAAAGTTGGAATTTGTTCTGCGAGGCTCACCGTCCCACTGGCGAGAAGTGGTCGAAGCCACCGCAACAATATAAACAATTAACGCCCCCCCTCATCGAGGCGAGGTAAAATTATCAGACGTTGCCCGGTCCGCGGCTATAAAATTGTTGGGGAGCACTGCTGTTCAGCACAAGTGAAAGCTTTTGGATTCGAAGAATTGCAAGCTCTTAATATCACCATAGGTCTTGCGAACCCTGAGAATTAAGCTTTGGAGCCCAATATTGCACCAACACAGAGTGGAACCATGCGCAGGATATCGTTCTCCAATCGAAGCAGAGATGGACGCGTTCGAGGAATACGCAACCATCCACAAAGGAGGGTATTTCGATTCGTCAGAGAACGACCTGATAAAGAAAAATTGGAATTTATTCTGCGAGGCTCTCCGTCTCACTGCTGAGACGGGGCCGAAGCCTTCGCAAAAATATAAACAATTATCGTCCCCCTCCTCAACGGGGCGCGGTGAAATTATCAAACGTTGACCGGTTCGTGACTATAAAAATTTTGGGGAGCACTGCTGTAAAGCACAAGTGAAAGGTTTTGGATTCGACGAATTGCAAGCTCTTATTATCACCACAGGTCTAGCGAAACCCGAGAATTAAGCTGTACAATCCAATATTGCACCAATACAGAGTGGAACCCGCGCAGGATTTCGTTCTCCAACCGAAGCAGAGATGGACGCGTTCGAAGAATACGCGGCCATCAACAAAGGGTATTTCGATTCGTCGGAAGACGACGTGATGAAGTATAATAGGAATTTATTCTGCGAGGCTCTCCGTCTCACCGGCGAGAAGTGGTCGAAGCCACCGCAACAATATGAACAATTAACGCCCCCCCTCATCGAGGCGAGGTAAAATTATCAAACGTTGCCCGGTCCGCGGCTATAAAATGGTTGGGGAGCACTGCTGTTAAGCACAAGTGGAACCTTTTGGATTCGAAGAATTCCACGCTCGCATTTTCACCACAGGTCTAGCAAAACCTGAGAATAAAGCTGTGCAGCCCAATATTGCACCAACACAGAGTGGAAACCGCGCAGGATTTCGTTCTCCAACCGAAACAGAGATGGACGCGTTCGAAGAATACGCGGCCATCAACAAAGGGTATTTCGATTCGTCGGAGGACGACGTGATGAAGTATAATAGGAATTTATTCTGCGAGGCTCTCCGTCTCACCGGCGAGAAGTGGTCGAAGCCACCGCAACAATATGAACAATTAACGCCCCCCCTCATCGAGGCGAGGTAAAATTATCAAACGTTGCCCGGTCCGCGGCTATAAAATGGTTGGGGAGCACTGCTGTTAAGCACAAGTGAAAGCTTTTGGATTCGAAGAATTCCACGCTCGCATTTTCACCACAGGTCTAGCGAAACCTGAGAATAAAGCTGAGCAGCCCAATATTGCACCAACACAGAGCGGAAACGGCGCAGGATATCGTTCCCCAATCTAAGCAGAGATGGACGCGTTCGAGGAATACGCAACCATCCACAAAGGAGGGTATTTCGATTCGTCGGAGAACGACCTGATAATGGAAAATTGGAATTTATTCTGCGAGGCTCTCCGTCTCACTGCTGGGACGGGGCCGAAGCCTCCGCATAAATATAACAATTATCGTCCCCCCCTCAACGGGGCGCGGTGAAATTATCAAACGTTGACCGGTTCGCGACTATAAAAATTTTGGGGAGCACTGCTGTAATGCACAAGTGAAAGCTTTTGGATTCGACGAATTGCAAGCTCTTATTATCACCACTGGTCCAGCGAAACGTGAGAATTAAGCTGTACAACCCAATCTTGCACTAACACAGAGTGGAACCACGCGCGGGATCTCGTTCTCCAACCGAAGCAGAGATGGACGCGTTCGAAGAATACGCGATCATCCTCAAAGGGTATTTCGATTCGTCGGTTGACGACGTGATGAAGTATAATAGGAATTTATTCTGCGAGGCTCTCCGTCTCACCGGCGAGAAGTGGTCGAAGCCACCGCAACAATATGAACAATTAACGCCCCCCCTCATCGAGGCGAGGTAAAATTATCAAACGTTGCCCGGTCCGCGGCTATAAAATGGTTGGGGAGCACTGCTGTTAAGCACAAGTGGAACCTTTTGGATTCGAAGAATTCCACGCTCGCATTTTCACCACAGGTCTAGCAAAACCTGAGAATAAAGCTGTGCAGCCCAATATTGCACCAACACAGAGTGGAAACCGCGCAGGATTTCGTTCTCCAACCGAAACAGAGATGGACGCGTTCGAAGAATACGCGGCCATCAACAAAGGGTATTTCGATTCGTCGGAGGACGACGTGATGAAGTATAATAGGAATTTATTCTGCGAGGCTCTCCGTCTCACCGGCGAGAAGTGGTCGAAGCCACCGCAACAATATGAACAATTAACGCCCCCCCTCATCGAGGCGAGGTAAAATTATCAAACGTTGCCCGGTCCGCGGCTATAAAATGGTTGGGGAGCACTGCTGTTAAGCACAAGTGAAAGCTTTTGGATTCGAAGAATTCCACGCTCGCATTTTCACCACAGGTCTAGCGAAACCTGAGAATAAAGCTGAGCAGCCCAATATTGCACCAACACAGAGCGGAAACGGCGCAGGATATCGTTCCCCAATCTAAGCAGAGATGGACGCGTTCGAGGAATACGCAACCATCCACAAAGGAGGGTATTTCGATTCGTCGGAGAACGACCTGATAATGGAAAATTGGAATTTATTCTGCGAGGCTCTCCGTCTCACTGCTGGGACGGGGCCGAAGCCTGCGCATAAATATAACAATTATCGTCCCCCCCTCAACGGGGCGCGGTGAAATTATCAAACGTTGACCGGTTCGCGACTATAAAAATTTTGGGGAGCACTGCTGTAATGCACAAGTGAAAGCTTTTGGATTCGACGAATTGCAAGCTCTTATTATCACCACTGGTCCAGCGAAACGTGAGAATTAAGCTGTACAACCCAATCTTGCACTAACACAGAGTGGAACCACGCGCGGGATCTCGTTCTCCAACCGAAGCAGAGATGGACGCGTTCGAAGAATACGCGATCATCCTCAAAGGGTATTTCGATTCGTCGGTTGACGACGTGATAAAGAAAAGATGGAATTTGTTCTGCGAGGCTCACCGTCCCACTGGCGAGAAGTGGTCGAAGCCACCGCAACAATATAAACAATTAACGCCCCCCCTCATCGAGGCGAGGTAAAATTATCAAACGTTGCCCGGTCCGCGGCTATAAAATGGTTGGGGAGCACTGCTGTTCAGCACAAGTGAAAGCTTTTGGATTCGAAGAATTGCAAGCTCTTAATATCACCATAGGTCTTGCGAACCCTGAGAATTAAGCTTTGGAGCCCAATATTGCGCCAACACAGAGTGGAACCACGCGCAGGATATCGTTCTCCAATCGAAGCAGAGATGGACGCGTTCGAGGAATACGCAACCATCCACAAAGGAGGGTATTTCGATTCGTCGGAGAACGACCTGATAAAGAAAAATTGGAATTTATTCTGCGAGGCTCTCCGTCTCACTGCTGAGATGGGGCCGAAGCCTCCGCAAAAATATAATCAATTATCGGCCCCCCCTCAACGGGGCGCGGTAAAACTATCAAACGTTGACCGGTTCGCGACTATAAAAATTTTGGGGAGCACTGCTAGTTAAGCACAAGTGAAAGCTTTTGGATTCGAAGAATTCCACGCTCGCATTTTCACCACAGGTCTAGCGAAACCTGAGAATAAAGCTGTGCAGCCCAATATTGCACCAACACAACCCGGAAACCGCGTAGGATATCATTCCCCAATCGAAGCAGAGATGGACGCGTTCGAGGAATACGCAACCATCCACAAAGGAGGGTATTTCTATTTGTCGGAGAACGACCTGATAATGGAAAATTGGAATTTATTCTGCGAGGCTCTCCGTCTCACTGCTGGGACGGGGCCGAAGCCTCCGCAAAAATATAACAATTATCGTCCCCCCCTCAACGGGGCGCGGTAAAATTATCAAACGTTGACCGGTTCGTGACTATAAAAATTTTGGGGAGCACTGCTGTAAAGCACAAGTGAAAGCTTTTGGATTCGACGAATTGCAAGCTCGTATTATCACCGCAGGTCTAGCGAAACCCGAGAATTAAGCTGTACAATCCAATATTGCACCAACACAGAGTGGAACCCGCGCAGGATTTCGTTCTCCAACCGAAGCAGAGATGGATGCGTTCGAAGAATACGCGGCCATCAATAAAGGGTATTTCGATTCGTTGGAGGACGACGTGATGATGTATAATAGGAATTTATTCTGCGAGGCTCTCCGTCTCACGGGCGAGAAGTGGTCGAAGCCACCGCAACAATATGAACAATTAACGGCGCAGGATATCGTTCCCCAATCGAAGCAGAGATGGACGCGTTCGAGGAATACGCAACCATCCACAAAGGAGGGTATTTCGATTCGTCGGAGAACGACCTGATAATGGAAAATTGGAATTTATTCTGCGAGGCTCTCCGTCTCACTGCTGAGACGGGGCCGAAGCCTCCGAAAAAATATAACAATTATCGTCCCTCCCTCAACGGGGCGCGGTAAAATTATCAAACGTTGACCGGTTCGCGACTATAAAAATTTTGGGGAGCACTGCTGTAATGCACAAGTGAAAGCTTTTGGATTCGACGAATTGCAAGCTCTTAATATCACCACTGGTCCAGCGAAACATGAGAATTAAGCTGTACAACCTAATCTTGCACCAACACAGAGTGGAACCACGCGCGGGATCTCGTTCTCCAACCGAAGCAGAGATGGACGCGTTCGAAGAATACGCGATCATCCTCAAAGGGTATTTCGATTCGTCGGTTGACGACGTGATAAAGAAAAGTTGGAATTTGTTCTGCGAGGTTCACCGTCCCACTGGCGAGAAGTGGTCGAAGCCACCGCAACAATATAAACAATTAACGCCCCCCCTCATCGAGGCGAGGTAGAATTATCAAACGTTGCCCGGTCCGCGGCTATAAAATGGTTGGGGAGCACTGCTGTTAAGCACAAGTGGAAGCTTTTGGATTCGAAGAATTCCACGCTTGCATTTTCACCACAGGTCTAGCAAAACCTCAGAATAAAGCTGTGCAGCCCAATATTGCACCAACACAGAGTGGAAACCGCGCAGGATTTCGTTCTCCAACCGAAGCAGAGATGGACGCGTTCGAAGAATACGCGGCCATCAACAAAGGGTATTTCGATTCGTCGGAGGACGACGTGATGAAGTATAATAGGAATTTATTCTGCGAGGCTCTCCGTCTCACCGGCGAGAAGTGGTCGAAGCCACCGCAACAATATGAACAATTAACGCCCCCCCTCATCGAGGCGAGGTAAAATTATCAAACGTTGCCCGGTCCGCGGCTATAAAATGGTTGGGGAGCACTGCTGTTAAGCACAAGTGGAACCTTTTGGATTCGAAGAATTCCACGCTCGCATTTTCACCACAGGTCTAGCAAAACCTGAGAATAAAGCTGTGCAGCCCAATATTGCACCAACACAGAGTGGAAACCGCGCAGGATTTCGTTCTCCAACCGAAGCAGAGATGGACGCGTTCGAAGAATACGCGGCCATCAACAAAGGGTATTTCGATTCGTCGGAGGACGACGTGATGAAGTATAATAGGAATTTATTCTGCGAGGCTCTCCGTCTCACCGGCGAGAAGTGGTCGAAGCCACCGCAACAATATGAACAATTAACGCCCCCCCTCATCGAGGCGAGGTAAAATTATCAAACGTTGCCCGGTCCGCGGCTATAAAATGGTTGGGGAGCACTGCTGTTAAGCACAAGTGAAAGCTTTTGGATTCGAAGAATTCCACGCTCGCATTTTCACCACAGGTCTAGCGAAACCTGAGAATAAAGCTGAGCAGCCCAATATTGCACCAACACAGAGCGGAAACGGCGCAGGATATCGTTCCCCAATCTAAGCAGAGATGGACGCGTTCGAGGAATACGCAACCATCCACAAAGGAGGGTATTTCGATTCGTCGGAGAACGACCTGATAATGGAAAATTGGAATTTATTCTGCGAGGCTCTCCGTCTCACTGCTGGGACGGGGCCGAAGCCTCCGCATAAATATAACAATTATCGTCCCCCCCTCAACGGGGCGCGGTGAAATTATCAAACGTTGACCGGTTCGCGACTATAAAAATTTTGGGGAGCACTGCTGTAATGCACAAGTGAAAGCTTTTGGATTCGACGAATTGCAAGCTCTTATTATCACCACTGGTCCAGCGAAACGTGAGAATTAAGCTGTACAACCCAATCTTGCACCAACACAGAGTGGAACCACGCGCGGGATCTCGTTCTCCAACCGAAGCAGAGATGGACGCGTTCGAAGAATACGCGATCATCCTCAAAGGGTATTTCGATTCGTCGGTTGACGACGTGATAAAGAAAAGATGGAATTTGTTCTGCGAGGCTCACCGTCCCACTGGCGAGAAGTGGTCGAAGCCACCGCAACAATATAAACAATTAACGCCCCCGCTCATCGAGGCGAGGTAAAATTATCAAACGTTGCCCGGTCCGCGGCTATAAAATGGTTGGGGAGCACTGCTGTTCAGCACAAGTGAAAGCTTTTGGATTCGAAGAATTGCAAGCTCTTAATATCACCATAGGTCTTGCGAACCCTGAGAATTAAGCTTTGGAGCCCAATATTGCACCAACACAGAGTGGAACCACGCGCAGGATATCGTTCTCCAATCGAAGCAGAGATGGACGCGTTCGAGGAATACGCAACCATCCACAAAGGAGGGTATTTCGATTCGTCGGAGAACGACCTGATAAAGAAAAATTGGAATTTATTCTGCGAGGCTCTCCGTCTCACTGCTGAGATGGGGCCGAAGCCTCCGCAAAAATATAATCAATTATCGGCCCCCCCTCAACGGGGCGCGGTAAAACTATCAAACGTTGACCGGTTCGCGACTATAAAAATTTTGGGGAGCACTGCTAGTTAAGCACAAGTGAAAGCTTTTGGATTCGAAGAATTCCACGCTCGCATTTTCACCACAGGTCTAGCGAAACCTGAGAATAAAGCTGTGCAGCCCAATATTGCACCAACACAACGCGGAAACCGCGTAGGATATCATTCCCCAATCGAAGCAGAGATGGACGCGTTCGAGGAATACGCAACCATCCACAAAGGAGGGTATTTCTATTTGTCGGAGAACGACCTGATAATGGAAAATTGGAATTTATTCTGCGAGGCTCTCCGTCTCACTGCTGGGACGGGGCCGAAGCCTCCGCAAAAATATAACAATTATCGTCCCCCCCTCAACGGGGCGCGGTAAAATTATCAAACGTTGACCGGTTCGTGACTATAAAAATTTTGGGGAGCACTGCTGTAAAGCACAAGTGAAAGCTTTTGGATTCGACGAATTGCAAGCTCGTATTATCACCGCAGGTCTAGCGAAACCCGAGAATTAAGCTGTACAATCCAATATTGCACCAACACAGAGTGGAACCCGCGCAGGATTTCGTTCTCCAACCGAAGCAGAGATGGATGCGTTCGAAGAATACGCGGCCATCAATAAAGGGTATTTCGATTCGTTGGAGGACGACGTGATGATGTATAATAGGAATTTATTCTGCGAGGCTCTCCGTCTCACGGGCGAGAAGTGGTCGAAGCCACCGCAACAATATGAACAATTAACGCACCCCCTCATCGAGGCGAGGTAAAATTATCAAACGTTGCCCGATCCGCGGCTATAAAATGGTTGGGGAGCACTGCTGTTAAGCACAAGTGAAAGCTTTTGGATTCGAAGAATTCCACGCTCGCATTTTCACCACAGGTCTAGCGAAACCTGAGAATAAAGCTGTGCAGCCTAATATTGCACCAACACAGAGCGGAAACGGCGCAGGATATCGTTCCCCAATCGAAGCAGAGATGGACGCGTTCGAGGAATACGCAACCATCCACAAAGGAGGGTATTTCGATTCGTCGGAGAACGACCTGATAATGGAAAATTGGAATTTATTCTGCGAGGCTCTCCGTCTCACTGCTGAGACGGGGCCGAAGCCTCCGCAAAAATATAACAATTATCGTCCCTCCCTCAACGGGGCGCGGTAAAATTATCAAACGTTGACCGGTTCGCGACTATAAAAATTTTGGGGAGCACTGCTGTAATGCACAAGTGAAAGCTTTTGGATTCGACGAATTGCAAGCTCTTAATATCACCACTGGTCCAGCGAAACATGAGAATTAAGCTGTACAACCTAATCTTGCACCAACACAGAGTGGAACCACGCGCGGGATCTCGTTCTCCAACCGAAGCAGAGATGGACGCGTTCGAAGAATACGCGATCATCCTCAAAGGGTATTTCGATTCGTCGGTTGACGACGTGATAAAGAAAAGTTGGAATTTGTTCTGCGAGGTTCACCGTCCCACTGGCGAGAAGTGGTCGAAGCCACCGCAACAATATAAACAATTAACGCCCCCCCTCATCGAGGCGAGGTAGAATTATCAAACGTTGCCCGGTCCGCGGCTATAAAATGGTTGGGGAGCACTGCTGTTAAGCACAAGTGGAAGCTTTTGGATTCGAAGAATTCCACGCTTGCATTTTCACCACAGGTCTAGCAAAACCTCAGAATAAAGCTGTGCAGCCCAATATTGCACCAACACAGAGTGGAAACCGCGCAGGATTTCGTTCTCCAACCGAAGCAGAGATGGA
Organism: Lasioglossum baleicum; assembly: GCF_051020765.1. NCBI lineage: Eukaryota > Metazoa > Arthropoda > Insecta > Hymenoptera > Halictidae > Lasioglossum > Lasioglossum baleicum. Next base: position 146,861 of record NW_027469211.1, on the reverse strand, counting down.
CGCGTTCGAAGAATACGCGGCCATCAACAAAGGGTATTTCGATTCGTCGGAGGACGACGTGATGAAGTATAATAGGAATTTATTCTGCGAGGCTCTCCGTCTCACCGGCGAGAAGTGGTCGAAGCCACCGCAACAATATGAACAATTAACGCCCCCCCTCATCGAGGCGAGGTAAAATTATCAAACGTTGCCCGGTCCGCGGCTATAAAATGGTTGGGGAGCACTGCTGTTAAGCACAAGTGGAACCTTTTGGATTCGAAGAATTCCACGCTCGCATTTTCACCACAGGTCTAGCAAAACCTGAGAATAAAGCTGTGCAGCCCAATATTGCACCAACACAGAGTGGAAACCGCGCAGGATTTCGTTCTCCAACCGAAGCAGAGATGGACGCGTTCGAAGAATACGCGGCCATCAACAAAGGGTATTTCGATTCGTCGGAGGACGACGTGATGAAGTATAATAGGAATTTATTCTGCGAGGCTCTCCGTCTCACCGGCGAGAAGTGGTCGAAGCCACCGCAACAATATGAACAATTAACGCCCCCCCTCATCGAGGCGAGGTAAAATTATCAAACGTTGCCCGGTCCGCGGCTATAAAATGGTTGGGGAGCACTGCTGTTAAGCACAAGTGAAAGCTTTTGGATTCGAAGAATTCCACGCTCGCATTTTCACCACAGGTCTAGCGAAACCTGAGAATAAAGCTGAGCAGCCCAATATTGCACCAACACAGAGCGGAAACGGCGCAGGATATCGTTCCCCAATCTAAGCAGAGATGGACGCGTTCGAGGAATACGCAACCATCCACAAAGGAGGGTATTTCGATTCGTCGGAGAACGACCTGATAATGGAAAATTGGAATTTATTCTGCGAGGCTCTCCGTCTCACTGCTGGGACGGGGCCGAAGCCTCCGCATAAATATAACAATTATCGTCCCCCCCTCAACGGGGCGCGGTGAAATTATCAAACGTTGACCGGTTCGCGACTATAAAAATTTTGGGGAGCACTGCTGTAATGCACAAGTGAAAGCTTTTGGATTCGACGAATTGCAAGCTCTTATTATCACCACTGGTCCAGCGAAACGTGAGAATTAAGCTGTACAACCCAATCTTGCACCAACACAGAGTGGAACCACGCGCGGGATCTCGTTCTCCAACCGAAGCAGAGATGGACGCGTTCGAAGAATACGCGATCATCCTCAAAGGGTATTTCGATTCGTCGGTTGACGACGTGATAAAGAAAAGATGGAATTTGTTCTGCGAGGCTCACCGTCCCACTGGCGAGAAGTGGTCGAAGCCACCGCAACAATATAAACAATTAACGCCCCCGCTCATCGAGGCGAGGTAAAATTATCAAACGTTGCCCGGTCCGCGGCTATAAAATGGTTGGGGAGCACTGCTGTTCAGCACAAGTGAAAGCTTTTGGATTCGAAGAATTGCAAGCTCTTAATATCACCATAGGTCTTGCGAACCCTGAGAATTAAGCTTTGGAGCCCAATATTGCACCAACACAGAGTGGAACCACGCGCAGGATATCGTTCTCCAATCGAAGCAGAGATGGACGCGTTCGAGGAATACGCAACCATCCACAAAGGAGGGTATTTCGATTCGTCGGAGAACGACCTGATAAAGAAAAATTGGAATTTATTCTGCGAGGCTCTCCGTCTCACTGCTGAGATGGGGCCGAAGCCTCCGCAAAAATATAATCAATTATCGGCCCCCCCTCAACGGGGCGCGGTAAAACTATCAAACGTTGACCGGTTCGCGACTATAAAAATTTTGGGGAGCACTGCTAGTTAAGCACAAGTGAAAGCTTTTGGATTCGAAGAATTCCACGCTCGCATTTTCACCACAGGTCTAGCGAAACCTGAGAATAAAGCTGTGCAGCACAATATTGCACCAACACAACGCGGAAACCGCGTAGGATATCATTCCCCAATCGAAGCAGAGATGGACGCGTTCGAGGAATACGCAACCATCCACAAAGGAGGGTATTTCTATTTGTCGGAGAACGACCTGATAATGGAAAATTGGAATTTATTCTGCGAGGCTCTCCGTCTCACTGCTGGGACGGGGCCGAAGCCTCCGCAAAAATATAACAATTATCGTCCCCCCCTCAACGGGGCGCGGTAAAATTATCAAACGTTGACCGGTTCGTGACTATAAAAATTTTGGGGAGCACTGCTGTAAAGCACAAGTGAAAGCTTTTGGATTCGACGAATTGCAAGCTCGTATTATCACCGCAGGTCTAGCGAAACCCGAGAATTAAGCTGTACAATCCAATATTGCACCAACACAGAGTGGAACCCGCGCAGGATTTCGTTCTCCAACCGAAGCAGAGATGGACGCGTTCGAAGAATACGCGGCCATCAATAAAGGGTATTTCGATTCGTTGGAGGACGACGTGATGATGTATAATAGGAATTTATTCTGCGAGGCTCTCCGTCTCACGGGCGAGAAGTGGTCGAAGCCACCGCAACAATATGAACAATTAACGCACCCCCTCATCGAGGCGAGGTAAAATTATCAAACGTTGCCCGATCCGCGGCTATAAAATGGTTGGGGATCACTGCTGTTAAGCACAAGTGAAAGCTTTTGGATTCGAAGAATTCCACGCTCGCATTTTCACCACAGGTCTAGCGAAACCTGAGAATAAAGCTGTGCAGCCCAATATTGCACCAACACAGAGCGGAAACGGCGCAGGATATCGTTCCCCAATCGAAGCAGAGATGGACGCGTTCGAGGAATACGCAACCATCCACAAAGGAGGGTATTTCGATTCGTCGGAGAACGACCTGATAATGGAAAATTGGAATTTATTCTGCGAGGCTCTCCGTCTCACTGCTGAGACGGGGCCGAAGCCTCCGCAAAAATATAACAATTATCGTCCCTCCCTCAACGGGGCGCGGTAAAATTATCAAACGTTGACCGGTTCGCGACTATAAAAATTTTGGGGAGCACTGCTAGTTAAGCACAAGTGAAAGCTTTTGGATTCGAAGAATTCCACGCTCGCATTTTCACCACAGGTCTAGCGAAACTTGAGAATAAAGCTGTGCAGCCCAATATTGCACCAACACAGAGCGGAAACCGCGTAGGATATCATTCCCCAATCGAAGCAGAGATGGACGCGTTCGAGGAATACGCAACCATCCACAAAGGAGGGTATTTCTATTTGTCGGAGAACGACCTGATAATGGAAAATTGGAATTTATTCTGCGAGGCTCTCCGTCTCACTGCTGGGACGGGGCCGAAGCCTCCGCAAAAATATAACAATTATCGTCCCCCCCTCAACGGGGCGCGGTAAAATTATCAAACGTTGACCGGTTCGCGACTATAAAAATTTTGGGGAGCACTGCTGTAATGCACTGATTCGACGAATTGCAAGCTCTTATTATCACCACTGGTCCAGCGAAACGTGAGAATTAAGCTGTACAACCCAATCTTGCACCAACACAGAGTGGAACCACGCGCGGGATCTCGTTCTCCAACCGAAGCAGAGATGGACGCGTTCGAAGAATACGCGATCATCCTCAAAGGGTATTTCGATTCGTCGGTTGACGACGTGATAAAGAAAAGTTGGAATTTGTTCTGCGAGGCTCACCGTCCCACTGGCGAGAAGTGGTCGAAGCCACCGCAACAATATAAACAATTAACGCCCCCCCTCATCGAGGCGAGGTAAAATTATCAAACGTTGCCCGGTCCGCGGCTATAAAATGGTTGGGGAGCACTGCTGTTCAGCACAAGTGAAAGCTTTTGGATTCGAAGAATTGCAAGCTCTTAATATCACCATAGGTCTTGCGAACCCTGAGAATTAAGCTTTGGAGCCCAATATTGCACCAACACAGAGTGGAACCACGCGCAGGATATCGTTCTCCAATCGAAGCAGAGATGGACGCGTTCGAGGAATACGCAACCATCCACAAAGGAGGGTATTTCGATTCGTCGGAGAACGACCTGATAAAGAAAAATTGGTATTTATTCTGCGAGGCTCTCCGCCTCACTGCTGAGACGGGGCCGAAGTCTCCGCAAAAATATAAACAATTATCGTCCCCCCCTCAACGGGGCGCGGTAAAATTATCAAACGTTGACCGGTTCGCGACTATAAAAATTTTGGGGAGCACTGCTGTAATGCACAAGTGAAAGCTTTTGGATTCGACGAATTGCAAGCTCTTATTATCACCACTGCTCCAGCGAAACGTGAGAATTAAGCTGTACAACCCAATCTTGCACCAACACAGAGTGGAACCACGCGCGGGATCTCGTTCTCCAACCGAAGCAGAGATGGACGCGTTCGAAGAATACGCGATCATCCTCAAAGGGTATTTCGATTCGTCGGTTGACGACGTGATAAAGAAAAGTTGGAATTTGTTCTGCGAGGTTCACCGTTCCACTGGCGAGAAGTGGTCGAAGCCACCGCAACAATATAAACAATTAACGCCCCCCCTCATCGAGGCGAGGTAAAATTATCAAACGTTGCCCGGTCCGCGGCTATAAAATGGTTGGGGAGCACTGCTGTTCAGCACAAGTGGAAGCTTTTGGATTCGAAGAATTCCACGCTCGCATTTTCACCACAGGTCTAGCAAAACCTGAGAATAAAGCTGTGCAGCCCAATATTGCACCAACACAGAGTGGAACCACGCGCAGGATATCGTTCTCCAATCGAAGCAGAGATGGACGCGTTCGAGGAATACGCAACCATCCACAAAGGAGGGTATTTCGATTCGTCGGAGAACGACCTGATAAAGAAAAATTGGAATTTATTCTGCGAGGCTCTCCGTCTCACTGCTGAGACGGGGCCGAAGCCTCCGCAAAAATATAAACAATTATCGTCCCCCCCTCAACGGGGCGCGGTAAAACTACCAAACGTTGACCGGTTCGCGACTATAAAAATTTTGGGGAGCACTGCTAGTTAAGCACAAGTGAAAGCTTTTGGATTCGAAGAATTCCACGCTCGCATTTTCACCACAGGTCTAGCGAAACCTGAGAATAAAGCTGTGCAGCCCAATATTGCACCAACACAGAGCGGAAACCGCGTAGGATATCATTCCCCAATCGAAGCAGAGATGGACGCGTTCGAGGAATACGCAACCATCCACAAAGGAGGGTATTTCGATTCGTCGGAGAACGACCTGATAATGGAAAATTGGAATTTATTCTGCGAGGCTCTCCGTCTCACTGCTGGACGGGGCCGAAGCCTCCGCAAAAATATAACAATTATCGTCCCCCCCTCAACGGGGCGCGGTAAAATTATCAAACGTTGACCGGTTCGCGACTATAAAAATTTTGGGGAGCACTGCTGTAAAGCACAAGTGAAAGCTTTTGGATTCGACGAATTGCAAGCTCGTATTATCACAACAGGTCTAGCGAAACCCGAGAATAAAGCTGTGCAACCCAATATTGCACCAACACAGAGTGGAAACCGCGCAGGATATCGTTCTCCAATCGAAGCAGAGATGGACGCGTTCGAGGAATACGCAACCATCCACAAAGGAGGGTATTTCGATTCGTCGGAGAACGACCTGATAAAGAAAAATTGGAATTTATTCTGCGAGGCTCTCCGTCTCACTGCTGAGACGGGGCCGAAGCCTTCGCAAAAATATAAACAATTATCGTCCCCCTCCTCAACGGGGCGCGGTGAAATTATCAAACGTTGACCGGTTCGTGACTATAAAAATTTTGGGGAGCACTGCTGTAAAGCACAAGTGAAAGGTTTTGGATTCGACGAATTGCAAGCTCTTATTATCACCACAGGTCTAGCGAAACCCGAGAATTAAGCTGTACAATCCAATATTGCACCAATACAGAGTGGAACCCGCGCAGGATTTCGTTCTCCAACCGAAGCAGAGATGGACGCGTTCGAAGAATACGCGGCCATCAACAAAGGGTATTTCGATTCGTCGGAAGACGACGTGATGAAGTATAATAGGAATTTATTCTGCGAGGCTCTCCGTCTCACCGGCGAGAAGTGGTCGAAGCCACCGCAACAATATGAACAATTAACGCCCCCCCTCATCGAGGCGAGGTAAAATTATCAAACGTTGCCCGGTCCGCGGCTATAAAATGGTTGGGGAGCACTGCTGTTAAGCACAAGTGGAACCTTTTGGATTCGAAGAATTCCACGCTCGCATTTTCACCACAGGTCTAGCAAAACCTGAGAATAAAGCTGTGCAGCCCAATATTGCACCAACACAGAGTGGAAACCGCGCAGGATTTCGTTCTCCAACCGAAGCAGAGATGGACGCGTTCGAAGAATACGCGGCCATCAACAAAGGGTATTTCGATTCGTCGGAGGACGACGTGATGAAGTATAATAGGAATTTATTCTGCGAGGCTCTCCGTCTCACCGGCGAGAAGTGGTCGAAGCCACCGCAACAATATGAACAATTAACGCCCCCCCTCATCGAGGCGAGGTAAAATTATCAAACGTTGCCCGGTCCGCGGCTATAAAATGGTTGGGGAGCACTGCTGTTAAGCACAAGTGAAAGCTTTTGGATTCGAAGAATTCCACGCTCGCATTTTCACCACAGGTCTAGCGAAACCTGAGAATAAAGCTGAGCAGCCCAATATTGCACCAACACAGAGCGGAAACGGCGCAGGATATCGTTCCCCAATCTAAGCAGAGATGGACGCGTTCGAGGAATACGCAACCATCCACAAAGGAGGGTATTTCGATTCGTCGGAGAACGACCTGATAATGGAAAATTGGAATTTATTCTGCGAGGCTCTCCGTCTCACTGCTGGGACGGGGCCGAAGCCTCCGCATAAATATAACAATTATCGTCCCCCCCTCAACGGGTCGCGGTGAAATTATCAAACGTTGACCGGTTCGCGACTATAAAAATTTTGGGGAGCACTGCTGTAATGCACAAGTGAAAGCTTTTGGATTCGACGAATTGCAAGCTCTTATTATCACCACTGGTCCAGCGAAACGTGAGAATTAAGCGGTACAACCCAATCTTGCACCAACACAGAGTGGAACCACGCGCGGGATCTCGTTCTCCAACCGAAGCAGAGATGGACGCGTTCGAAGAATACGCGATCATCCTCAAAGGGTATTTCGATTCGTCGGTTGACGACGTGATAAAGAAAAGATGGAATTTGTTCTGCGAGGCTCACCGTCCCACTGGCGAGAAGTGGTCGAAGCCACCGCAACAATATAAACAATTAACGCCCCCCCTCATCGAGGCGAGGTAAAATTATCAAACGTTGCCCGGTCCGCGGCTATAAAATGGTTGGGGAGCACTGCTGTTCAGCACAAGTGAAAGCTTTTGGATTCGAAGAATTGCAAGCTCTTAATATCACCATAGGTCTTGCGAACCCTGAGAATTAAGCTTTGGAGCCCAATATTGCACCAACACAGAGTGGAACCACGCGCAGGATATCGTTCTCCAATCGAAGCAGAGATGGACGCGTTCGAGGAATACGCAACCATCCACAAAGGAGGGTATTTCGATTCGTCGGAGAACGACCTGATAAAGAAAAATTGGAATTTATTCTGCGAGGCTCTCCGTCTCACTGCTGAGATGGGGCCGAAGCCTCCGCAAAACTATAATCAATTATCGGCCCCCCCTCAACGGGGCGCGGAAAAACTATCAAACGTTGACCGGTTCGCGACTATAAAAATTTTGGGGAGCACTGCTGTAAAGCACAAGTGAAAGCTTTTGGATTCGACGAATTGCAAGCTCTTATTATCACCACTGGTCCAGCGAAACGTGAGAATTAAGCTGTACAACCCAATCTTGCACCAACACAGAGTGGAACCACGCGCGGGATCTCGTTCTCCAACCGAAGCAGAGATGGACGCGTTCGAAGAATACGCGATCATCCTCAAAGGGTATTTCGATTCGTCGGTTGACGACGTGATAATGGAAAATTGGAATTTATTCTGCGAGGCTCTCCGTCTCACTGCTGGACGGGGCCGAAGCCTCCGCAAAAATATAACAATTATCGTCCCCCCCTCAACGGGGCGCGGTAAAATTATCAAACGTTGACCGGTTCGCGACTATAAAAATTTTGGGGAGCACTGCTAGTTAAGCACAAGTGAAAGCTTTTGGATTCGAAGAATTCCACGCTCGCATTTTCACCACAGGTCTAGCGAAACCTGAGAATAAAGCTGTGCAGCCCAATATTGCACCAACACAGAGCGGGAACCGCGTAGGATATCATTCCCCAATCGAAGCAGAGATGGACGCGTTCGAGGAATACGCAACCATCCACAAAGGAGGGTATTTCGATTCGTCTGAGAACGACCTGATAATGGAAAATTGGAATTTATTCTGCGAGGCTCTCCGTCTCACTGCTGAGACGGGCCGAAGCCTCCGCAAAAATATAACAATTATCGTCCCTCCCTCAACGGGGCGCGGTAAAATTATCAAACGTTGACCGGTTCGCGACTATAAAAATTTTGGGGAGCACTGCTGTAAAGCACAAGTGAAAGCTTTTGGATTCGACGAATTACAAGCTCGTATTATCACAACAGGTCTAGCGAAACCCGAGAATAAAGCTGTGCAACCGAATATTGCACCAACACAGAGTGAAAACCGCGCAGGATATCGTTCTCCAATCGAAGCAGAGATGGACGCGTTCGAGGAATACGCAACCATCCACAAAGGAGGGTATTTCGATTCGTCGGAGAACGACCTGATAAAGAAAAATTGGTATTTATTCTGCGAGGCTCTCCGCCTCACTGCTGAGACGGGGCCGAAGTCTCCGCAAAAATATAAACAATTATCGTCCCCCCCTCAACGGGGCGCGGTAAAATTATCAAACGTTGACCGGTTCGCGACTATAAAAATTTTGGGGAGCACTGCTGTAATGCACAAGTGAAAGCTTTTGGATTCGACGAATTGCAAGCTCTTATTATCACCACTGCTCCAGCGAAACGTGAGAATTAAGCTGTACAACCCAATCTTGCACCAACACAGAGTGGAACCACGCGCGGGATCTCGTTCTCCAACCGAAGCAGAGATGGACGCGTTCGAAGAATACGCGATCATCCTCAAAGGGTATTTCGATTCGTCGGTTGACGACGTGATAAAGAAAAGTTGGAATTTGTTCTGCGAGGTTCACCGTTCCACTGGCGAGAAGTGGTCGAAGCCACCGCAACAATATAAACAATTAACGCCCCCCCTCATCGAGGCGAGGTAAAATTATCAAACGTTGCCCGGTCCGCGGCTATAAAATGGTTGGGGAGCACTGCTGTTCAGCACAAGTGGAAGCTTTTGGATTCGAAGAATTCCACGCTCGCATTTTCACCACAGGTCTAGCAAAACCTGAGAATAAAGCTGTGCAGCCCAATATTGCACCAACACAGAGTGGAACCACGCGCAGGATATCGTTCTCCAATCGAAGCAGAGATGGACGCGTTCGAGGAATACGCAACCATCCACAAAGGAGGGTATTTCGATTCGTCGGAGAACGACCTGATAAAGAAAAATTGGAATTTATTCTGCGAGGCTCTCCGTCTCACTGTTGAGACGGGGCCGAAGCCTTCGCAAAAATATAAACAATTATCGTCCCCCTCCTCAACGGGACGCGGTAAAATTATCAAACGTTGACCGGTTCGCGACTATAAAAATTTTGGGGAGCACTGCTGTAATGCACAAGTGAAAGCTTTTGGATTCGACTAATTGCAAGCTCTTATTATCACCACTGGTCCAGCGAAACGTGAGAATTAAGCTGTACAACCCAATCTTGCACCAACACAGAGTGGAACCACGCGCGGGATCTCGTTCTCCAACCGAAGCAGTGATGGACGCGTTCGAAGAATACGCGATCATCCTCAAAGGGTATTTCGATTCGTCGGTTGACGACGTGATAAAGAAAAGTTGGAATTTGTTCTGCGAGGTTCACCGTTCCACTGGCGAGAAGTGGTCGAAGCCACCGCAACAATATAAACAATTAACGCCCCCCCCTCATCGAGGCGAGGTAAAATTATCAAACGTTGCCCGGTCCGCGGCTATAAAATGGTTGGGGAGCACTGCTGTTCAGCACAAGTGGAAGCTTTTGGATTCGACGAATTGCAAGCTCGTATTATCACAACAGGTCTAGCGAAACCCGAGAATAAAGCTGTGCAGCCCAATATTGCACCAACACAGAGTGGAACCACGCGCAGGATATCGTTCTCCAATCGAAGCAGAGATGGACGCGTTCGAGGAATACGCAACCATGCACAAAGGAGGGTATTTCGATTCGTCGGAGAACGACCTGATAAAGAAAAATTGGAATTAATTCTGCGAGGCTCTCCGTCTCACTGCTGAGACGGGGCCGAAGCCTTCGCAAAAATATAAACAATTATCGTCCCCCTCCTCAACGGGACGCACAGTTGTCCCAAATCCCCAAAAGATGGCCAAAACCCCTAAACGTACTTCAATTTCTCAAAAAATTGGTATCCCATGGTTTTCGGGTCCGCTGATTACAAATCTGAACTCAAAATTCGAAAAAACAAAATGGCGGATCCCATATGGCGGACGCGTATGTTAAAAAATTGTTAGTTCTGTTCAAAAACTAGTATACTATGGTTTTCGGGTCCGCTGATTACAAATCTGGACTCAAAATTCGAAAAAACATAATGGCGGATCCAATATGGCGAACGCATACGTTAAAAAATTGTTACTTCTGTTCAAAAATTGGCATTGCGAGGTGTGTCGTACGTATTGCGACCACAAAGCACAAGGAGATGCTCGGAAACTCATTTGAGTTGCATATGATAATGCAACATCTGAAAAATTTGCCCGAATATCTGCTGTCTTTCTTCGCTTTGATCTTTCGCTGGAGGTTTCAAATTCTAAAGAAGGACGGCCGATAATGTTCGCATGATTGTCGCTGTCTGCAGGTATACGGAATGCAACAGATACATTAAGCCACGTAGCAAACTTTCTAAAAAAGAAATCTTCCGTTCTCTTTACACTTTGCCATTTTGTCTTAATTTTAGAAAATAAAATCCCTAATGCGGTCTTTGTTTCATGGTATGGTATGGACATGATATTTGGTCCCCTCAGGGTTTCAAATTCATTTACCAATCCTCTCCTCTTTCCACTCTCACCATCGCCTTTTCAGCGGGACCTACTGTTTATGGTGGGTTCCGAACCACCTTTTGCCAACAACACGTGAAAAACACCCCGGGTGGGTCACTTTCCGGTTTTTGACCAGACGGTCACCCATCCTAATGCCGGTCACGTTCCACGTTGTTTAACTTCGGTGATCTAACGAGAACCGGTGCTTTCAACGGGACTACGGTTGTTGGCCGGTCTTTGTTTCATGATTTACATCAATTAATTTCCCGTGCTGTTCGCATATCTGATTCTGAAGGTGTTCAGATATTATAGTAATATCACTATTCAAATAACACTTAATTATTTGAAAAATCTGTTTTCTCGTCAATCGGATTTCGCTATCACGAGACCCTGAACATAAATAATAGAAATCACTATTTGAAACATTTTGTCTAAGAATTAATGAAAAAGTTAATTAATTACTTCTATAAATTAATTTACTTAGACCTGTCTGTTCCTTTATAGGTCGCTTCCTCTCTAGCTCTCTTATTAAAACGTTTATATCTCGGTAACAAATTAACGCAAAATAATGTTATTATATTGTTTTGAAATTGTCTTTGAAATTTGCTGGAGGTGTGTGGAGGTTTTAACTTATCACTACATCTTTAAAATGTATGCGTCAAATTTTACGTTCCCCTTCCATGTAACTGTTAACCGGTTAACATTAACAATTCAGCACTAAAAACGATTGAACTTACCTCCACAAACTGTATCCATTATGTAGTATAAAAATCAGTAGCTTCCAATATAACTTATACACTTTGCACTTATATTTCGTACGTACGCTCACGCGCGTGAAAAATGCCTGTCGAACGAAAGCGAAGTTTCGACTACGACTGCAACTCAGGTAAAAAAATGCAAGCATTTTCCCGTTTACCCCACTACGGAGTCACTATTAGAGTACCCATCCCAATGGGTAAAAACGTTCTAGCTCATAATTCATTTTTGGGGTTTTGGCCACGTTTCCGGGCTTTGGGACCACTGTGGGACGCGGAAAAATTATCAAACGTTGAACGGCCCGCGGCTATAAAAAAGGTTGGTGCGCACTGCTGTAAAGCACAAGTGAAAGCTTTTGGATTCGAAGAATTGCAAGCTCTTAATATCACCATAGGTCTTGCGAACCCTGAGAATAAAGCTGTGCAGCCCAATATTGCACCAACACAGAGCGGAAACGGAGCAGGATATCGTTCCCCAATCGAAGCAGAGATGGACGCGTTCGAGGAATACGCAACCATCCACAAAGGAGGGTATTTCGATTCGTCGGAGAACGACCTGATAATGGAAAATTGGAATTTATTCTGCGAGGCTCTCCGTCTCACTGCTGAGACGGGGCCGAAGCCTCCGCAAAAATATAACAATTATCGTCCCTCCCTCAACGGGGCGCGGTAAAATTATCAAACGTTGCCCGGTCCGCGGCTATAAAATGGTTGGGGAGCACTGCTATTAAGCACAAGTGAAAGCTTTTGGATTCGAAGAATTCCACGCTCGCATTTTCACCACAGGTCTAGCGACACCTCAGAATAAAGCTGTGCAGCCCAATATTGCACCAACACAGAGCGGAAACGGAGCAGGATATCGTTCCCCAATCGAAGCAGAGATGGACGCGTTCGAGGAATACGCAACCATCCACAAAGGAGGGTATTTCGATTCGTCGGAGAACGACCTGATAATGGAAAATTGGAATTTATTCTGCGAGGCTCTCCGTCTCACTGCTGAGACGGGGCCGAAGCCTCCGCAAAAATATAACAATTATCGTCCCTCCCTCAACGGGGCGCGGTAAAATTATCAAACGTTGACCGGTTCGCGACTATAAAAATTTTGGGGAGCACTGCTGTTAAGCACAAGTGGAAGCTTTTGGATTCGAAGAATTCCACGCTCGCATTTTCACCACTGGTCCAGCGAAACGTGAGAATTAAGCTGTACAACCCAATCTTGCACCAACACAGAGTTGAACCACGCGCAGGATCTCGTTCTTCAACCGAAGCAGTGATGGACGCGTTCGAAGAATACGCGATCATCCTCAAAGGGTATTTCGATTCGTCGGTTGACGACGTGATAAAGAAAAGTTGTAATTTGTTCTGCGAGGCTCACCGTCCCACTGGCGAGAAGTGGTCGAAGCCACCGCAACAATGTAAACAATTAACGCCCCCCCTCATCGAGGCGAGGTAAAATTATCAAACGTTGCCCGGTCCGCGGCTATAAAATGGTTGGGGAGCACTGCTGTTCAGCACAAGTGAAAGCTTTTGGATTCGAAGAATTGCAAGCTCTTAATATCACCATAGGTCTTGCGAACCCTGAGAATTAAGCTTTGGAGCCCAATATTGCACCAACACACAGTGGAACCACGCGCTGGATATCGTTCTCCAATCGAAGCAGAGATGGACGCGTTCGAGGAATACGCAACCATCCACAAAGGAGGGTATGTCGATTCGTCGGAGAACGACCTGATAAAGAAAAATTGGAATTTATTCTGCGAGGCTCTCCGTCTCACTGCTGAGACGGGGCCGAAGCCTTCGCAAAAATATAAACAATTATCGTCCCCCCCTCATCGAGGCGAGGTAAAATTATCAAACGTTGCCCGGTCCGCGGCTATAAAATGGTTGGGGAGCACTGCTGTTAAGCACAAATGAAAGCTTTTGGATTCGAAGAATTCCACGCTCGCATTTTCACCACAGGTCTAGCGAAACCTGAGAATAAAGCTGTGCAGCCCAATATCGCACCAACACAGAGCGGAAACCGCGCAGCATATCGTTCCCCAATCGAAGCAGAGATGGACGCGTTCGAGGAATACGCAACCATCCACAAAGGAGGGTATTTCGATCCGTCGTAGAACGACATGGTAATGGAAAATTGGTATTTATTCTGCGAGGCTCTTCGTCTCACTGCTGAGTCGGGGCCGAAGCCTCCGCACAAATATAACAATTATCGTCCCCACCTCAACGGGGAGCGGTAAAATTATCAAACGTTGACCGGTTCGCGAGTATAAAAATTTTGGGGAGGACTGCTGTAAAGCACAAGTGAAAGCTTTTGGATTCGACGAATTGCAAGCTCTTATTATCACCACTGGTCCAGCGAAACGTGAGAATTAAGCTGTACAACCCAATCTTGCACCAACACAGAGTTGAACCACGCGCGGGATCTCGTTCTTCAACCGAAGCAGTGATGGACGCGTTCGAAGAATACGCGATCATCCTCAAAGGGTATTTCGATTCGTCGGTTGACGACGTGATAAAGAAAAGTTGTAATTTGTTCTGCGAGGCTCACCGTCCCACTGGCGAGAAGTGGTCGAAGCCACCGCAACAATGTAAACAATTAACGCCCCCCCTCATCGAGGCGAGGTAAAATTATCAAACGTTGCCGGTCCGCGGCTATAAAATGGTTGGGGAGCACTGCTGTTAAGCACAAGTGGAACCTTTTGGATTCGAAGAATTCCACGCTCGCATTTTCACCACAGGTCTAGCAAAACCTGAGAATAAAGCTGTGCAGCCCAATATTGCACCAACACAGAGTGGAAACCGCGCAGGATTTCGTTCTCCAACCGAAGCAGAGATGGACGCGTTCGAAGAATACGCGGCCATCAACAAAGGGTATTTCGATTCGTCGGAGGACGACGTGATGAAGTATAATAGGAATTTATTCTGCGAGGCTCTCCGTCTCACCGGCGAGAAGTGGTCGAAGCCACCGCAACAATATGAACAATTAACGCCCCCCCTCATCGAGGCGAGGTAAAATTATCAAACGTTGCCCGGTCCGCGGCTATAAAATGGTTGGGGAGCACTGCTGTTAAGCACAAGTGAAAGCTTTTGGATTCGAAGAATTCCACGCTCGCATTTTCACCACAGGTCTAGCGAAACCTGAGAATAAAGCTGAGCAGCCCAATATTGCACCAACACAGAGCGGAAACGGCGCAGGATATCGTTCCCCAATCTAAGCAGAGATGGACGCGTTCGAGGAATACGCAACCATCCACAAAGGAGGGTATTTCGATTCGTCGGAGAACGACCTGATAATGGAAAATTGGAATTTATTCTGCGAGGCTCTCCGTCTCACTGCTGGGACGGGGCCGAAGCCTCCGCATAAATATAACAATTATCGTCCCCCCCTCAACGGGGCGCGGTGAAATTATCAAACGTTGACCGGTTCGCGACTATAAAAATTTTGGGGAGCACTGCTGTAATGCACAAGTGAAAGCTTTTGGATTCGACGAATTGCAAGCTCTTATTATCACCACTGGTCCAGCGAAACGTGAGAATTAAGCTGTACAACCCAATCTTGCACCAACACAGAGTGGAACCACGCGCGGGATCTCGTTCTCCAACCGAAGCAGAGATGGACGCGTTCGAAGAATACGCGATCATCCTCAAAGGGTATTTCGATTCGTCGGTTGACGACGTGATAAAGAAAAGATGGAATTTGTTCTGCGAGGCTCACCGTCCCACTGGCGAGAAGTGGTCGAAGCCACCGCAACAATATAAACAATTAACGCCCCCGCTCATCGAGGCGAGGTAAAATTATCAAACGTTGCCCGGTCCGCGGCTATAAAATGGTTGGGGAGCACTGCTGTTCAGCACAAGTGAAAGCTTTTGGATTCGAAGAATTGCAAGCTCTTAATATCACCATAGGTCTTGCGAACCCTGAGAATTAAGCTTTGGAGCCCAATATTGCACCAACACAGAGTGGAACCACGCGCAGGATATCGTTCTCCAATCGAAGCAGAGATGGACGCGTTCGAGGAATACGCAACCATCCACAAAGGAGGGTATTTCGATTCGTCGGAGAACGACCTGATAAAGAAAAATTGGAATTTATTCTGCGAGGCTCTCCGTCTCACTGCTGAGATGGGGCCGAAGCCTCCGCAAAAATATAATCAATTATCGGCCCCCCCTCAACGGGGCGCGGTAAAACTATCAAACGTTGACCGGTTCGCGACTATAAAAATTTTGGGGAGCACTGCTAGTTAAGCACAAGTGAAAGCTTTTGGATTCGAAGAATTCCACGCTCGCATTTTCACCACAGGTCTAGCGAAACCTGAGAATAAAGCTGTGCAGCCCAATATTGCACCAACACAACGCGGAAACCGCGTAGGATATCATTCCCCAATCGAAGCAGAGATGGACGCGTTCGAGGAATACGCAACCATCCACAAAGGAGGGTATTTCTATTTGTCGGAGAACGACCTGATAATGGAAAATTGGAATTTATTCTGCGAGGCTCTCCGTCTCACTGCTGGGACGGGGCCGAAGCCTCCGCAAAAATATAACAATTATCGTCCCCCCCTCAACGGGGCGCGGTAAAATTATCAAACGTTGACCGGTTCGTGACTATAAAAATTTTGGGGAGCACTGCTGTAAAGCACAAGTGAAAGCTTTTGGATTAGACGAATTGCAAGCTCGTATTATCACCGCAGGTCTAGCGAAACCCGAGAATTAAGCTGTACAATCCAATATTGCACCAACACAGAGTGGAACCCGCGCAGGATTTCGTTCTCCAACCGAAGCAGAGATGGACGCGTTCGAAGAATACGCGGCCATCAATAAAGGGTATTTCGATTCGTTGGAGGACGACGTGATGATGTATAATAGGAATTTATTCTGCGAGGCTCTCCGTCTCACGGGCGAGAAGTGGTCGAAGCCACCGCAACAATATGAACAATTAACGCACCCCCTCATCGAGGCGAGGTAAAATTATCAAACGTTGCCCGATCCGCGGCTATAAAATGGTTGGGGAGCACTGCTGTTAAGCACAAGTGAAAGCTTTTGGATTCGAAGAATTCCACGCTCGCATTTTCACCACAGGTCTAGCGAAACCTGAGAATAAAGCTGTGCAGCCCAATATTGCACCAACACAGAGCGGAAACGGCGCAGGATATCGTTCCCCAATCGAAGCAGAGATGGACGCGTTCGAGGAATACGCAACCATCCACAAAGGAGGGTATTTCGATTCGTCGGAGAACGACCTGATAAAGAAAAATTGGAATTTATTCTGCGAGGCTCTCCGTCTCACTGCTGAGATGGGGCCGAAGCCTCCGCAAAAATATAATCAATAATCGGCCCCTCCTCAACGGGGCGCGGTAAAACTATCAAACGTTGACCGGTTCGCGACTATAAAAATTTTGGGGAGCACTGCTAGTTAAGCACAAGTGAAAGCTTTTGGATTCGAAGAATTCCACGCTCGCATTTTCACCACAGGTCTAGCGAAACCTGAGAATAAAGCTGTGCAGCCCAATATTGCACCAACACAACGCGGAAACCGCGTAGGATATCATTCCCCAATCGAAGCAGAGATAGACGCGTTCGAGGAATACGCAACCATCCACAAAGGAGGGTATTTCTATTTGTCGGAGAACGACCTGATAATGGAAAATTGGAATTTATTCTGCGAGGCTCTCCGTCTCACTGCTGGGACGGGGCCGAAGCCTCCGCAAAAATATAACAATTATCGTCCCCCCCTCAACGGGGCGCGGTAAAATTATCAAACGTTGACCGGTTCGTGACTATAAAAATTTTGGGGAGCACTGCTGTAAAGCACAAGTGAAAGCTTTTGGATTCGACGAATTGCAAGCTCGTATTATCACCGCAGGTCTAGCGAAACCCGAGAATTAAGCTGTACAATCCAATATTGCACCAACACAGAGTGGAACCCGCGCAGGATTTCGTTCTCCAACCGAAGCAGAGATGGACGCGTTCGAAGAATACGCGGCCATCAATAAAGGGTATTTCGATTCGTTGGAGGACGACGTGATGATGTATAATAGGAATTTATTCTGCGAGGCTCTCCGTCTCACGGGCGAGAAGTGGTCGAAGCCACCGCAACAATATGAACAATTAACGCACCCCCTCATCGAGGCGAGGTAAAATTATCAAACGTTGCCCGATCCGCGGCTATAAAATGGTTGGGGAGCACTGCTGTTAAGCACAAGTGAAAGCTTTTGGATTCGAAGAATTCCACGCTCGCATTTTCACCACAGGTCTAGCGAAACCTGAGAATAAAGCTGTGCAGCCCAATATTGCACCAACACAGAGCGGAAACGGCGCAGGATATCGTTCCCCAATCGAAGCAGAGATGGACGCGTTCGAGGAATACGCAACCATCCACAAAGGAGGGTATTTCGATTCGTCGGAGAACGACCTGATAATGGAAAATTGGAATTTATTCTGCGAGGCTCTCCGTCTCACTGCTGAGACGGGGCCGAAGCCTCCGCAAAAATATAACAATTATCGTCCCTCCCTCAACGGGGCGCGGTAAAATTATCAAACGTTGACCGGTTCGCGACTATAAAAATTTTGGGGAGCACTGCTAGTTAAGCACAAGTGAAAGCTTTTGGATTCGAAGAATTCCACGCTCGCATTTTCACCACAGGTCTAGCGAAACCTGAGAATAAAGCTGTGCAGCCCAATATTGCACCAACACAGAGCGGAAACCGCGTAGGATATCATTCCCCAATCGAAGCAGAGATGGACGCGTTCGAGGAATACGCAACCATCCACAAAGGAGGGTATTTCTATTTGTCGGAGAACGACCTGATAATGGAAAATTGGAATTTATTCTGCGAGGCTCTCCGTCTCACTGCTGGGACGGGGCCGAAGCCTCCGCAAAAATATAACAATTATCGTCCCCCCCTCAACGGGGCGCGGTAAAATTATCAAACGTTGACCGGTTCGCGACTATAAAAATTTTGGGGAGCACTGCTGTAATGCACTGATTCGACGAATTGCAAGCTCTTATTATCACCACTGGTCCAGCGAAACGTGAGAATTAAGCTGTACAACCCAATCTTGCACCAACACAGAGTGGAACCACGCGCGGGATCTCGTTCTCCAACCGAAGCAGAGATGGACGCGTTCGAAGAATACGCGATCATCCTCAAAGGGTATTTCGATTCGTCGGTTGACGACGTGATAAAGAAAAGTTGGAATTTGTTCTGCGAGGCTCACCGTCCCACTGGCGAGAAGTGGTCGAAGCCACCGCAACAATATAAACAATTAACGCCCCCCCTCATCGAGGCGAGGTAAAATTATCAAACGTTGCCCGGTCCGCGGCTATAAAATGGTTGGGGAGCACTGCTGTTCAGCACAAGTGAAAGCTTTTGGATTCGAAGAATTGCAAGCTCTTAATATCACCATAGGTCTTGCGAACCCTGAGAATTAAGCTTTGGAGCCCAATATTGCACCAACACAGAGTGGAACCACGCGCAGGATATCGTTCTCCAATCGAAGCAGAGATGGACGCGTTCGAGGAATACGCAACCATCCACAAAGGAGGGTATTTCTATTTGTCGGAGAACGACCTGATAAAGAAAAATTGGTATTTATTCTGCGAGGCTCTCCGCCTCACTGCTGAGACGGGGCCGAAGTCTCCGCAAAAATATAAACAATTATCGTCCCCCCCTCAACGGGGCGCGGTAAAATTATCAAACGTTGACCGGTTCGCGACTATAAAAATTTTGGGGAGCACTGCTGTAATGCACAAGTGAAAGCTTTTGGATTCGACGAATTGCAAGCTCTCATTATCACCACTGCTCCAGCGAAACGTGAGAATTAAGCTGTACAACCCAATCTTGCACCAACACAGAGTGGAACCACGCGCGGGATCTCGTTCTCCAACCGAAGCAGAGATGGACGCGTTCGAAGAATACGCGATCATCCTCAAAGGGTATTTCGATTCGTCGGTTGACGACGTGATGAAGTATAATAGGAATTTATTCTGCGAGGCTCTCCGTCTCACCGGCGAGAAGTGGTCGAAGCCACCGCAACAATATGAACAATTAACGCCCCCCCTCATCGAGGCGAGGTAAAATTATCAAACGTTGCCCGGTCCGCGGCTATAAAATGGTTGGGGAGCACTGCTGTTAAGCACAAGTGGAACCTTTTGGATTCGAAGAATTCCACGCTCGCATTTTCACCACAGGTCTAGCAAAACCTGAGAATAAAGCTGTGCAGCCCAATATTGCACCAACACAGAGTGGAAACCGCGCAGGATTTCGTTCTACAACCGAAGCAGAGATGGACGCGTTCGAAGAATACGCGGCCATCAACAAAGGGTATTTCGATTCGTCGGAGGACGACGTGATGAAGTATAATAGGAATTTATTCTGCGAGGCTCTCCGTCTCACCGGCGAGAAGTGGTCGAAGCCACCGCAACAATATGAACAATTAACGCCCCCCCTCATCGAGGCGAGGTAAAATTATCAAACGTTGCCCGGTCCGCGGCTATAAAATGGTTGGGGAGCACTGCTGTTAAGCACAAGTGAAAGCTTTTGGATTCGAAGAATTCCACGCTCGCATTTTCACCACAGGTCTAGCGAAACCTGAGAATAAAGCTGAGCAGCCCAATATTGCACCAACACAGAGCGGAAACGGCGCAGGATATCGTTCCCCAATCTAAGCAGAGATGGACGCGTTCGAGGAATACGCAACCATCCACAAAGGAGGGTATTTCGATTCGTCGGAGAACGACCTGATAATGGAAAATTGGAATTTATTCTGCGAGGCTCTCCGTCTCACTGCTGGGACGGGGCCGAAGCCTCCGCATAAATATAACAATTATCGTCCCCCCCTCAACGGGTCGCGGTGAAATTATCAAACGTTGACCGGTTCGCGACTATAAAAATTTTGGGGAGCACTGCTGTAATGCACAAGTGAAAGCTTTTGGATTCGACGAATTGCAAGCTCTTATTATCACCACTGGTCCAGCGAAACGTGAGAATTAAGCGGTACAACCCAATCTTGCACCAACACAGAGTGGAACCACGCGCGGGATCTCGTTCCCCAATCGAAGCAGAGATGGACGCGTTCGAGGAATACGCAACCATCCACAAAGGAGGGTATTTCGATTCGTCGGAGAACGACCTGATAATGGAAAATTGGAATTTATTCTGCGAGGCTCTCCGTCTCACTGCTGAGACGGGGCCGAAGCCTCCGCAAAAATATAACAATTATCGTCCCTCCCTCAACGGGGCGCGGTAAAATTATCAAACGTTGACCGGTTCGCGACTATAAAAATTTTGGGGAGCACTGCTAGTTAAGCACAAGTGAAAGCTTTTGGATTCGAAGAATTCCACGCTCGCATTTTCACCACAGGTCTAGCGAAACCTGAGAATAAAGCTGTGCAGCCCAATATTGCACCAACACAGAGCGGAAACCGCGTAGGATATCATTCCCCAATCGAAGCAGAGATGGACGCGTTCGAGGAATACGCAACCATCCACAAAGGAGGGTATTTCTATTTGTCGGAGAACGACCTGATAATGGAAAATTGGAATTTATTCTGCGAGGCTCTCCGTCTCACTGCTGGGACGGGGCCGAAGCCTCCGCAAAAATATAACAATTATCGTCCCCCCCTCAACGGGGCGCGGTAAAATTATCAAACGTTGACCGGTTCGCGACTATAAAAATTTTGGGGAGCACTGCTGTAATGCACTGATTCGACGAATTGCAAGCTCTTATTATCACCACTGGTCCAGCGAAACGTGAGAATTAAGCTGTACAACCCAATCTTGCACCAACACAGAGTGGAACCACGCGCGGGATCTCGTTCTCCAACCGAAGCAGAGATGGACGCGTTCGAAGAATACGCGATCATCCTCAAAGGGTATTTCGATTCGTCGGTTGACGACGTGATAAAGAAAAGTTGGAATTTGTTCTGCGAGGCTCACCGTCCCACTGGCGAGAAGTGGTCGAAGCCACCGCAACAATATAAACAATTAACGCCCCCCCTCATCGAGGCGAGGTAAAATTATCAAACGTTGCCCGGTCCGCGGCTATAAAATGGTTGGGGAGCACTGCTGTTCAGCACAAGTGAAAGCTTTTGGATTCGAAGAATTGCAAGCTCTTAATATCACCATAGGTCTTGCGAACCCTGAGAATTAAGCTTTGGAGCCCAATATTGCACCAACACAGAGTGGAACCACGCGCAGGATATCGTTCTCCAATCGAAGCAGAGATGGACGCGTTCGAGGAATACGCAACCATCCACAAAGGAGGGTATTTCTATTTGTCGGAGAACGACCTGATAAAGAAAAATTGGTATTTATTCTGCGAGGCTCTCCGCCTCACTGCTGAGACGGGGCCGAAGTCTCCGCAAAAATATAAACAATTATCGTCCCCCCCTCAACGGGGCGCGGTAAAATTATCAAACGTTGACCGGTTCGCGACTATAAAAATTTTGGGGAGCACTGCTGTAATGCACAAGTGAAAGCTTTTGGATTCGACGAATTGCAAGCTCTCATTATCACCACTGCTCCAGCGAAACGTGAGAATTAAGCTGTACAACCCAATCTTGCACCAACACAGAGTGGAACCACGCGCGGGATCTCGTTCTCCAACCGAAGCAGAGATGGACGCGTTCGAAGAATACGCGATCATCCTCAAAGGGTATTTCGATTCGTCGGTTGACGACGTGATGAAGTATAATAGGAATTTATTCTGCGAGGCTCTCCGTCTCACCGGCGAGAAGTGGTCGAAGCCACCGCAACAATATGAACAATTAACGCCCCCCCTCATCGAGGCGAGGTAAAATTATCAAACGTTGCCCGGTCCGCGGCTATAAAATGGTTGGGGAGCACTGCTGTTAAGCACAAGTGGAACCTTTTGGATTCGAAGAATTCCACGCTCGCATTTTCACCACAGGTCTAGCAAAACCTGAGAATAAAGCTGTGCAGCCCAATATTGCACCAACACAGAGTGGAAACCGCGCAGGATTTCGTTCTCCAACCGAAGCAGAGATGGACGCGTTCGAAGAATACGCGGCCATCAACAAAGGGTATTTCGATTCGTCGGAGGACGACGTGATGAAGTATAATAGGAATTTATTCTGCGAGGCTCTCCGTCTCACCGGCGAGAAGTGGTCGAAGCCACCGCAACAATATGAACAATTAACGCCCCCCCTCATCGAGGCGAGGTAAAATTATCAAACGTTGCCCGGTCCGCGGCTATAAAATGGTTGGGGAGCACTGCTGTTAAGCACAAGTGAAAGCTTTTGGATTCGAAGAATTCCACGCTCGCATTTTCACCACAGGTCTAGCGAAACCTGAGAATAAAGCTGAGCAGCCCAATATTGCACCAACACAGAGCGGAAACGGCGCAGGATATCGTTCCCCAATCTAAGCAGAGATGGACGCGTTCGAGGAATACGCAACCATCCACAAAGGAGGGTATTTCGATTCGTCGGAGAACGACCTGATAATGGAAAATTGGAATTTATTCTGCGAGGCTCTCCGTCTCACTGCTGGGACGGGGCCGAAGCCTCCGCATAAATATAACAATTATCGTCCCCCCCTCAACGGGTCGCGGTGAAATTATCAAACGTTGACCGGTTCGCGACTATAAAAATTTTGGGGAGCACTGCTGTAATGCACAAGTGAAAGCTTTTGGATTCGACGAATTGCAAGCTCTTATTATCACCACTGGTCCAGCGAAACGTGAGAATTAAGCGGTACAACCCAATCTTGCACCAACACAGAGTGGAACCACGCGCGGGATCTCGTTCTCCAACCGAAGCAGAGATGGACGCGTTCGAAGAATACGCGATCATCCTCAAAGGGTATTTCGATTCGTCGGTTGACGACGTGATAAAGAAAAGATGGAATTTGTTCTGCGAGGCTCACCGTCCCACTGGCGAGAAGTGGTCGAAGCCACCGCAACAATATAAACAATTAACGCCCCCCCTCATCGAGGCGAGGTAAAATTATCAAACGTTGCCCGGTCCGCGGCTATAAAATGGTTGGGGAGCACTGCTGTTCAGCACAAGTGAAAGCTTTTGGATTCGAAGAATTGCAAGCTCTTAATATCACCATAGGTCTTGCGAACCCTGAGAATTAAGCTTTGGAGCCCAATATTGCACCAACACAGAGTGGAACCACGCGCAGGATATCGTTCTCCAATCGAAGCAGAGATGGACGCGTTCGAGGAATACGCAACCATCCACAAAGGAGGGTATTTCGATTCGTCGGAGAACGACCTGATAAAGAAAAATTGGAATTTATTCTGCGAGGCTCTCCGTCTCACTGCTGAGATGGGGCCGAAGCCTCCGCAAAACTATAATCAATTATCGGCCCCCCCTCAACGGGGCGCGGTAAAACTATCAAACGTTGACCGGTTCGCGACTATAAAAATTTTGGGGAGCACTGCTGTAAAGCACAAGTGAAAGCTTTTGGATTCGACTAATTGCAAGCTCTTATTATCACCACTGGTCCAGCGAAACGTGAGAATTAAGCTGTACAACCCAATCTTGCACCAACACAGAGTGGAACCACGCGCGGGATCTCGTTCTCCAACCGAAGCAGAGATGGACGCGTTCGAAGAATACGCGATCATCCTCAAAGGGTATTTCGATTCGTCGGTTGACGACGTGATAATGGAAAATTGGAATTTATTCTGCGAGGCTCTCCGTCTCACTGCTGGACGGGGCCGAAGCCTCCGCAAAAATATAACAATTATCGTCCCCCCCTCAACGGGGCGCGGTAAAATTATCAAACGTTGACCGGTTCGCGACTATAAAAATTTTGGGGAGCACTGCTAGTTAAGCACAAGTGAAAGCTTTTGGATTCGAAGAATTCCACGCTCGCATTTTCACCACAGGTCTAGCGAAACCTGAGAATAAAGCTGTGCAGCCCAATATTGCACCAACACAGAGCGGGAACCGCGTAGGATATCATTCCCCAATCGAAGCAGAGATGGACGCGTTCGAGGAATACGCAACCATCCACAAAGGAGGGTATTTCGATTCGTCTGAGAACGACCTGATAATGGAAAATTGGAATTTATTCTGCGAGGCTCTCCGTCTCACTGCTGAGACGGGCCGAAGCCTCCGCAAAAATATAACAATTATCGTCCCTCCCTCAACGGGGCGCGGTAAAATTATCAAACGTTGACCGGTTCGCGACTATAAAAATTTTGGGGAGCACTGCTGTAAAGCACAAGTGAAAGCTTTTGGATTCGACGAATTACAAGCTCGTATTATCACAACAGGTCTAGCGAAACCCGAGAATAAAGCTGTGCAACCGAATATTGCACCAACACAGAGTGGAAACCGCGCAGGATATCGTTCTCCAATCGAAGCAGAGATGGACGCGTTCGAGGAATACGCAACCATCCACAAAGGAGGGTATTTCGATTCGTCGGAGAACGACCTGATAAAGAAAAATTGGTATTTATTCTGCGAGGCTCTCCGCCTCACTGCTGAGACGGGGCCGAAGTCTCCGCAAAAATATAAACAATTATCGTCCCCCCCTCAACGGGGCGCGGTAAAATTATCAAACGTTGACCGGTTCGCGACTATAAAAATTTTGGGGAGCACTGCTGTAATGCACAAGTGAAAGCTTTTGGATTCGACGAATTGCAAGCTCTTATTATCACCACTGCTCCAGCGAAACGTGAGAATTAAGCTGTACAACCCAATCTTGCACCAACACAGAGTGGAACCACGCGCGGGATCTCGTTCTCCAACCGAAGCAGAGATGGACGCGTTCGAAGAATACGCGATCATCCTCAAAGGGTATTTCGATTCGTCGGTTGACGACGTGATAAAGAAAAGTTGGAATTTGTTCTGCGAGGTTCACCGTTCCACTGGCGAGAAGTGGTCGAAGCCACCGCAACAATATAAACAATTAACGCCCCCCCTCATCGAGGCGAGGTAAAATTATCAAACGTTGCCCGGTCCGCGGCTATAAAATGGTTGGGGAGCACTGCTGTTCAGCACAAGTGGAAGCTTTTGGATTCGAAGAATTCCACGCTCGCATTTTCACCACAGGTCTAGCAAAACCTGAGAATAAAGCTGTGCAGCCCAATATTGCACCAACACAGAGTGGAACCACGCGCAGGATATCGTTCTCCAATCGAAGCAGAGATGGACGCGTTCGAGGAATACGCAACCATCCACAAAGGAGGGTATTTCGATTCGTCGGAGAACGACCTGATAAAGAAAAATTGGAATTTATTCTGCGAGGCTCTCCGTCTCACTGTTGAGACGGGGCCGAAGCCTTCGCAAAAATATAAACAATTATCGTCCCCCTCCTCAACGGGTCGCGGTAAAATTATCAAACGTTGACCGGTTCGCGACTATAAAAATTTTGGGGAGCACTGCTGTAATGCACAAGTGAAAGCTTTTGGATTCGACGAATTGCAAGCTCTTATTATCACCACTGGTCCAGCGAAACGTGAGAATTAAGCTGTACAACCCAATCTTGCACCAACACAGAGTGGAACCACGCGCGGGATCTCGTTCTCCAACCGAAGCAGTGATGGACGCGTTCGAAGAATACGCGATCATCCTCAAAGGGTATTTCGATTCGTCGGTTGACGACGTGATAAAGAAAAGTTGGAATTTGTTCTGCGAGGTTCACCGTTCCACTGGCGAGAAGTGGTCGAAGCCACCGCAACAATATAAACAATTAACGCCCCCCCCTCATCGAGGCGAGGTAAAATTATCAAACGTTGCCCGGTCCGCGGCTATAAAATGGTTGGGGAGCACTGCTGTTCAGCACAAGTGGAAGCTTTTGGATTCGACGAATTGCAAGCTCGTATTATCACAACAGGTCTAGCGAAACCCGAGAATAAAGCTGTGCAGCCCAATATTGCACCAACACAGAGTGGAACCACGCGCAGGATATCGTTCTCCAATCGAAGCAGAGATGGACGCGTTCGAGGAATACGCAACCATCCACAAAGGAGGGTATTTCGATTCGTCGGAGAACGACCTGATAAAGAAAAATTGGAATTTATTCTGCGAGGCTCTCCGTCTCACTGTTGAGACGGGGCCGAAGCCTTCGCAAAAATATAAACAATTATCGTCCCCCTCCTCAACGGGACGCGGTAAAATTATCAAACGTTGACCGGTTCGCGACTATAAAAATTTTGGGGAGCACTGCTGTAATGCACTGATTCGACGAATTGCAAGCTCTTATTATCACCACTGGTCCAGCGAAACGTGAGAATTAAGCTGTACAACCCAATCTTGCACCAACACAGAGTGGAACCACGCGCGGGATCTCGTTCTCCAACCGAAGCAGAGATGGACGCGTTCGAAGAATACGCGATCATCCTCAAAGGGTATTTCGATTCGTCGGTTGACGACGTGATAAAGAAAAGTTGGAATTTGTTCTGCGAGGCTCACCGTCCCACTGGCGAGAAGTGGTCGAAGCCACCGCAACAATATAAACAATTAACGCCCCCCCTCATCGAGGCGAGGTAAAATTATCAAACGTTGCCCGGTCCGCGGCTATAAAATGGTTGGGGAGCACTGCTGTTCAGCACAAGTGAAAGCTTTTGGATTCGAAGAATTGCAAGCTCTTAATATCACCATAGGTCTTGCGAACCCTGAGAATTAAGCTTTGGAGCCCAATATTGCACCAACACAGAGTGGAACCACGCGCAGGATATCGTTCTCCAATCGAAGCAGAGATGGACGCGTTCGAGGAATACGCAACCATCCACAAAGGAGGGTATTTCTATTTGTCGGAGAACGACCTGATAAAGAAAAATTGGTATTTATTCTGCGAGGCTCTCCGCCTCACTGCTGAGACGGGGCCGAAGTCTCCGCAAAAATATAAACAATTATCGTCCCCCCCTCAACGGGGCGCGGTAAAATTATCAAACGTTGACCGGTTCGCGACTATAAAAATTTTGGGGAGCACTGCTGTAATGCACAAGTGAAAGCTTTTGGATTCGACGAATTGCAAGCTCTCATTATCACCACTGCTCCAGCGAAACGTGAGAATTAAGCTGTACAACCCAATCTTGCACCAACACAGAGTGGAACCACGCGCGGGATCTCGTTCTCCAACCGAAGCAGAGATGGACGCGTTCGAAGAATACGCGATCATCCTCAAAGGGTATTTCGATTCGTCGGTTGACGACGTGATGAAGTATAATAGGAATTTATTCTGCGAGGCTCTCCGTCTCACCGGCGAGAAGTGGTCGAAGCCACCGCAACAATATGAACAATTAACGCCCCCCCTCATCGAGGCGAGGTAAAATTATCAAACGTTGCCCGGTCCGCGGCTATAAAATGGTTGGGGAGCACTGCTGTTAAGCACAAGTGGAACCTTTTGGATTCGAAGAATTCCACGCTCGCATTTTCACCACAGGTCTAGCAAAACCTGAGAATAAAGCTGTGCAGCCCAATATTGCACCAACACAGAGTGGAAACCGCGCAGGATTTCGTTCTCCAACCGAAGCAGAGATGGACGCGTTCGAAGAATACGCGGCCATCAACAAAGGGTATTTCGATTCGTCGGAGGACGACGTGATGAAGTATAATAGGAATTTATTCTGCGAGGCTCTCCGTCTCACCGGCGAGAAGTGGTCGAAGCCACCGCAACAATATGAACAATTAACGCCCCCCCTCATCGAGGCGAGGTAAAATTATCAAACGTTGCCCGGTCCGCGGCTATAAAATGGTTGGGGAGCACTGCTGTTAAGCACAAGTGAAAGCTTTTGGATTCGAAGAATTCCACGCTCGCATTTTCACCACAGGTCTAGCGAAACCTGAGAATAAAGCTGAGCAGCCCAATATTGCACCAACACAGAGCGGAAACGGCGCAGGATATCGTTCCCCAATCTAAGCAGAGATGGACGCGTTCGAGGAATACGCAACCATCCACAAAGGAGGGTATTTCGATTCGTCGGAGAACGACCTGATAATGGAAAATTGGAATTTATTCTGCGAGGCTCTCCGTCTCACTGCTGGGACGGGGCCGAAGCCTCCGCATAAATATAACAATTATCGTCCCCCCCTCAACGGGTCGCGGTGAAATTATCAAACGTTGACCGGTTCGCGACTATAAAAATTTTGGGGAGCACTGCTGTAATGCACAAGTGAAAGCTTTTGGATTCGACGAATTGCAAGCTCTTATTATCACCACTGGTCCAGCGAAACGTGAGAATTAAGCGGTACAACCCAATCTTGCACCAACACAGAGTGGAACCACGCGCGGGATCTCGTTCTCCAACCGAAGCAGAGATGGACGCGTTCGAAGAATACGCGATCATCCTCAAAGGGTATTTCGATTCGTCGGTTGACGACGTGATAAAGAAAAGATGGAATTTGTTCTGCGAGGCTCACCGTCCCACTGGCGAGAAGTGGTCGAAGCCACCGCAACAATATAAACAATTAACGCCCCCCCTCATCGAGGCGAGGTAAAATTATCAAACGTTGCCCGGTCCGCGGCTATAAAATGGTTGGGGAGCACTGCTGTTCAGCACAAGTGAAAGCTTTTGGATTCGAAGAATTGCAAGCTCTTAATATCACCATAGGTCTTGCGAACCCTGAGAATTAAGCTTTGGAGCCCAATATTGCACCAACACAGAGTGGAACCACGCGCAGGATATCGTTCTCCAATCGAAGCAGAGATGGACGCGTTCGAGGAATACGCAACCATCCACAAAGGAGGGTATTTCGATTCGTCGGAGAACGACCTGATAAAGAAAAATTGGAATTTATTCTGCGAGGCTCTCCGTCTCACTGCTGAGATGGGGCCGAAGCCTCCGCAAAACTATAATCAATTATCGGCCCCCCCTCAACGGGGCGCGGTAAAACTATCAAACGTTGACCGGTTCGCGACTATAAAAATTTTGGGGAGCACTGCTGTAAAGCACAAGTGAAAGCTTTTGGATTCGACTAATTGCAAGCTCTTATTATCACCACTGGTCCAGCGAAACGTGAGAATTAAGCTGTACAACCCAATCTTGCACCAACACAGAGTGGAACCACGCGCGGGATCTCGTTCTCCAACCGAAGCAGAGATGGACGCGTTCGAAGAATACGCGATCATCCTCAAAGGGTATTTCGATTCGTCGGTTGACGACGTGATAATGGAAAATTGGAATTTATTCTGCGAGGCTCTCCGTCTCACTGCTGGACGGGGCCGAAGCCTCCGCAAAAATATAACAATTATCGTCCCCCCCTCAACGGGGCGCGGTAAAATTATCAAACGTTGACCGGTTCGCGACTATAAAAATTTTGGGGAGCACTGCTAGTTAAGCACAAGTGAAAGCTTTTGGATTCGAAGAATTCCACGCTCGCATTTTCACCACAGGTCTAGCGAAACCTGAGAATAAAGCTGTGCAGCCCAATATTGCACCAACACAGAGCGGGAACCGCGTAGGATATCATTCCCCAATCGAAGCAGAGATGGACGCGTTCGAGGAATACGCAACCATCCACAAAGGAGGGTATTTCGATTCGTCTGAGAACGACCTGATAATGGAAAATTGGAATTTATTCTGCGAGGCTCTCCGTCTCACTGCTGAGACGGGCCGAAGCCTCCGCAAAAATATAACAATTATCGTCCCTCCCTCAACGGGGCGCGGTAAAATTATCAAACGTTGACCGGTTCGCGACTATAAAAATTTTGGGGAGCACTGCTGTAAAGCACAAGTGAAAGCTTTTGGATTCGACGAATTACAAGCTCGTATTATCACAACAGGTCTAGCGAAACCCGAGAATAAAGCTGTGCAACCGAATATTGCACCAACACAGAGTGGAAACCGCGCAGGATATCGTTCTCCAATCGAAGCAGAGATGGACGCGTTCGAGGAATACGCAACCATCCACAAAGGAGGGTATTTCGATTCGTCGGAGAACGACCTGATAAAGAAAAATTGGTATTTATTCTGCGAGGCTCTCCGCCTCACTGCTGAGACGGGGCCGAAGTCTCCGCAAAAATATAAACAATTATCGTCCCCCCCTCAACGGGGCGCGGTAAAATTATCAAACGTTGACCGGTTCGCGACTATAAAAATTTTGGGGAGCACTGCTGTAATGCACAAGTGAAAGCTTTTGGATTCGACGAATTGCAAGCTCTTATTATCACCACTGCTCCAGCGAAACGTGAGAATTAAGCTGTACAACCCAATCTTGCACCAACACAGAGTGGAACCACGCGCGGGATCTCGTTCTCCAACCGAAGCAGAGATGGACGCGTTCGAAGAATACGCGATCATCCTCAAAGGGTATTTCGATTCGTCGGTTGACGACGTGATAAAGAAAAGTTGGAATTTGTTCTGCGAGGTTCACCGTTCCACTGGCGAGAAGTGGTCGAAGCCACCGCAACAATATAAACAATTAACGCCCCCCCTCATCGAGGCGAGGTAAAATTATCAAACGTTGCCCGGTCCGCGGCTATAAAATGGTTGGGGAGCACTGCTGTTCAGCACAAGTGGAAGCTTTTGGATTCGAAGAATTCCACGCTCGCATTTTCACCACAGGTCTAGCAAAACCTGAGAATAAAGCTGTGCAGCCCAATATTGCACCAACACAGAGTGGAACCACGCGCAGGATATCGTTCTCCAATCGAAGCAGAGATGGACGCGTTCGAGGAATACGCAACCATCCACAAAGGAGGGTATTTCGATTCGTCGGAGAACGACCTGATAAAGAAAAATTGGAATTTATTCTGCGAGGCTCTCCGTCTCACTGTTGAGACGGGGCCGAAGCCTTCGCAAAAATATAAACAATTATCGTCCCCCTCCTCAACGGGTCGCGGTAAAATTATCAAACGTTGACCGGTTCGCGACTATAAAAATTTTGGGGAGCACTGCTGTAATGCACAAGTGAAAGCTTTTGGATTCGACGAATTGCAAGCTCTTATTATCACCACTGGTCCAGCGAAACGTGAGAATTAAGCTGTACAACCCAATCTTGCACCAACACAGAGTGGAACCACGCGCGGGATCTCGTTCTCCAACCGAAGCAGTGATGGACGCGTTCGAAGAATACGCGATCATCCTCAAAGGGTATTTCGATTCGTCGGTTGACGACGTGATAAAGAAAAGTTGGAATTTGTTCTGCGA
This sequence comes from Lasioglossum baleicum, assembly GCF_051020765.1. NCBI lineage: Eukaryota > Metazoa > Arthropoda > Insecta > Hymenoptera > Halictidae > Lasioglossum > Lasioglossum baleicum. The sequence continues at coordinate 115,023 of NW_027469211.1, read as the reverse complement.
GGTTCACCGTTCCACTGGCGAGAAGTGGTCGAAGCCACCGCAACAATATAAACAATTAACGCCCCCCCCTCATCGAGGCGAGGTAAAATTATCAAACGTTGCCCGGTCCGCGGCTATAAAATGGTTGGGGAGCACTGCTGTTCAGCACAAGTGGAAGCTTTTGGATTCGACGAATTGCAAGCTCGTATTATCACAACAGGTCTAGCGAAACCCGAGAATAAAGCTGTGCAGCCCAATATTGCACCAACACAGAGTGGAACCACGCGCAGGATATCGTTCTCCAATCGAAGCAGAGATGGACGCGTTCGAGGAATACGCAACCATCCACAAAGGAGGGTATTTCGATTCGTCGGAGAACGACCTGATAAAGAAAAATTGGAATTTATTCTGCGAGGCTCTCCGTCTCACTGTTGAGACGGGGCCGAAGCCTTCGCAAAAATATAAACAATTATCGTCCCCCTCCTCAACGGGACGCGGTAAAATTATCAAACGTTGACCGGTTCGCGACTATAAAAATTTTGGGGAGCACTGCTGTAATGCACTGATTCGACGAATTGCAAGCTCTTATTATCACCACTGGTCCAGCGAAACGTGAGAATTAAGCTGTACAACCCAATCTTGCACCAACACAGAGTGGAACCACGCGCGGGATCTCGTTCTCCAACCGAAGCAGAGATGGACGCGTTCGAAGAATACGCGATCATCCTCAAAGGGTATTTCGATTCGTCGGTTGACGACGTGATAAAGAAAAGTTGGAATTTGTTCTGCGAGGCTCACCGTCCCACTGGCGAGAAGTGGTCGAAGCCACCGCAACAATATAAACAATTAACGCCCCCCCTCATCGAGGCGAGGTAAAATTATCAAACGTTGCCCGGTCCGCGGCTATAAAATGGTTGGGGAGCACTGCTGTTCAGCACAAGTGAAAGCTTTTGGATTCGAAGAATTGCAAGCTCTTAATATCACCATAGGTCTTGCGAACCCTGAGAATTAAGCTTTGGAGCCCAATATTGCACCAACACAGAGTGGAACCACGCGCAGGATATCGTTCTCCAATCGAAGCAGAGATGGACGCGTTCGAGGAATACGCAACCATCCACAAAGGAGGGTATTTCTATTTGTCGGAGAACGACCTGATAAAGAAAAATTGGTATTTATTCTGCGAGGCTCTCCGCCTCACTGCTGAGACGGGGCCGAAGTCTCCGCAAAAATATAAACAATTATCGTCCCCCCCTCAACGGGGCGCGGTAAAATTATCAAACGTTGACCGGTTCGCGACTATAAAAATTTTGGGGAGCACTGCTGTAATGCACAAGTGAAAGCTTTTGGATTCGACGAATTGCAAGCTCTCATTATCACCACTGCTCCAGCGAAACGTGAGAATTAAGCTGTACAACCCAATCTTGCACCAACACAGAGTGGAACCACGCGCGGGATCTCGTTCTCCAACCGAAGCAGAGATGGACGCGTTCGAAGAATACGCGATCATCCTCAAAGGGTATTTCGATTCGTCGGTTGACGACGTGATGAAGTATAATAGGAATTTATTCTGCGAGGCTCTCCGTCTCACCGGCGAGAAGTGGTCGAAGCCACCGCAACAATATGAACAATTAACGCCCCCCCTCATCGAGGCGAGGTAAAATTATCAAACGTTGCCCGGTCCGCGGCTATAAAATGGTTGGGGAGCACTGCTGTTAAGCACAAGTGGAACCTTTTGGATTCGAAGAATTCCACGCTCGCATTTTCACCACAGGTCTAGCAAAACCTGAGAATAAAGCTGTGCAGCCCAATATTGCACCAACACAGAGTGGAAACCGCGCAGGATTTCGTTCTCCAACCGAAGCAGAGATGGACGCGTTCGAAGAATACGCGGCCATCAACAAAGGGTATTTCGATTCGTCGGAGGACGACGTGATGAAGTATAATAGGAATTTATTCTGCGAGGCTCTCCGTCTCACCGGCGAGAAGTGGTCGAAGCCACCGCAACAATATGAACAATTAACGCCCCCCCTCATCGAGGCGAGGTAAAATTATCAAACGTTGCCCGGTCCGCGGCTATAAAATGGTTGGGGAGCACTGCTGTTAAGCACAAGTGAAAGCTTTTGGATTCGAAGAATTCCACGCTCGCATTTTCACCACAGGTCTAGCGAAACCTGAGAATAAAGCTGAGCAGCCCAATATTGCACCAACACAGAGCGGAAACGGCGCAGGATATCGTTCCCCAATCTAAGCAGAGATGGACGCGTTCGAGGAATACGCAACCATCCACAAAGGAGGGTATTTCGATTCGTCGGAGAACGACCTGATAATGGAAAATTGGAATTTATTCTGCGAGGCTCTCCGTCTCACTGCTGGGACGGGGCCGAAGCCTCCGCATAAATATAACAATTATCGTCCCCCCCTCAACGGGTCGCGGTGAAATTATCAAACGTTGACCGGTTCGCGACTATAAAAATTTTGGGGAGCACTGCTGTAATGCACAAGTGAAAGCTTTTGGATTCGACGAATTGCAAGCTCTTATTATCACCACTGGTCCAGCGAAACGTGAGAATTAAGCGGTACAACCCAATCTTGCACCAACACAGAGTGGAACCACGCGCGGGATCTCGTTCTCCAACCGAAGCAGAGATGGACGCGTTCGAAGAATACGCGATCATCCTCAAAGGGTATTTCGATTCGTCGGTTGACGACGTGATAAAGAAAAGATGGAATTTGTTCTGCGAGGCTCACCGTCCCACTGGCGAGAAGTGGTCGAAGCCACCGCAACAATATAAACAATTAACGCCCCCCCTCATCGAGGCGAGGTAAAATTATCAAACGTTGCCCGGTCCGCGGCTATAAAATGGTTGGGGAGCACTGCTGTTCAGCACAAGTGAAAGCTTTTGGATTCGAAGAATTGCAAGCTCTTAATATCACCATAGGTCTTGCGAACCCTGAGAATTAAGCTTTGGAGCCCAATATTGCACCAACACAGAGTGGAACCACGCGCAGGATATCGTTCTCCAATCGAAGCAGAGATGGACGCGTTCGAGGAATACGCAACCATCCACAAAGGAGGGTATTTCGATTCGTCGGAGAACGACCTGATAAAGAAAAATTGGAATTTATTCTGCGAGGCTCTCCGTCTCACTGCTGAGATGGGGCCGAAGCCTCCGCAAAACTATAATCAATTATCGGCCCCCCCTCAACGGGGCGCGGTAAAACTATCAAACGTTGACCGGTTCGCGACTATAAAAATTTTGGGGAGCACTGCTGTAAAGCACAAGTGAAAGCTTTTGGATTCGACTAATTGCAAGCTCTTATTATCACCACTGGTCCAGCGAAACGTGAGAATTAAGCTGTACAACCCAATCTTGCACCAACACAGAGTGGAACCACGCGCGGGATCTCGTTCTCCAACCGAAGCAGAGATGGACGCGTTCGAAGAATACGCGATCATCCTCAAAGGGTATTTCGATTCGTCGGTTGACGACGTGATAATGGAAAATTGGAATTTATTCTGCGAGGCTCTCCGTCTCACTGCTGGACGGGGCCGAAGCCTCCGCAAAAATATAACAATTATCGTCCCCCCCTCAACGGGGCGCGGTAAAATTATCAAACGTTGACCGGTTCGCGACTATAAAAATTTTGGGGAGCACTGCTAGTTAAGCACAAGTGAAAGCTTTTGGATTCGAAGAATTCCACGCTCGCATTTTCACCACAGGTCTAGCGAAACCTGAGAATAAAGCTGTGCAGCCCAATATTGCACCAACACAGAGCGGGAACCGCGTAGGATATCATTCCCCAATCGAAGCAGAGATGGACGCGTTCGAGGAATACGCAACCATCCACAAAGGAGGGTATTTCGATTCGTCTGAGAACGACCTGATAATGGAAAATTGGAATTTATTCTGCGAGGCTCTCCGTCTCACTGCTGAGACGGGCCGAAGCCTCCGCAAAAATATAACAATTATCGTCCCTCCCTCAACGGGGCGCGGTAAAATTATCAAACGTTGACCGGTTCGCGACTATAAAAATTTTGGGGAGCACTGCTGTAAAGCACAAGTGAAAGCTTTTGGATTCGACGAATTACAAGCTCGTATTATCACAACAGGTCTAGCGAAACCCGAGAATAAAGCTGTGCAACCGAATATTGCACCAACACAGAGTGGAAACCGCGCAGGATATCGTTCTCCAATCGAAGCAGAGATGGACGCGTTCGAGGAATACGCAACCATCCACAAAGGAGGGTATTTCGATTCGTCGGAGAACGACCTGATAAAGAAAAATTGGTATTTATTCTGCGAGGCTCTCCGCCTCACTGCTGAGACGGGGCCGAAGTCTCCGCAAAAATATAAACAATTATCGTCCCCCCCTCAACGGGGCGCGGTAAAATTATCAAACGTTGACCGGTTCGCGACTATAAAAATTTTGGGGAGCACTGCTGTAATGCACAAGTGAAAGCTTTTGGATTCGACGAATTGCAAGCTCTTATTATCACCACTGCTCCAGCGAAACGTGAGAATTAAGCTGTACAACCCAATCTTGCACCAACACAGAGTGGAACCACGCGCGGGATCTCGTTCTCCAACCGAAGCAGAGATGGACGCGTTCGAAGAATACGCGATCATCCTCAAAGGGTATTTCGATTCGTCGGTTGACGACGTGATAAAGAAAAGTTGGAATTTGTTCTGCGAGGTTCACCGTTCCACTGGCGAGAAGTGGTCGAAGCCACCGCAACAATATAAACAATTAACGCCCCCCCTCATCGAGGCGAGGTAAAATTATCAAACGTTGCCCGGTCCGCGGCTATAAAATGGTTGGGGAGCACTGCTGTTCAGCACAAGTGGAAGCTTTTGGATTCGAAGAATTCCACGCTCGCATTTTCACCACAGGTCTAGCAAAACCTGAGAATAAAGCTGTGCAGCCCAATATTGCACCAACACAGAGTGGAACCACGCGCAGGATATCGTTCTCCAATCGAAGCAGAGATGGACGCGTTCGAGGAATACGCAACCATCCACAAAGGAGGGTATTTCGATTCGTCGGAGAACGACCTGATAAAGAAAAATTGGAATTTATTCTGCGAGGCTCTCCGTCTCACTGTTGAGACGGGGCCGAAGCCTTCGCAAAAATATAAACAATTATCGTCCCCCTCCTCAACGGGTCGCGGTAAAATTATCAAACGTTGACCGGTTCGCGACTATAAAAATTTTGGGGAGCACTGCTGTAATGCACAAGTGAAAGCTTTTGGATTCGACGAATTGCAAGCTCTTATTATCACCACTGGTCCAGCGAAACGTGAGAATTAAGCTGTACAACCCAATCTTGCACCAACACAGAGTGGAACCACGCGCGGGATCTCGTTCTCCAACCGAAGCAGTGATGGACGCGTTCGAAGAATACGCGATCATCCTCAAAGGGTATTTCGATTCGTCGGTTGACGACGTGATAAAGAAAAGTTGGAATTTGTTCTGCGAGGTTCACCGTTCCACTGGCGAGAAGTGGTCGAAGCCACCGCAACAATATAAACAATTAACGCCCCCCCCTCATCGAGGCGAGGTAAAATTATCAAACGTTGCCCGGTCCGCGGCTATAAAATGGTTGGGGAGCACTGCTGTTCAGCACAAGTGGAAGCTTTTGGATTCGACGAATTGCAAGCTCGTATTATCACAACAGGTCTAGCGAAACCCGAGAATAAAGCTGTGCAGCCCAATATTGCACCAACACAGAGTGGAACCACGCGCAGGATATCGTTCTCCAATCGAAGCAGAGATGGACGCGTTCGAGGAATACGCAACCATCCACAAAGGAGGGTATTTCGATTCGTCGGAGAACGACCTGATAAAGAAAAATTGGAATTTATTCTGCGAGGCTCTCCGTCTCACTGTTGAGACGGGGCCGAAGCCTTCGCAAAAATATAAACAATTATCGTCCCCCTCCTCAACGGGACGCGGTAAAATTATCAAACGTTGACCGGTTCGCGACTATAAAAATTTTGGGGAGCACTGCTGTAATGCACAAGTGAAAGCTTTTGGATTCGACGAATTGCAAGCTCTTATTATCACCACTGGTCCAGCGAAACGTGAGAATTAAGCTGTACAACCCAATCTTGCACCAACACAGAGTGGAACCACGCGCGGGATCTCGTTCTCCAACCGAAGCAGTGATGGACGCGTTCGAAGAATACGCGATCATCCTCAAAGGGTATTTCGATTCGTCGGTTGACGACGTGATAAAGAAAAGTTGGAATTTGTTCTGCGAGGTTCACCGTTCCACTGGCGAGAAGTGGTCGAAGCCACCGCAACAATATAAACAATTAACGCCCCCCCCTCATCGAGGCGAGGTAAAATTATCAAACGTTGCCCGGTCCGCGGCTATAAAATGGTTGGGGAGCACTGCTGTTCAGCACAAGTGGAAGCTTTTGGATTCGACGAATTGCAAGCTCGTATTATCACAACAGGTCTAGCGAAACCCGAGAATAAAGCTGTGCAGCCCAATATTGCACCAACACAGAGTGGAACCACGCGCAGGATATCGTTCTCCAATCGAAGCAGAGATGGACGCGTTCGAGGAATACGCAACCATCCACAAAGGAGGGTATTTCGATTCGTCGGAGAACGACCTGATAAAGAAAAATTGGAATTAATTCTGCGAGGCTCTCCGTCTCACTGCTGAGACGGGGCCGAAGCCTTCGCAAAAATATAAACAATTATCGTCCCCCTCCTCAACGGGACGCACAGTTGTCCCAAATCCCCAAAAGATGGCCAAAACCCCTAAACGTACTTCAATTTCTCAAAAAATTGGTATCCCATGGTTTTCGGGTCCGCTGATTACAAATCTGAACTCAAAATTCGAAAAAACAAAATGGCGGATCCCATATGGCGGACGCGTATGTTAAAAAATTGTTAGTTCTGTTCAAAAACTAGTATACTATGGTTTTCGGGTCCGGTGATTACAAATCTGGACTCAAAATTCGAAAAAACATAATGGCGGATCCAATATGGCGAACGCATACGTTAAAAAATTGTTACTTCTGTTCAAAAATTGGCATTGCGAGGTGTGTCGTACGTATTGCGACCACAAAGCACAAGGAGATGCTCGGAAACTCATTTGAGTTGCATATGATAATGCAACATCTGAAAAATTTGCCCGAATATCTGCTGTCTTTCTTCGCTTTGATCTTTCGCTGGAGGTTTCAAATTCTAAAGAAGGACGGCCGATAATGTTCGCATGATTGTCGCTGTCTGCAGGTATACGGAATGCAACAGATACATTAAGCCACGTAGCAAACTTTCTAAAAAAGAAATCTTCCGTTCTCTTTACACTTTGCCATTTTGTCTTAATTTTAGAAAATAAAATCCCTAATGCGGTCTTTGTTTCATGGTATGGTATGGACATGATATTTGGTCCCCTCAGGGTTTCAAATTCATTTACCAATCCTCTCCTCTTTCCACTCTCACCATCGCCTTTTCAGCGGGACCTACTGTTTATGGTGGGTTCCGAACCACCTTTTGCCAACAACACGTGAAAAACACCCCGGGTGGGTCACTTTCCGGTTTTTGACCAGACGGTCACCCATCCTAATGCCGGTCACGTTCCACGTTGTTTAACTTCGGTGATCTAACGAGAACCGGTGCTTTCAACGGGACTACGGTTGTTGGCCGGTCTTTGTTTCATGATTTACATCAATTAATTTCCCGTGCTGTTCGCATATCTGATTCTGAAGGTGTTCAGATATTATAGTAATATCACTATTCAAATAACACTTAATTATTTGAAAAATCTGTTTTCTCGTCAATCGGATTTCGCTATCACGAGACCCTGAACATAAATAATAGAAATCACTATTTGAAACATTTTGTCTAAGAATTAATGAAAAAGTTAATTAATTACTTCTATAAATTAATTTACTTAGACCTGTCTGTTCCTTTATAGGTCGCTTCCTCTCTAGCTCTCTTATTAAAACGTTTATATCTCGGTAACAAATTAACGCAAAATAATGTTATTATATTGTTTTGAAATTGTCTTTGAAATTTGCTGGAGGTGTGTGGAGGTTTTAACTTATCACTACATCTTTAAAATGTATGCGTCAAATTTTACGTTCCCCTTCCATGTAACTGTTAACCGGTTAACATTAACAATTCAGCACTAAAAACGATTGAACTTACCTCCACAAACTGTATCCATTATGTAGTATAAAAATCAGTAGCTTCCAATATAACTTATACACTTTGCACTTATATTTCGTACGTACGCTCACGCGCGTGAAAAATGCCTGTCGAACGAAAGCGAAGTTTCGACTACGACTGCAACTCAGGTAAAAAAATGCAAGCATTTTCCCGTTTACCCCACTACGGAGTCACTATTAGAGTACCCATCCCAATGGGTAAAAACGTTCTAGCTCATAATTCATTTTTGGGGTTTTGGCCACGTTTCCGGGCTTTGGGACCACTGTGGGACGCGGAAAAATTATCAAACGTTGAACGGCCCGCGGCTATAAAAAAGGTTGGTGCGCACTGCTGTAAAGCACAAGTGAAAGCTTTTGGATTCGAAGAATTGCAAGCTCTTAATATCACCATAGGTCTTGCGAACCCTGAGAATAAAGCTGTGCAGCCCAATATTGCACCAACACAGAGCGGAAACGGAGCAGGATATCGTTCCCCAATCGAAGCAGAGATGGACGCGTTCGAGGAATACGCAACCATCCACAAAGGAGGGTATTTCGATTCGTCGGAGAACGACCTGATAATGGAAAATTGGAATTTATTCTGCGAGGCTCTCCGTCTCACTGCTGAGACGGGGCCGAAGCCTCCGCAAAAATATAACAATTATCGTCCCTCCCTCAACGGGGCGCGGTAAAATTATCAAACGTTGCCCGGTCCGCGGCTATAAAATGGTTGGGGAGCACTGCTATTAAGCACAAGTGAAAGCTTTTGGATTCGAAGAATTCCACGCTCGCATTTTCACCACAGGTCTAGCGACACCTCAGAATAAAGCTGTGCAGCCCAATATTGCACCAACACAGAGCGGAAACGGAGCAGGATATCGTTCCCCAATCGAAGCAGAGATGGACGCGTTCGAGGAATACGCAACCATCCACAAAGGAGGGTATTTCGATTCGTCGGAGAACGACCTGATAATGGAAAATTGGAATTTATTCTGCGAGGCTCTCCGTCTCACTGCTGAGACGGGGCCGAAGCCTCCGCAAAAATATAACAATTATCGTCCCTCCCTCAACGGGGCGCGGTAAAATTATCAAACGTTGACCGGTTCGCGACTATAAAAATTTTGGGGAGCACTGCTGTTAAGCACAAGTGGAAGCTTTTGGATTCGAAGAATTCCACGCTCGCATTTTCACCACTGGTCCAGCGAAACGTGAGAATTAAGCTGTACAACCCAATCTTGCACCAACACAGAGTTGAACCACGCGCAGGATCTCGTTCTTCAACCGAAGCAGTGATGGACGCGTTCGAAGAATACGCGATCATCCTCAAAGGGTATTTCGATTCGTCGGTTGACGACGTGATAAAGAAAAGTTGTAATTTGTTCTGCGAGGCTCACCGTCCCACTGGCGAGAAGTGGTCGAAGCCACCGCAACAATGTAAACAATTAACGCCCCCCCTCATCGAGGCGAGGTAAAATTATCAAACGTTGCCCGGTCCGCGGCTATAAAATGGTTGGGGAGCACTGCTGTTCAGCACAAGTGAAAGCTTTTGGATTCGAAGAATTGCAAGCTCTTAATATCACCATAGGTCTTGCGAACCCTGAGAATTAAGCTTTGGAGCCCAATATTGCACCAACACACAGTGGAACCACGCGCTGGATATCGTTCTCCAATCGAAGCAGAGATGGACGCGTTCGAGGAATACGCAACCATCCACAAAGGAGGGTATGTCGATTCGTCGGAGAACGACCTGATAAAGAAAAATTGGAATTTATTCTGCGAGGCTCTCCGTCTCACTGCTGAGACGGGGCCGAAGCCTTCGCAAAAATATAAACAATTATCGTCCCCCCCTCATCGAGGCGAGGTAAAATTATCAAACGTTGCCCGGTCCGCGGCTATAAAATGGTTGGGGAGCACTGCTGTTAAGCACAAATGAAAGCTTTTGGATTCGAAGAATTCCACGCTCGCATTTTCACCACAGGTCTAGCGAAACCTGAGAATAAAGCTGTGCAGCCCAATATCGCACCAACACAGAGCGGAAACCGCGCAGCATATCGTTCCCCAATCGAAGCAGAGATGGACGCGTTCGAGGAATACGCAACCATCCACAAAGGAGGGTATTTCGATCCGTCGTAGAACGACATGGTAATGGAAAATTGGTATTTATTCTGCGAGGCTCTTCGTCTCACTGCTGAGTCGGGGCCGAAGCCTCCGCACAAATATAACAATTATCGTCCCCACCTCAACGGGGAGCGGTAAAATTATCAAACGTTGACCGGTTCGCGAGTATAAAAATTTTGGGGAGGACTGCTGTAAAGCACAAGTGAAAGCTTTTGGATTCGACGAATTGCAAGCTCTTATTATCACCACTGGTCCAGCGAAACGTGAGAATTAAGCTGTACAATCCAATCTTGCACCAACACAGAGTTGAACCACGCGCGGGATCTCGTTCTTCAACCGAAGCAGTGATGGACGCGTTCGAAGAATACGCGATCATCCTCAAAGGGTATTTCGATTCGTCGGTTGACGACGTGATAAAGAAAAGTAGTAATTTGTTCTGCGAGGCTCACCGTCCCACTGGCGAGAAGTGGTCGAAGCCACCGCAACAATGTAAACAATTAACGCCCCCCCTCATCGAGGCGAGGTAAAATTATCAAACGTTGCCCGGTCCGCGGCTATAAAATGGTTGGGGAGCACTGCTGTTCAGCACAAGTGAAAGCTTTTGGATTCGAAGAATTGCAAGCTCTTAATATCACCATAGGTCTTGCGAACCCTGAGAATTAAGCTTTGGAGCCCAATATTGCACCAACACACAGTGGAACCACGCGCTGGATATCGTTCTCCAATCGAAGCAGAGATGGACGCGTTCGAGGAATACGCAACCATCCACAAAGGAGGGTATTTCGATTCGTCGGAGAACGACCTGATAATGGAAAATTGGAATTTATTCTGCGAGGCTCTCCGTCTCACTGCTGAGACGGGGCCGAAGCCTTCGCAAAAATATAACAATTATCGTCCCTCCCTCAACGGGGCGCGGTAAAATTATCAAACGTTGACCGGTTCGCGACTATAAAAATTTTGGGGAGCACTGCTGTAAAGCACAAGTGAAAGCTTTTGGATTCGACGAATTACAAGCTCGTATTATCACAACAGGTCTAGCGAAACCCGAGAATAAAGCTGTGCAACCCAATATTGCACCAACACAGAGTGGAAACCGCGCAGGATATCGTTCTCCAATCGAAGCAGAGATGGACGCGTTCGAGGAATACGCAACCATCCACAAAGGAGGGTATTTCGATTCGTCGGAGAACGACCTGATAAAGAAAAATTGGTATTTATTCTGCGAGGCTCTCCGTCTCACTGCTGAGACGGGGCCGAAGCCTCCGCAAAAATATAAACAATTATCGTCCCCCCCTCAACGGGGCGCGGTAAAATTATCAAACGGTGACCGGTTCGCGACTATAAAAATTTTGGGGAGCACTGCTGTTAAGCACAAGTGAAAGCTTTTGGATTCGAAGAATTCCACGCTCGCATTTTCACCGCAGGTCTAGCGAAACCCGAGAATTAAGCTGTACAATCCAATATTGCACCAACACAGAGTGGAACCCGAGCAGGATTTCGTTCTCCAACCGAAGCAGAGATGGACGCGTTCGAAGAATACGCGGCCATCAACAAAGGGTATTTCGATTCGTTGGAGGACGACGTGATGAAGTATTATAGGAATTTATTCTGCGAGGCTCTCCGTCTCACCGGCGAGAAGTGGTCGAAGCCACCGCAACAATATGAACAATTAACGCCCCCCCTTATCGAGGCGAGGTAAAACTATCAAACGTTGCCCGGTCAGCGGCTATAAAATGGTAGGGGAGCACTGCTGTTAAGCACAAGTGGAAGCTTTTGGATTCGAAGAATTCCACGCTCGCATTTTCACCACAGGTCTAGCAAAACCTGAGAATAAAGCTGTGCAGCCCAATATTGCACCAACACAGAGTGGAAACCGCGCAGGATTTCGTTCTCCAACCGAAGCAGAGATGGACGCGTTCGAAGAATACGCGGCCATCAACAAAGGGTATTTCGATTCGTTGGAGGACGACGTGATGAAGTATTATAGGAATTTATTCTGCGAGGCTCTCCGTCTCACCGGCGAGAAGTGGTCGAAGCCACCGCAACAATATGAACAATTAACGCCCCCCCTTATCGAGGCGAGGTAAAACTATCAAACGTTGCCCGGTCAGCGGCTATAAAATGGTTGGGGAGCACTGCTGTTAAGCACAAGTGGAAGCTTTTGGATTCGAAGAATTCCACGCTCGCATTTTCACCACAGGTCTAGCAAAACCTGAGAATAAAGCTGTGCAGCCCAATATTGCACCAACACAGAGTGGAAACCGCGCAGGATTTCGTTCTCCAACCGAAGCAGAGATGGACGCGTTCGAAGAATACGCGGCCATCAACAAAGGGTATTTCGATTCGTCGGAGGACGACGTGTGTAGTAAGGTAATGCCGGTTCTGGACCAGGGTGGTTCCCCCCCATGGTGGAGGGGGTTCCCCCTCCACCTACCCCCCGGGGTATTGCCCCCCTGTAATTGCCCTCCCCCTGTAATTGCCCCCCTGCAATTGCCCCCCTGTAATTGCCCCCCTGCAATTGCCCCCCCTGTAATTGCCCCCCCTGTAATTGCCCCTCCTGTAATTGCCCCCCGGGTAATTGTCCGTTTTTTACCCCCCCCCCCCATTTTTTTGGGAGGTCATGAGGAAGTGACATCAGCTCGCGGGAAGTGACGTCACCAGAGACGTGTTGGCACTTTGTCGACCATACCGACAATGGCGTTTCGTAGCCTACCGCCGCCATCTTCACTGGAACCCCCCCCCCACCACTTCCGTGACGTCACGAGCTGTTGCGAGGCATACCACCACCTTCGCTGGAACCCCCACCACTTCCATGACGTCACAAGCGGTTGCGATTTTTTTTTTTTAAGAAAAAAACTGTCTTACTCGAACAGGATTCGAACCCCGGTCTACCGCTTGGTAGACCAACTCATTAGCCGCTTGACCAACCGACGATCTCATAAACATAGCGAACATTTGGTATATATAAGTCAAAGAATAACTCTGGGCATGCAAATACTGCAGCGACAGCATATTTTCGTCCAAGACGCTATTGGTGCGACAGGAAGATACTGCGAAATATTATGTCGAACGTGTTATAACTAATTCGTGTTACTTGATCAACCTTGACATTTTTTTTTCCAGTAACTGCAGCATTTTTTTTTTTTCGTTTATGACGTTATTTGGCCAGTCTTTGATCGACCATTTTTATGAAATATGATACCCCTTAGGAACGAACAGGAATCGCGGCGCATGCATGGTTGACCTTGATACTGCTTAGGAATTTCGCAAAACTGTGGCGACAGGAAGTCACTGCGAAATATTCTAGGCCAGTCTTTGATCGACCATTTTTATGAAATATGATACTCCTTAGGAACGAACAGGAATCGCGACGCATGCATGGCTGACCTTGATACTGGTTAGGAATTTCGCAAAAACTGTGGCGACAGGAAGTCACTGCGAAATATTATAGGTCGGTCTTTGATCGACCATTTTTATGAAATATGATACCCCTTAGGAACGAACAGGAATCTCGCAAAAAAACTGCAGCGTTAGCATTTTTGGTAGGAATCTTGGGACAGGAAATCACACATAAAATATCATAATTTGGAATAAACTTTTTGATTTATTTTATTAGCATTACATCTAAGCCTAAAGCTAACAATTCGGTGTCTATTAATGAATTGCGTTCAAAATCTTCATGTTCCACAATTGCTTTTGCAAAATCATCGGTAACATTAGAAATTATTTGCATAAACTTACAATATTTTGTTTGTACAGAATATAGGTTCTCAGATAGCCATGAGTACATGTGGTCGACACAATATTCCAAATCAAACAATCTTCTCATCGTTTTCTGAGTAATCTGTATGCACTTAGTCGAAGTTGATAATTTTGCAAGCTTCACATAATCGTTTAACTGATAGAATTCCACAGTTATATCATCAACATGCACAGCATTCCCTGAGTTGGCAATGTTCCGCAGAATGTCTTCTCTCTTTCGTAGAAAATCTTTCCACGTAGCCATAGAAAATTGAATTTCATTGCCGTGATTGTCTCCTATAGCCAACTCAACATGACAGCAACCACCAATTCGAACCCCAATGTCAAGATATTTGTAGTATGTATTCGTCAAGGGATATCTCCGGCCCAATATACGCACTGTGTGCGTGATACTCTGTTCCGAATTATCTGCACTGATATTAAATGAAACAATTAGGAAAGATTTTTTTTTCAGTTGCAAAGAAACAATAATGCATTTTTTTAGCGGTTGCCGGAGTACTTACGGATTAGACTCATTATTCTGCCGCGTTGCTCGAGAGTTGACGGTTGCGGACCACATAGTTGATACTTTGCCGATCGAACCAACAATGGCGTTTCATAGCCTCTCGCTATCCCCTCGTTCTTTTCAGTTTTTTAAAGTGCAAACATAGCAAATTCATGTGGTGGTGGGGAGGGGGGGGGGCATCGCGCTAATTCTCACAGCTTTAGGACAACAGGCATGCAGAAACTGCAGTGTCAACATTTTTTGGAGACCACAGGATGTGTGATATTTTTTTTTATGAAATATGATAATCCTTAGGAATGAACAGGAATCTCGGCGCATGCAAAAAACTGCGGTGTTAGCATTTAAGATGCTATTTAGTTGACCTTGATATTTTTTTTATGATACCCCTTAGGAACGAACAGGAATCTCGCAGAAATTGTAGTGTCAACATTTAAGACGCTATTTGGTTGACCTTAATACCCCTCAGCAACGAATAGGTGAAATATGATACCCCTTAGAAACGAACAGGAAACTCGCAAAAATTGTAGTGTCAGCATTCAAGACGCTATTTGGTATATGGGAAGAAATAAACGAAGTTCTAGTAAAAAAAATTTGTTAAATAATACATTTTATTCAAAAACATGGTTCTTGTCGATCAGTATATAATTTACACAGTTTAAATACATTTTCCATGGCACATACGCCAGTATGGAATGCACATCTATGCAATCCCTTTTGCATTAACGATAATCTTGGCACATCCTCCAGATCCACATCAAGAGCTTCTATTCCAGTTAATTTCCATAACCATTTTTTCTTTTCCAAACCCCTGACAATGACCTGCTGCGTATTTTCCAGAGCCAGTTTCAAACAACTTCCGGCTGTTTTGTATGGAACATATCCATCTGCCCAACCTATTCCATGATGTTTGTGCGTTAACCATCGAACCTGACGTGCTTCAGTAGCAGTTAATCGATGGAATTCAAATGGTGGCTTGAATATCCAGTGCAATAGTTTATTTCCATCTCGTAAAATGGCTGCTTCTTTTACAATGAAACCGTTTGCCCCTGACTTGAAACCTTGTAGATCGACGAATGTTACATGGGTCATCATGCACCCACCGCTTGTTAAAGTATTCTGCGCACGACGTTGGTCAACGGGCTGTACTCGACTATACGATCCTGTATGATTAAACAGTAAGCAGCTGTGTTCACAGGCACATTATCTCTGCACTCGAAATCTATGCGCACATCAATGGTTGCACTTTTGACAGACTCGTTTTGACGAGAGCAGTCTATGACCACAAATGGACCCTGTGATAAGAACTGTAATTCATCCAATAGCGGCTCACTGGATCGATTACCATAATATGAGTTTTGAAATCTTGTGTACATGTCATAAAGTATCGCATACTTATTCTTTTCAAAGTCCAAGTTTAGGTCGTCGTATGGGTACGATTCGGAATTTAGGTACAACCGTATGTTTAACAGTTTACAATCGTCGAATTGATTAGCACTCTTCTGCAATTTATTCTTGCTATCGTTCTGCAATGCGAATATGATGAAACGGGGTTTCTCCAATTGTGTTACAGTCTTTATCGCCCACGTATGCTTCGTAGTTGTTTGCAAATGTGGATATTCGTATAGATCCCAAGAGCGAAAACTCATAGGTATCATTTGTCCTCTCTCGAGAATGCGTAGTAATGACAATTTGGTTACTTCTTCCAGACTTATGTGTGGCATACGCCACTGAACTTTGAATAATTCGATTTTAGGTCTTAAAGTACTAGAACCATTCAACGCGTTTAGATCGTTTCGTGATCGAATTAAGACCAACTCTTGACGCACGTTAACGGTAATCTTGTTATAATCTTCACCGAAGCCAAATAGCATATTGAATGGTATGCAGAAATTGAAATCTGTGCCATCCAGTTTACGATGCCAGCCTGCGGTGGCCAATGCTTTACTTTTTCCAGGAGAGATGGATACATGTGTTTTTAACGAGGTCGTTATTCCAGGATTTCTACAGCGGTCTATTTCAACTCCATTCAGTTCATATCGAATTTCATCAAACATGAAAGCAGCACAATTGGTATCGAGAATAACATTGTTGCTTGTTCCTTGAGGTGGAGCCTCTGCTAAAATGATTTTTCCTTCAATGTACAAGAAACTCTCACACGGTAGCGTATACAGATCCTGCTGATGTATCGGTATCCTTATTTCATCACTATTTCCGAGAGTAGTATTTGCATAGGGATTATATGTGTGCACTTCTATCTTAGTTATACGATTATCAGAGGTTGGCGTATTGCCAATGGCCAAAATGTCGGACATTATTGCTTTACAATAAATCCCAACGATTGTAGAAAACGTATGTTCTGCAAGCTCAGGTTCTTCTTCCTCGACGATGGTGCTGTGTGATAATTTGTTCGACTTACTGTGTCGATGAACGTATTTTTTGTAGCGGCTGCGATTAGAGGTTCGTCCGTTTTGTTATACACAAGCATAATACAGCACTTATTCGTAGATGCGTGGATCTCGCCGTTTTACATGCAGTCTAACCGTGATTTCTTCTCCACGAAAATCAATCAGACGATTGTTTTGGTCCACCAAACGTATTTCTAAATCATCTATTCTTCGCACGACGATCGGAAGATAAATGATTCGAGATGGAGTTTCTAAGATCTTATATCCAGGAGGAACCCTAGGTGAAAATTCATGAATAATGTGTACGGGTTTATCATTACTATATGATCCAGCTGTTATGCTACATTCCACTCTAATCACGTTGATGCTTATAATATTCACAGGAGCGTCAGATTCATACCACATTTCTGGTGGAAGAATACGGTTTGTAGAAAATCCAAGTAGTGATCCTATGTTATTGGGTTTTTCAAAATTAATCTTATAGGAACAGTATATTTCACTCTTCATCGTATTATTGTTAGCACGTATGATGAGAGGGTATTCGTCGTTGTTCCCCGAATCATGTCTGGTGGGATATCGTCGCAATATTTCCCGTTTCAGGTACTTATTGATTGCATCCAGTTCGTAGGATCCTTCGGGAATTACAATTTCTTCATCATTTTCTCCGAAATAAAATTTATTATTGCGAACATCGACATTCGGTATTGTGTTAAACGTTTCAAAATCCACGAGGCCCAATTCATATTCATGACTGCTCAAATCTATCGAGGGAAAGTACTAAACTGCGAGCGTACTGTTCTTACCCGTTAACGTTAGTGTCAACGACGAAGGTGTCATGTTTATACGAAAGGTTTAATGCACATAATGAAATTGTATGTATCGATAATGTGCATTTATAATGAGTTTTCCTCAAGAAATTTTACACACAGTTGCCCGCATATGGTTTGATTGAAATTTTGAAAACGTGTATGATTGTAAGTAATTTTTGCTGAGGATCCGAAGTATGCAATAAGTTCCACAGGTGGTCGTAGATTACCAAAACTATCAAAGTATTTTACACTATGATTGTGTTTCACGTATGCGACCCAATGTGTACCGGGACCGATGCTTTCATCCAAGTTTACTATACCACTCTCATTTACATTTGCTCTTGTCGGAAGACTATCGCGCATGTATACTCCGCGAAAATGTGGTATATTTTTCCTTCCTATATCCTCAAGCTGCCCATTTGTCATTGGTTTTATCCCTAGTTTTTCATAGAGTGAATTTTTTTGTTGTTTTTTTTTTTTTCTTTAAACCGGTACCCTTCTTATGAGGTGTGAGATAAAGTCCATGACCTTCCATAGCATGATTATGACGCTGCATTTCCTCCAACTGTTTTCGTGCAGCCTTAGCGTCATTCACAACCTTCGCGATGCCGGCAGCACCACCAGTTAACGACCCTATAGCAGCCAATGCAGGTAAGAGGAACGGGAGGAAACCGCCCCGCTTTGCTATAGGTAGAGTTCGCCTCTTCTTACCACTGTTCTTCTTTTTCTTGATCCCCATCCCAAGCATCGTCTTAGCTTTCATCGCAGCCCAAACAGTTGACGCAGCTATCTTCTCACCTAACGTAGCGTTCTTCGCAAATATGCGACGATGTGCTCGATCAGCTAAAATGTGATCTACCTTGTGACGATTCGTCAAATCTTTGTTACGAGAGTATGTGATGTCGTGTTCTCTACAGGCCGAGTCTAATGGATTTATACCGCGATCACCGCGAGCCAAGCGTTTGCGCAACCGTGTGCCAGGTCCACAAAATTGATATCCAGACATATGTAACTCAAACGGCAATTTATTTATCAGGGTATTTAGAAGCCCTGCTCCACGTCGGCGTATGCATGAGTAACAATCTTTTTTCATATGTTATCTATGGATGAGCTGTCACGTTAACCTTTTTCCGACGAGCTGTTAGACCCGCGGAAGCCGGTTACCTTCGGGCCTTGCAGGCGCTGAGACCAGGCCGCGAGCAAGCCGAGTGCACGCGGTCCGCCCGAGACAATACGAGACTCGAAGATTCGGCGATTCCCGCACGAAAGCTAAAGGTTCGGGCGCCAGACACCGCAAGGATGCCACACGAAACGCAAAACTCTGCTCGAGCTCGGAGACGCCGAGGTCGAGAGCCGAATCTTCGAGATACGCGGATCGAAAATGACGTCGCGACTAGGCCAGATGGTTCGAACACGGGATGACTAGGACAGCCCTCTCGGCAGGACGGATCTCATAGGGAATCGAATAATTCGACTACGATATGGTCTCGAGCTATTTATTGTAGCAGTCGTTGGTTTACAAAATCAGCGGCCACGTGGCCGCGACCCGAGAGCCCGCGCTCTTCATACAAGATAGCGAAAAGATGGCCGTTCGCCGCGCGGTTGTCCTACCGATTTCGCTCGCAACGATACCGCTGACAATTATCGCCGTTTCGTTCGCAACGAACTTCGGAAACGCGAGGCGCAGATGACCGGCGAACTGCGACACTGCCGCGATGACTTCCGCACGTGAATCGCCCCGACGCGTACGTTATCGATTACGCGATCGAACGCCGACGGACAGAATACGCGCTTCGACAGGAGACACAGGATTCGAGAAACGCGAAGATACCGAATTGAATTACTCTCCCGAACGCGACTCCTCGGAAGACACTCTTCCGCACGCAATTTACAGAGGAACACTCTCCCGAAATATTCACGAAAATCTCAAAGCATTCCGAGAGGAATGCGAGCGAAGTATCGAGGCCCGAACGGGAAGCGTTCGTCCTCGCACGACGAAGGTCGAGCCGGCGCGCAACGAAAATATCGAATGGATCACAAGTGCGACTTACCGTTTCTCGTGCTGTTTGTCGTTCCGATTCAATTGAACGGCTCCCGATAGAGCGTACAGCAAGCCTGGGCTCGGGTGGACGTAGTCCTAGGCGCACGGAAACCCTCAACAGGACACGCAATCTCTCGCGGCGCAAGTATTACTTTGTGATTCGCAACGCGTTTTCAAGGGCAGACACGTGTGCGGTCTACGATAGCCAGCGCGACAGTGATCCATCGATTTTCGGCCGCCTAGCGGATCGAACGCGGTTCCCCCCACTCGACCGCTTTTCCGAATTGCCTATGGCGTGTTTCCACGGCGTGACTCGACGGCACAGGAGCGTACCCTCTTCGCGCCCTAGGGCCCCGGGCAATCACGAAATTGGTCAAGGAGCCTATCGCTCTACTTGACCAGCGGAGGGGCTTCCTCTTCTTGGCTACGAGGGCACCGACCCCGGGGCAGCTCTCCCTTGATGGGGCGAGACGACGTCAGGGTGTTCCGTCGGTCCGTATCGGACGAGATGTTCGCAAGCTGCTGTCCTGGCGGCGCCTCCGGTTTGCTTGCCGAGTGTCCTCGCACCAAGCTCTAATTTCTCGAAACGGCCATTCGCTTTTCCGTCGGGCGCTTCCTGGCCTTGGGGCGATTGTTCATTTCCCGTGATAATTCGGACGGTCGGTGGTTCCTTCTGCGCGTTCCATATACGGCCCTGAAACTTGCCGTTCTCGGCACGCGCGACAGATGTCATTAGGAGGTCCTCGATAATATCGGGATCTCTTAAAGGAGCGCTCTCGAATCCTGTCTCGGTACGTGTCCCGTTAGAGGGCGGTCCGGTCCTTTATCGCTCTCGAAAATATGCGCGGAATTAACGGAGAAGTGACGTCGCAAACGTTGCAACGTCACAACTCCCCCCCCCCCCCCTTAAAATGGACCGGACCGACACGGTTTCGTGGCCCCCGTGATCCGCGGCTCGACAGGTGAGAGAGCGTTCCTCCCTAAGAGATGTCCTTTACAAAACGGAGCCTTCACCACGAAGCGACAACCACGCCCTACGAATACCCTACAACAAACACAGACAGAACAAGCGAACGACGATCCTTGATGGCGGCACCGTTGCAACGTCGCAAACGTTGCAACGTCACAGAGCATATGTATGTGTTACAAGTATGGAAGTCATTTCTAGACTGATTGATATCTCTGGGCAACGTTTGTATAAATATTCCCCATGCCCACACTTATCTGTTATTATTACAACAGTCGCGATGCAGATCATTAGGCAACCTGTGAAAATTCGAGTAATCTCAGACAGAAAGTTTGATCAAACTACCAAAAATATTCTACGACATGGACCGTTATTACCTAACACTGTACGCGGTATAGTGTGCGGTCCTTCCAATTGCGGGAAGACTAATGTAGTCATTAGCATGTTGGAAAGTCCCAACGGTATGCGATTTGAGAACGTATACGTATATTCAAAGTCGTTGCAGCAGCCAAAATATCAGTATTTGGAAAAGCTGCTCTCATCCGTAGAAAATATTGGCTACTTTCCTTTTTCACACAATACCGATGTCGTTCCACCTAACGAAGCTTTACCGAATTCTATATTTATATTTGATGATGTAGCATGTGACAAGCAAGATGTGATTAGAGAGTACTTTTCCATGGGTCGACATTCAAAAGTGGACAGTCTGTATCTTTGTCAATCATATGCAAGAATTCCAAAGCACCTGATTCGCGATAATACCAATCTCCTACTACTATTCAAACAGGATAGTATGAATTTGCGCCATGTGTATAATGATCATGTAAATACCGATATGACGTTTGGACAATTTAACGAACTGTGTGCAAAATGTTGGCAGCAAAACTATGGATTTGTCGTTATAGACAGTCCTATGCACAGAGGTCGTTATCGACATGGATTTAATGACTATGTCATAGTATAATGGTATCATTTGGCGACAAACCCGCGTTGTGAACGGAACATTGAACAGTTGTCGAACGGTGTATCGAACAGGTGTCGAACGGTGTATTAAACGGGTGTCGAACGGGTTGTCGAACGTACACGTTCGACGTTGAACGGCATCAAACGGATATTGAACGGGTGTCGAACAGGTGTTGAACGGATTGTCGAACGTACACGTTCGATGTTGAACGGCTGAACGGCTGAACGGCTATTGAACGATATTGAAAACGCTTCCAATTGAACATGGGGCAAAATTCTGCTAAACAAAAACAGGAAAAGAGGAAAAAAGAAGTGTTAACGAAAGAGATTGCCAATACGAGTGAAGCTATACGAAAAAAATATTTGGCAATAAAAGCTGGAAAAATGGATACCGATGCGGTGTTGGAACATAGCTTGCAACCTGTGATAAGACCCCTGAAAGAATTGATTGAAAACACAAAACCGATTCCCAATCCAATTCCTCAAGAGACATCTTCGGAGCCAACATCCTCATTGTATCAGCAGCAATCACCTGTCTTTAATGCTACGCCTGGATATCATGGAGAACCATCTTCAACATCACCTATGCCTAACGCTGCATCCCAATATTGTGGATTGAAGCCGCCTGTGCTAAACGCCACACCTCGGTATCGCGGATTGAAAAGAGTACGTGTGGAAACACCTTTAAGACCAACACCTCATCGATTACCGAAACGACTTTGTCCAGATTCCGAACATCCTGCAGAAGAAGTATGGACAGACGAAACAGAACCACTTGACCAAAATATTCTCGAAACGACAATGCGTGAGATTGTGGAGAATCCTGAACAGCATGAAGAAGCCAATACATATTTGACTCAGAATCTCGGACCGCTGTCACAGGAATATTTGAACTTCTTTTTCACAGATAAGAAAAAACAGGTTGACCATGTGTATGGTGTGTACTATGATAAAAATGCAATGATGCTTGGGGATAAGAATTTCGACGTAGACATGGAAGATAATATAATTATTAATAATATAAAATACAAAGGAACACCTGGTCTTTTCGAACTAATTTTCAAGAGAATCCCCGACGATACGATATACACCGATGCAGACAAACAGAAATATAAGAGTATTCTGTTGACAACAAATGCGCACAGGCGCAACCATAACGCTGAAAATCCCCTATTGAGTAACAGGGGATACAAGTATAAACATATAATTGCACCGCTGCTTGAAATACGACCTCGCACTGAAAGAGGGTTTGCCTCCAAGTCATTTTTGATGAATACATTACCGGAGAACATGGCAACATTACCAGAGAACATGGCGGTTACCGATAATGTGATTGATTATGTACATTGGGATGATCCGAATGAATTAGTGGATAGAATAAGATTACTGGTGTCATCGCGAGCTGCTGGGCATACCGGACATGATAATGAAATTGTTTCAATAATCGAGGAGCTCCGAGAAGCGGGTTTGATTATAAATTGAAGACCATTCTGATCATGTTCATCAGTACCTTTTCATCCGAAACGAGTCAAATAAAGATGGTGAAACATGCAAGAATTATGTGCGATCGAGCGCACTTTGCCTCGATGGCGATGCTTTCGACGCGAGAGATCGAAAGATAAGATGTTTAGCAAGCCCGACGAATGATGCCGATGCTGTGAATAAGGTATACATGGACAAAAAAATGATACATATTTTGAAAGCATGTGATGCCAAGAGTTCCAAGCTGCGGGAAGAAATACTAACCAAACTCAAATTCTTACGTGAACACATACTCGAGATGATGCATGATACAATTGTAAGAATGACATCATTGAACAGAAATGAGGGACCAATTTTTTCTGAAACGTTTGAAAGAAATAATGGTTAAAGTTCATATGCTACATCGAATGATATAAATATATTTACATATTTTGAAAGATGTCAGTTTCCAGCGAGAATGCATTCGCAAGATACCAATCGCAATGTCAATGTAAAGTTTATGGATCGGATCATGCGATTATTTTTATGCATTTTAAATTTCTTTTTGTTTAATCCTAAATCTTGAACATGAGCTAAGAGAAGATGCAATTAGTGGAGGAACTGCATGCCCCCGCCAGACGGATTTTTCCACGACGTCGAGTTTTAGTCCATGGGTATGACGATCTATGGCAAGCCGATCTCGTAGATATGCAGCCTCACGCAAGCATAAATGGTGGTAATAAGTACATAGTAACCATTATCGATGTGTTATCCAAATATGCATGGGGCGTACCGCTCAAGACTAAAAGTGGGGGCGAGGTAGCTGCAGCGTTCAGAATGATATTTCGAAATCGATGTCCGAAAAATTTACAAACCGATCAGGGAAAGGAATTTTACAACAGTGAGATGCATAAACTTTTGACGAGACATGGCATTAATCATTATTCTACATATTCGGTTATGAAAGCTTCCATCGTAGAACGGTTCAATCGCACATTGAAGAATAGCATGTGGAAAGAGTTTACACTTAATGGAACCTATAAATGGATCAATGTGCTACCTCATCTAGTTGCAAAGTACAATGCACAAAAGCATAGAACTATTGGAATGCGACCGTGTGATGTCACCCCTACCATTTCCAACAGACTCTTATACACAGCGTATAATAACATAAAGATTGCTGCACCAGCGAAATTCAACGTGGGGCAGTCTGTACGCATCAGCAAATTTAAGACCATTTTCGATAAAGGTTACACACCAAATTGGACCACTGAGGTGTTTGAGATAGTCAAGGTACAAGCAACTAATCCGGTAACTTACCTACTGCAAGATTCCTGTGGAAACCCCGTTGCTGGAGGATTCTATGAACACGAATTGCATCGCGTTGCCAATCCAGATGTATACCTAGTGGAGAAAGTATTGCGTAGAAAAGGAAATAAGGTGTATGTAAAATGGTTAGGATTGAGTAATGTAAATAATTCATGGATAAATAAAGACAATGTATTATAAACATTTATTATGAACACTTATTATAAACAATTTAACCTATTTAATGAAAAAAAATATATAATCTTCTATTTACATTGAATATAAACAATTTTATATTTATTATGAATATTTATTATAAACAATTTAACCTATTTAATGAAAAAAAAAAAATCTTCTATTTACATTTAATATAAACAATTTTATAGCTGCGAAGGAATTTGATAATGATCCCACGGCAATGTTTCTGTTGAGTTGGGTATGATATACCGTTTGTCATCATATGGTGTCACGCCGTTCACCGTTTCTCGACAGGACCGGTGACCGGACTCGGGAAATTATGGCCTGACGGCCGGGCCACGCTCGGTCGCGCGACACGTGGTCCTCCCGGGACAAAGAATCACTCGCGTATTCGAAATCGTCCTCCCTCGAGCGTTCGAAATGGAACCTACGGGCGCCAGGCACGCACACGTGCCACACGAAAGCAATCGGGATTCAAACCCGAGGGATCACTTTTCCGAACACACGAGGATTGCGCGACCTGGGATAGCGGTAGAAGGGCCCAAGGTTACACGTGGTATGAAGGACGGGGCATTCCCCGCGACGGGAACGTTTCTCACAGGGAAAGAATGAATCGAGACATTTACGGCAGACAAAGATCGTTTATTATCTCGGGAATTAACGTTGACAGGCCACCGGCGAGAGCCGGTGGCAAACAAGATGGCTGCCGGCGCGATCTCGATCGATTTCGACGGTTGTTCGGTCGATCGCGCGTAATATTCCCGGTTCGCGTCGGACTCGGCGGTCACAGGATTCCGCGTGAATGATACAAGCCTGGAAAGGCACGATTTCCGCCGAGCCCCGATAGAATACGCGTCGCAATGCGAAGAGACTAGGCGAGAACGGCAAACACGTAGCGAGATCGAAGCGGGCGCGTCGCGTCGTCCCACCGTGGAACTTCCGAGGATCGTGAATCTACAAGGCCGCAATCGAAATTCGTACGTCCCGCAAAACCACTCGGGATCGCTACGACACACTGCTTCGGCGCCGGCACGAGAACACTCGTCTCGGACCCCGGACGCGCCGAAGCACTTAGCCCGCGCAAAATAGGTTACAGAACCTTCCAAACGACGTCCCGAGCCAACACGAGCACTCACAGAACTTTAGTCGCAGTATTATGACCGGTACTTACCAAACGGCACGGCTCAAGCCCGACAATGGCGGTCGTAGCACAGAACTTTTTGACAACAACGCGGTTAGAGAACACGTGATGCTAACCGGGTCCTTCGTCCTACTGACACACTTCGCGTCGGCTCGGTACGCGGAAACGGGGCGTCCCACACTACTTCCTCATCTATCCTCGCCGCTACGACGGCCGGACCTATCGCGTGGCTCCTCGCTACAGGGCCGAATTCAGGGAATTCGGACCCGGGCCTCCGACAATTGTTCATTTTCTCGGGGCCGCGTCCGATAACGCTGCGGGGGCGATGGGATGGACCCGAGCTATTCCAGGTGAGCTCTCGTGGCTTTTCCCGGGTGAGAGTCGGCAAGGTTGGGCAGGTGAACGTCCCTACGAAGTCATTTCCTCGTCGGCATCTCCGGGTTGGTGAATCCGAGCTCGGTCCAATCCCCGTTGCCTTCCTCGTTCGCGCCGTTGCGTGATAGGTCGGCCGGGCGTCTTCCCGTAATGGCTTTCGCCAATTAGCAGCTGCGGATATGTGTCGGCTCCCCTTGCAAGGGAGCAGGTCCTGAAACTTCGTGTCGCGCCCAGCGGCGCGACATTCGAATGCGATAAATTTTCCGCCGCTGGAGGCCGGTTGTCTCCAGGGAGATCGATCGCTACGCTCGCTTCGATTCGTATCGGCTCGCGAGTGACCCGGTCTCGGTTAAGAGGATTCGGACAGACGTCGGCAAAGCTGCCACGTCACAACTCCTCTCCCCCTAAAGGAGACCGGGGCACACCGCTTGGCAGTTACCGGTCATTTCATTCGTGGGCTCGGTGACGATCGATCATCCTCAGAGTTCCGTGGTGTACCCAAAACCAACATAGAGACATGTACGAACCCGACAACTGCAGTCCCAGACAAGTACCTGCAATCTTAACCTCCTTACTTCTTTCCTGGTGACGAGGCCTATTGACTTTACTGGCCCGTATCTGAAACGAAACCAACGCTCTTGCCGGGCCCCGCTTGGCCCGGACGCCTAACGACGGCGGGGTAGGTGTTAATGAAGCGACTCCTGTTTGTCTTATTATGAGTATTTAATACGCGCCTGGGCGCGGTAGTGTCGGGTATTCCCCTTTCGATACAAAGAACCAATATTATTTTACTCGGTGCGGCAATGCCTGCACTACGTCAGTACAAAAAGAAAACGGGGTATTCCCGCTACACTCCCCTTTGTGCGGCAAACAAACAAAAAGAAATAGTCTTGCGGGAGTAATACGAAGAGAAGAATAAATAATAAAAAAAAAATGTACTCTTATTGCGATTCAGTCTTGTTTTCTCTTCGTGATATCGGGGTCCCCCCTTTCTAGTGTTGGGCGGCCGTTCACCGTCTTGCCCGCCGGTCGTGTCGCGGTCCCCCCGTTTTCCACGAGGCCGCGCACTCCGGGCAGGTCTTTACCGTGTAAAACGGTCGCCCACACCGGAAACAATAATCCCACTTTTGGGGTGCCCGGCATTCCGTGTGTGTGTGTAACATGCTGAGGCATCGCCAGCAGCCGAACTCCACCTCCGCCTCGCGCTTTTTCTTCGCGGCTCCCCGCCATTTGGGTCCGCCCCTCGGAACCTGATCTCCCTCTCGCCTTCCCTCATTCGGCCCCCGGGCTACGTCTTCCCGTCTTCCCGGGGCCGGTAGGTCAACTGCTTGGCGGATTTGCTGCTGTATGCGCTGCATACGTGCCGCCACGCTTTCGTGCTGCCGTCCCCTCTCCTGCGCGGGTGGCACGACGGCCGTCGGCAGTGTTTTCGGGGCTGGTCCCGGCCTGACTTCTGGCTCGTTGGCCGGTATTCCCCTGAAGGTCGGGTCTAGCAGTTTGGCCCACCTTTCCCGGCCTTGAGGTCCCCCTCTGCCGAATGCTCGTGCCCAAGCTGTAATCATGTCTTCCTCCTCCGGTTTGCTTCTTGGCCGGGAAGTTGGCTTGTTTACCGGGAGGGGTCTTACTGAGGCTCCCCCCGGTAGTTCCACTTCGTCCTGGAGGGACGGTTCTGCGTCCAGGCCCGTTTGTGACGGATATAGGGCCCTCAGGGCGGTAAGGAGTCCTAGCCGGATTACGTCTTTTACTTCCTCCGTTTCCCTCCGGTCCTCCTCTTCCTCGCTTGACGATCCCGATGTTTCCTCTTGACTTCGCTGGGCCGGGTCTTCCTCCTCCTCGGGGGTTTCCCTGAGCACGTTCTCCTCCATGGTGGGCCCGTCCTCCACATTCGGGAGTCCCGTCAACGCCCGAACCCAGGCTTCCACCCACTCGTAGGTGTCCATGCCCCTTGATCTTCTTCTTAGGAATGAACAATATTCTGTAAAGTGGGAAGATCCTACGGTATCAATTTGTGTTTGTTGGTGGCTGTGGAGGGAAGTATGGCTTGAGATCCTCAATGTGGGCTTTGCCGAGGCTGCGTCCGTCCTCCGCGGTTAGGACGTACACCCCCGGCGATAACTTCTGTGTGACCGTGACGGGGCCGATAAATTTCGGCACTAATTTTGCCGCTACATAATTTGCCGCCGAGGAAAGAACTCTCTGTCGCTTCATCACCCTATCCCCGACGTTAAATTCCTTATCCCTACGTCGTAAATTATAATAGTGCGCCTGTCTTTTATACGCGTCCTCGAGGTTCTCCAACATCCAGTGCCTCAACGACGGCAACTGTGACACTCTCTTCTTCCACGTATCGTTGGAGGTCACCTCGAGGTCGACAGGAGGGTCTACGCTTGCCCTAACGCACTTCGCCGGTCGTGGCTCTCGCCCGAAATTCAGAAACGCGGGAGAGGCCTGTAGTACGGAATGATGCGCGGTATTATATGCGAACCTGAATTGCGGTAAATTGAGGTCCCAATCTCGGTGATCCCTACCAATATATGCTACAATCATTGTCTTCAGGATTCGATTAACACGCTCTATCGGGTTGGCTTGCGGGTGGTACGGGGGGGTCGTAGTGAGTCGGATTCCGTATTCTTTCGCGAGCTCCCGGATACTTTTGTTGGCGAACTCCGTACCGTTATCCGTTAATAGGACGTCCGGCGTCCCCCAACGCGAAAAGATTAACGCCTCGAGTGCCTCGGCAATCTTCTGGCCGGTCGCTTTTCGGAGCGGGGTACACTCGATCCATTTTGTGAATAGATCCTGGATCACTAGGAGGTACACATTGCCGGTCCTGCTAGGCGGAAACGGGCCCATTATGTCCGCCGCTACCACTGACCATGGCGTGTCAACACGGCGCCGACCCATCAACCCTGGTGGAAGTGCTTGCTCCACCTTCGTGAGTTGACAGGTATTACAGCGTCTCACGTATTCAACCACTGTCCTATACATGCCAGGCCAGTAATAGCGGGACGCGATACGCTGGTACGTCTTTTCGACGCCCAGATGCCCTGCTTGCGGATTGTCATGCGCCTCCTGCAGGATCTCGGTTCTGCGCTCCTCCGGTATCACCAGTTTCCATTCACCCCCATCTGAACCTAATGTTTCCGCGATGAGGAGATCGGTACGGCGGCAAAATAGTTCCCCGTCCCGAATGGACCAGTCCTTATTTTTATTCGGGTTCCGCTCTACTTCCGCGAACTTCCCCTCGTACCAATTCGCTCGAATTGTTGCCACAACGTGTGTCCCGTTTTCTTCGACCCCCTCCCCCTCGAATGCTCGCGATAGTGCATCCGGCACTTTATTCAGGGCTCCCTGCCGATATACTACTTTAAAATCGTATTCCATTAGCTGCAGGGCCCACCGTGCTAATCTCCCCGTAGGGTTTTTCAACGTTCTAAGCCAACGCAGGCTGTTGTGGTCCGTCACCACCGTGAACGCGTACCCCTCCAAGTAGGGTCGAAACTTCTCTACCGCCCAGACGATCGCGAGGCATTCCAATTCCGTGGCGGAATATTTCCTCTCCGGTACCGATAGAGACCTACTCGCGAATGCGATAACTCTTTCGACTTCATCGACCTCCTGCGTTAATACGGCGCCTAATCCCACCGTACTTGCGTCCGTCTGTACTGTGAAGGGGACTTCGAAATTTGGGCACGAGAGGGTAGGTGCTGAGGCTATCGCGTCTCGAAGGGATTCGAAGGCGGTTTGTTGATCGTCCTTCCATTCCCATGCGCGATCTTTCCGTAAAAGGCCATTTAATGGTTCGGCAAGCGTGGCGAATCCCGGGATGAATCTTCTATACCAAGAAGCCATTCCAAGGAAACGTCGCACCTGCTTCACCTTTTTCGGCGGAGGGAACGATAATACGGGTTGCACTTTCTCCGCATCTACCTTTAGTCCCTCTCGGCTCACCACGAAGCCCAAATACCGGACTTCCTGTCGGCAAAACTCGCACTTTTTCGCATTGATTATTAGACCAGCCTTTTTGATCTTATTCAACACTCTATCGAGCCACACGAGATGTTCCGTGAACGTCTTGGTGACGATAATAATATCGTCTAAATACGAAAACGCGTGCGGCTCCATTTCCGGCCCTATTAATCGGTCTAATAATCTCTGAAAAGTTGCGGGAGCGCCTGACAGTCCGTACGGCATGCGGCGGAAATGGAATAGGCCCTTCCCCGGGACCGTGAAAGCTGTTATTTCCCGGCTTTTCTCTTCCAGGGGAATTTGAAAATACGCCTGACTGAGGTCGATTGTCGAAATGTATTTCGCCGAACGTAATTTATCGAGAATCTGTGTCATGAGCGGCAGCGGATACGCGTCTTTCCTCGAGACCTCGTTAACTTTCCGAAAATCGAGACAGAAGCGGTACGTACCATTGGCCTTCTTGACCATCACTATCGGACTTGACCAGGCACTCTGCGATGGCTCTATTATGCCGTCGGCCAGTAGTTTATCTACTTCCTCGTATATGGCCTCCTGTACTTTCGGGGAGACGGCATAATATCGCTGTTTAATAGGTTGATGGTCACCCACATCGATTCTGTGGCTGATCAAGTCCGTTATACCCGTCATTTTGTCAAATTCCGGCAACGTGGACTCGAGGAAGGCGTCTAAGCGACTCTTTTCGCTTTCCGTTAAAATCTGCAGACCACAACATACCGCGCTAGGGGGGGTGTCTTCGAAACGGAACCTATCACCGGGCCGCGACGCGAAATACCAGACAGCGTTATGGTATTCCGCTATTATGCCGAACTTCGCTATCGAATCCGTACCTAGCAGTAGGGGGGTCACGAGATTGTCTAGGACCTTCGCGGCTATCACGCGTCTCTCTTCGCCTATTCTTAACTGAAAATGTGCCTCGTCTTCGGCACGATCTAAAGCCCCCGTGGCAAGAAGGAAATAGCACGGTTTTTCTGCTTTAATGAGCTCGATACTAGTGCCCTTAACTTTACCGAGGACGTCCCGACTAATAAATGTCAGGGACGACCCCGAATCGATTAGGGCGCGCGTAGCCATTTTGCCGATAAACGCGTCTACGGTTAGCAAAGGAGGGCGGTATTTGTCCCCGACAGTTACTACGCGGGCCGATATCAATTCGGGTGGAGTCTCTCCGGCCGCTCCGATTGACTCCCCCTGTCGTTTCCCGATCGCGGTCGACACCTTTGGCAACGTTTCATCGTGACACCTCCCGCCCCGCAACCGTAACAATGTAACCGACGTTCTTCTCGGCAATGGCGTGAGAGGTGACCGGTCTTACGGCAATTCCAACATTGCAGCCGAATCCCTCCGCTCGCACGTTGTTTATCGTGCGAATCCCATTGGTCTGTTGTTACGGCTGCGGTCATCTCCGCCGCACGAGGGCGGGGCTCACGCGAGAGGTCCCGTGCTGTTTTACCGGGTCGGGATTTTTCGTTTCCCTTCGGCGTGGCTTGTGGAAAACTCTTCCTAAGCGCCGCCTTGGGTTCGCGAGTTCCCGATCCAGATCTCGAGCTCCCCCCGGCAGATTTAAATGAACTTGCGTCCGAATCTCCCGTCTCGTCCCCGCTGGTGGTTGCTACCGCGTTCGCATACTCGAAACGGACTGATCTATTCCGCGTTTCCGATCTAGAGCGCGAGTATCGGGGGGAATCTGAAGCGGAACCGGGGCGATCCTCCCGCGAGGATTTCAGCCCATTCTTGTTCCTTTGCTCTATCTCCCGTTCAGCTTCAATTAACTGTTTGCGCAGTTCTCTCACCGTAGCTATCGAACCGATCGCTACGGAACGCTGCAGGGATGGTTTCGCGCCCCAATATAACCGCTTCGCTTTTTTCTGTTCCGGCCACGGTGGCTGTAATCTCTTAAACAAGACCGACATTTTCATAATGTATTCGCGCACCGGTTCATCCCTCTCCTGATAATTATCTTTTATTCTGCGTACCAGAGTGTCCTGGTAATCCGTTTCCCCGAAAAATTCCCTAAAAGCCTCCGCGAATTCCTCCCAGGTTGTACACTCCGCCCCCTCCTCCTTGTACCAATGCTTTGCGGTTCCCCCGAGACATACCGCTAAACAACGTAACAAATCGCTTCTTGCGATATTACAGTACTCCCGTTGTAGCTCTAGATCTTCTAAGAACTCCTCAGGGTCCTCTTCCGGTTCTCCGGTGAATTTCAATTTCCATCGTCGCATTATGTCGACGATGGGTGTTCCCTGGTAATAAAGGTCTCGAGGACTCGCTCCGCTCGGTACTCGGGATGTGGGGACTGGGAGGATTACTTCGTGGGGGGGTGACCTCTCTCTGTTGCCCCTTACGTACCCCGAGGGGCCCGCTTCGGATACCCATTCCTGTTCCATCGCGTCTCCGTAAACTGATCGCTCTTCCGAGTTGGACCGTTCCCTTTTCGGTATATTAAGTAGGCTTCTCATTTGTCCGGGGTTTCGGTACCTGACTACTCTGGTTGCGGGTGTATCGTACGATATGATGGATAGGGATCGGGTTCGCCGGCCGCGATACACGAATGACCGCCCCGCTAATTGCGGAAATTATTCGAGAGAGAGAACGCGTATCTATTTCGTACCCGCGAGCAAGCGAAAAATCCGATTTTCTTTACGCGGCCTTCCCCCGGCAATTCATCTTTCTTATCTTCGCGGCAGGAAAGAGTAAGTCTCCTATCGAGTAATCTAATCGCGTTCTACTGCCCGTCGACAGTGTTAATACGCGTTTTCTGTAACTAACCGTCGTACCCCCTCCTCCTTTTCTCGGCCAGCGCTAGCCGTCGTAATCCATACTTGAGGGGTGTACGATATTTCGCCAATTCAATTCGATAATCACAAATACAACCCGAACGAATCTAATCGAGGTTAAGACGGCACTCGTCTAGGCTACCACATTGACATCTCAAACACCATACTTTCCCCCAACACCACACATAAAAAAAAACATCATAAAAAAAAACATGTGGGTGGGCGACAAAATTTATGGGGAAAATACACAGTAAATTTCAATCAATTTTTCATCAATTAACTCAGTCGTGTGTCATTCCGGGCCTCGATAACTAATTCCCTTTCTAGCGTGTGACCCCGACAAAACAAAATAATTGTTTGATTAATTTGTGTCTCCTCGGGCGAGATTTAGCGGCACAACCTCCGCGTGCTATATCCCGCGTGCCGGTCTGCGAGGGGCACCCTGGACTTGCTGGTGGGTCGCACTCGTTGGCGCGTCCCGTACCAGCAAGTGCGATAGTCGCCCGTACCACGCAACCGACCGCGAGACCCCACAAACTACGAAGGTTGCCCCCCCTAAACCTCTTTGGAGACGTTAAAAAAAATTAATAAATAATAAAATCCGTCTACAATAAATAAATTATTAAATAAATTAATAAATAAATAATTTGAATAAATTAACTGACTAGAACTTTTACAATAAATAAATAAATTGATAAATAAATAAATAAATAACTTATTCAACCATTAAATAAATAAATACTGCGATCCATAAACTATTAAATTTCCCAAAATAGTAATCTGTTAAATAATCCAATATTTAATCAATGTAATTTTGGTCACCCGGTATTTACGCTCAGCCGCTGGAATGGCACACGAAACAATTACAAGGTGAACCTTGCAGACAGTAAATATCAAATTGTAATACAATTCCGTGCTGGCTCGATTCTCCCGACTGAATGAACGAGAGAGAAAAAAAATGTTTACACGGGTCGCGTGTCTCTATTACGCCGCGGCTCGCTTCGTCTCTGCGATTCGCCTTTCCTCGCTGATAATATATTTTCTCCTGCGAGAGCCCCGCGCTTCTCCCCGTGTCTCCACGAACAAGCCTTTTCTCAAATCGCTTCTTCTGCGA
This sequence comes from Lasioglossum baleicum, assembly GCF_051020765.1. Classification (NCBI taxonomy): domain Eukaryota; kingdom Metazoa; phylum Arthropoda; class Insecta; order Hymenoptera; family Halictidae; genus Lasioglossum; species Lasioglossum baleicum. Next base: position 80,943 of record NW_027469211.1, on the reverse strand, counting down.
GAGATTTGAACTGTTCGGGCGCCAATTTGTCACGCCGTTCACCGTTTCTCGACAGGACCGGTGACCGGACTCGGGAAATTATGGCCTGACGGCCGGGCCACGCTCGGTCGCGCGACACGTGGTCCTCCCGGGACAAAGAATCACTCGCGTATTCGAAATCGTCCTCCCTCGAGCGTTCGAAATGGAACCTACGGGCGCCAGGCACGCACACGTGCCACACGATAGCAATCGGGATTCAAACCCGAGGGATCACTTTTCCGAACACACGAGGATTGCGCGACCTGGGATAGCGGTAGAAGGGCCCAAGGTTACACGTGGTATGAAGGACGGGGCATTCCCCGCGACGGGAACGTTTCTCACAGGGAAAGAATGAATCGAGACATTTACGGCAGACAAAGATCGTTTATTATCTCGGGAATTAACGTTGACAGGCCACCGGCGAGAGCCGGTGGCAAACAAGATGGCTGCCGGCGCGATCTCGATCGATTTCGACGGTTGTTCGGTCGATCGCGCGTAATATTCCCGGTTCGCGTCGGACTCGGCGGTCACAGGATTCCGCGTGAATGATACAAGCCTGGAAAGGCACGATTTCCGCCGAGCCCCGATAGAATACGCGTCGCAATGCGAAGAGACTAGGCGAGAACGGCAAACACGTAGCGAGATCGAAGCGGGCGCGTCGCGTCGTCCCACCGTGGAACTTCCGAGGATCGTGAATCTACAAGGCCGCAATCGAAATTCGTACGTCCCGCAAAACCACTCGGGATCGCTACGACACACTGCTTCGGCGCCGGCACGAGAACACTCGTCTCGGACCCCGGACGCGCCGAAGCACTTAGCCCGCGCAAAATAGGTTACAGAACCTTCCAAACGACGTCCCGAGCCAACACGAGCACTCACAGAACTTTAGTCGCAGTATTATGACCGGTACTTACCAAACGGCACGGCTCAAGCCCGACAATGGCGGTCGTAGCACAGAACTTTTTGACAACAACGCGGTTAGAGAACACGTGATGCTAACCGGGTCCTTCGTCCTAGTGACACACTTCGCGTCGGCTCGGTACGCGGAAACGGGGCGTCCCCCACTACTTCCTCATCTATCCTCGCCGCTACGACGGCCGGACCTATCGCGTGGCTCCTCGCTACAGGGCCGAATTCAGGGAATTCGGACCCGGGCCTCCGACAATTGTTCATTTTCCCGGGGCCGCGTCCGATAACGCTGCGGGGGCGATGGGATGGACCCGAGCTATTCCAGGTGAGCTCTCGTGGCTTTTCCCGGGTGAGAGTCGGCAAGGTTGGGCAGGTGAACGTCCCTACGAAGTCATTTCCTCGTCGGCATCTCCGGGTTGGTGAATCCGAGCTCGGTCCAATCCCCGTTGTCTTCCTCGTTCGCGCCGTTGCGTGATAGGTCGGCCGGGCGTCTTCCCGTAATGGCTTTCGCCAATTAGCAGCTGCGGATAGGTGTCGGCTCCCCTTGCAAGGGAGCAGGTCCTGAAACTTCGTGTCGCGCCCAGCGGCGCGACATTCAAATGCGATAAATTTTCCGCCGCTGGAGGCCGGTTGTCTCCAGGGAGATCGATCGCTACGCTCGCTTCGATTCGTATCGGCTCGCGAGTGACCCGGTCTCGGTTAAGAGGATTCGGACAGACGTCGGCAAAGCTGCCACGTCACAATGGACTGAGAGCAATTTTGCGCTCTGATATAGTATACACTTTGTGCAATTTCGATCGTATACATGTCTGTGTACGACTCATAGCAATTTCATCTTGCAAACATCGCATGTAATCATCAAACGTTATGGTTGTCCTTACAACGCTAGTCTTTACACCTTTTGCTTTTTTTGTATCAGATTTTCCATCAACACGCAATGTATACATTTTTGCTCTTAGCCCAACAAAGTCTGTCATTATCATCCCATTGTTCTCGTCTTTCATCAAGCCGGGAACCTTTTTATTTACAAGTGGGATATTATACTTATTCTCTATCGGATAATCGCTTGTGTCGAAACGGTTAATATGGCGCCTCATGGTTTCATAAATGTCCTCACACATAATATGATAAATTAAGCTGTCGGTGTCTGTGTACATTACCTTACAAGTTTTACCATATTGAGGAACCATATACTCATGATGAAATTCGTACAAGCAGGTTTTGGATATATCTAATATGCACATACCCACATAGATTGGCTTGTTGAATTTCACCATGACTTTACGCAACTCCACAGCAGCCAAGTTTTCGGAAAATACACAGCGGCTGTGGAAATTTGGTTTCGCGATCATTGCCTCTGCACCATACCGCCCATCCCAATGTGTCACGAGTTTTACGTCTACATGATTCCGAACATTTTCCATAGTTTTACCGAATACCGCGTTGTTCATCAATTTGTACAAATTCTTTTCAAAATCGTTACTGGCATTTGTTCTAAACAGGGTATTTAATTCTATGTATTCGCGGTGACTGTGCGAATTGGAGGATGCGATGAATCTTTGTAATACGAAGACCGTGGCGTGTGCACTGCTGCAGGTTATAATAGTGTATCACGTAACGCTGCTTATCATGTAACGTTGCAAGCAACTTGGCCTCTCTTTTACCAGGTGGTTTAGCACGTGTTGGACAGAATGGTAGGTCAGCGTGAGCATCATGCAGACTTTGCGGATATTCTAGATCCACCTCGAGAATGTAGCCTATGGGTGAATCAGCAGCAATCAAAGATATGTCAGTAGGGTATATAGGCGGGTTCTAAGCCACTTCTCAATCCAGGCGGTGCTGAGGAACTTTCCAATTCACGGGAGAGCGGTACCGCATTGCACAAGCATTACGTCATCTAGGCCAAGGACAAAGCTGTTAGGCACCGCCCCCTTCTTTCTTACGTCATCTAGGCCAAGGACAGAGCTGCTGAGTCATCACTTAAGGGGTGGTAACGCAGAGCGGTATTGCGCAAGCATATATTGCATCATATTTTTTCACGGGAGAGCGGTACCGCATTGCATAAGCATTACGTCATCTAGGCCAAGGACAAAGCTGTTAGGCACCGCCCCCTTCTTTCTGACGTCATCTAGGCCAAGGACAGAGCTGCTGAGTCATCACTTAATGGTATTGCACAAGCATTACGTCATCTAGGCCAAGGACAAAGCTGTTAGGCACCGCCCCCTTCTTTCTGACGTCATCTAGGTCAAAGGCAGAGCTGCTGAGTCATACCCCCTTCTTTCTTACGTCATCTAGGCCAAGGACAGAGCTGCTGAGTCATCACTTAAGGGGTGGTACCGCAGAGCGGTATTGCGCAAGCATATATTGCATCATATTTTTTCGCGGGGAGCGGGGGCAATCCCTCTGAAAGGTGATACTCCTTTGGTATTGCACAAGCATTACGTCATCTAGGCCAAGGACAAAGCTGTTAGGCACCGCCCCCTTCTTTCTGACGTCATCTAGGCCAAGGACAGAGCTGCTGAGTCATCACTTAATGGTATTGCACAAGCATTACGTCATCTAGGCCAAGGACAAAGCTGTTAGGCACCGCCCCCTTCTTTCTGACGTCATCTAGGTCAAAGGCAGAGCTGCTGAGTCATACCCCCTTCTTTCTTACGTCATCTAGGCCAAGGACAGAGCTGCTGAGTCATCACTTAAGGGGTGGTACCGCAGAGCGGTATTGCGCAAGCATATATTGCATCATATTTTTTCGCGGGGAGCGGGGGCAATCCCTCTGAAAGGTGATACTCCTTTGGTATTGCACAAGCATTACGTCATCTAGGCCCAAGGACAAAGCTGTTAGGCTCCGCCCCTTCTTTCTGACGTCATCTAGGCCAAGGACAGAGCTGCTGAGTCATCACTTAAGGGGTGGTACCGCAGAGCGGTATTGTGCAAGCATATATTACATCATATTTTTTCGCGGGGAGGGGGACAATCCCTCTGAAAGATTATACTGCTTTGGTATTGCACAAGCATTACGTCATCGAGGCCAAGGACAAAGCTGTTAGGCACCGCCCCCTTCTTTCTTACGTCATCTAGACATCACCCTTATCTCTAAGGGTAGCAATGAATAAATAGGACACGATGGAATGTGAATTGTAGTCTTTGCAAACGTTTGCCGTGACAAAAAAAGTTATTTAATATTCATAGTTAAAAACGGTGCCACCGTTACATTGCAAAGTGCAATTATATTTTGAGAACTGGAAATTAGCAAATTAAAGTTGAAAGGATTATTTTTGTTGACAACTGTGCGGTAGCAAGATGATTGAAACGTGGAAAAAAATGTTGAGGTGTTTGACCAGCATGTCAATGCTGCTGAAAACTATGGACGAGTATCACGAATGGCATCGTTCGTACATCGAGTCTCTGCAATGCTGCATCAATTATCTATCCAGTGCAAAGGATGAATTGTCGGGGAGCATGAAATCTAGTTTAACATCAACTATGTGTCGTATGAAAACTTTGAACGTTTCATTGCACAAACGTATTTCCTCGCCACACACCGGTAGAGGTTTATATGATCGCGACGGTGCGAGAGCCTCGACGCTCCGTTGGGAAAATGTCGAGTCGGCGTTTAAAAATCGCATATCGACCGGCATCGTTATCAACGTCGAACATATCGATCCTAAACAATTTTTACAACATGCGAAACGAATGGTTACAGGGCGCGTTACAGAATTTTTAAACGTACATTCATCGCTGAAAGCTAGCGTGACGTTGGAGGCAGAATTCATGCAACACACCAACGAGGTTTCCGTGAAAAGTTTCGGCACGCGAAACGTTGCATTGTTTCGGACAAGCAATCTACGACAGTGGTATCAGAGAGACGTTGTGCCAACGCTTTTGACGTCGTTGGAAGAGTTTCAAGAGCGAGACAGCGGGTGGGCACTGTCGAAGATACTGCATTTGATTGTGAACTTTAGCAAATACCAGCCATTGCAAGCCGGCTGCACCACTGAAACCCACTTGCCTCGAACGATACAGTTGAAAAGAGCGGTCGTGGACGTGAATAGCAAGGATGAGGCATGCTTTTTTTGGGCGGTCGTGGTGGGTCTCTATCCGGCCAAGGCACATCCATCGCGTTCATCATCATATCCACACCACAAAACAGTGCTTCAAACCGAAGGTTTTCAATCGCCTATGCTGTTCAAAGACATTCGAAAATTTGAACGAAAAAACGATGTTTCCATAAACGTGTTCGAATGGGTGCGCAAGAAATGTGTAACACTTCATTTGACTGAGAAGAAACGGAGAAGACATGTCAATTTGCTGTTTATCCAGAATGCTGCAAAGACGCACGGCCATTTCGCATGTATACGAAATTTGTCAAGATTGGTTTCATCACAGCTTAGCAAGAAGAAAAATCATAAACATATTTGTGATCGGTAAGTTGCACGTTTTTTTTGTTTTTTTAAATTCTTTGAAGCAAGAAAAGTTTTCTTCCCACAGGTGCCTGCAATATTTCCCTACGCTGGAGAGATTAAACATTCATACAATCGACTGTGAACGAATGAATGATTGTGCTCTGACGCTTCCAACGAGCGAAGATAAGTGGTTGCTCTTTAAAAATTTTGTAAACAAAGAACAGACACCATTCATTATCTATGCTGACTTGGAGTGTCTGCTGCTGCCTGAGGAACAGGAGGGAGAAGACCGTGCAGCACGCGTACAATATCAACAACACCACGCGTTTAGTATAGGATACTATATACATTGTCGCTACGATGAATCGCTGTGCGAGTATCAGGTTTATCGTGATAAAGCGGGATGCGCTGCATGGTTTGCAAACAGGTTGTACGAGCTGAGTCAGAAATTACAGCCGCTATTTGATAAAACGGTGCCAATGAATCCACTAACTGAAGCAGAAAAATTAAATTTTCGTACAGCCACACATTGTCATGTCTGTGAGAAAACGTTTGAGGAAAACGATATACGAGTGCGTGATCATTGTCATTTCACGGGCGCATATCGTGGTCCAGCTCATAACGAATGCAATTTAAGCTATCAATCTTCGTACGTGATACCAGTGGTTTTCCATAATTTATCAGGCTACGATGCACATTTCATCATAAAAGAATTAGCAAATTCGTTCGAGGGACGGATAGACGTGTTACCATTGACGAAAGAGAAGTATATCTCATTCACAAAAAGCGTTTCCATCGAGAGACAGCCGGGTGAAGAACGAAAGTATGTAAAGTTCTTAAAATTTCGCTTCATCGACTCATTCAAGTTCTTGAACTTAAGTCTGGACAAGCTGTCATCGTATTTGGACAAAAATAAATTACGCATCGTACGAGGTGAATTTACACATCTTTCAAACGATGATTTCAATCTGTTGACCAGAAAAGGTGTGTTTCCATACGACTATCTGGCATCGTACGATAAATTAAATGATACATGTTTACCACCGCGCGAAGCATTTTACAATCGGTTAAATGGTAGTGAGATATCCGACGTCGATTACCTTCATGCAAATACTGTTTGGTCGCGTTTCACCATACAAACGCTAGGAGAGTACAGTGATTTATATCTAAAATTGGATGTATTGTTGTTGGCAGATGTTTTCGAAAATTTTCGCGATGACTGTCTCGAGAATTATAAGCTTGATCCAGCACATTATTTCACGCTCCCCGGTTTCGCGTGGGATGTGATGTTGAAAATGACGAAGATTGAATTGGAGTTGTTCACCGACGTCGATATGCTTTTGTTCGTGGAGCGAGGAATACGTGGTGGATTGAGCCAATGTTCTCAAAGATATGCATATGCAAACAACAAATATTTGTCTACGCACGATTCGAGTAAACCATCCACCTACTTAATGTATTTTGACGTGAATAATCTGTATGGTTGGGCCATGTCGCAACCTCTACCGCACAGAGACTTTCGATGGGTGGAGGATATTGATAATTTCAACGTTGAATCCATTCCAATCGATAGCCCTGTAGGATACATTTTGGAGGTTGATTTAGAGTATCCACGCGAAATTCACGATGCTCACGCAGATCTTCCATTTTGTCCAAGTCATGATGCAGCAACCAGCTCGAGTCAAAGAAAGTTGCTGGCAACACTTCGCAATAAGGAGCGATACGTTATACATTATCGATACCTCCAGCGAAGTTTAAAACATAATCTGAAATTGAAGAAAATTCATCGAATTCTAGAGTTTCAACAGTCGCGATGGTTGCATGAATATATCGACTTGAATACAAAATTACGCACCAACGCAACTAACGATTTTTCAAAGAATTTGTTCAAATTAATGAACAATGCTGTGTTTGGAAAAACGATGGAGAACGTTCGAAATCATGCGATCGTGAAATTACTTTCTCGATGGAATGGTAGACACGGAGTTGAACGATTGATAGCTAGACCAAATTTTCACAGTTATACAGTGTTTTCTAAAGACTTCGTCGCAATTCAGATGAAAAAGCTGCTCGTTAAATTTTACAAGCCCATCTACGTAGGCATGTCCATATTGGATATATCAAAATTTCATTTATACACTTTTCATTACGAGTACATGTATCCAAAATTCCAGCAAAATTGTAAGATTTTATACACGGACACGGATAGTCTGATATATGAAATCACTTGCGATGACGCGTATGAGACATTGCTGAAACGTGATATCCATCGATATGACACCAGTAATTATACAGAGAACAACGTTTACTGTGTTCCGATTGCAAACAAGAAACAACTAGGATTGATGAAGGATGAGAATGGCGGTAAAATCATGACAGAGTTCGTAGGACTTCGTTCGAAAATGTATGCGATTCGCGTGCATGATGATTGCGAAACCAAAAAGATCAAAGGCATTAGGACAAACGTTACCGCTCGGGATATAAGTTTCGAAGACTATGTCGAATGTCTTAATAATCATACGGAAAAGAGTGTTAGCAGTAATTGTATAGCGTCTGTACGACATCAGGTGTATTCGATGTCGGAAATAAAATTAGCATTGAGCCCGTACGACGATAAGCGATATATTTGTAATAATTTGATCAATACTCTTCCTTGGGGGCATTACAGTATCAATTGAGAAATTTTATCTATAAAAAGAAAAAAAAGTATGGAGACGCATCCTATGAAAACATTATATTCTATGCGCTTCAGATTGGGAAGTAGGAGGATTGTTTTTTAAATAAAAAATACATCTTAATTCAAATGCTTTTTATTATAAAAAGAAAATTTTATTACATTAAGTAGGATTGAGTAGTAGATTGAGAAGTATGAGGGATTGTTTTTAAATAAATCTTAATTTTAAAAAAATGATTTTTATTATAAAAAATTTTTTACATTTTTAAAATTTTTAAAACATTACTTCAAAATGGGTTGAGGGATTCCTTTTTTTATGGTACCGATTATTGCTCATTGATGTCCTGAAAAGAAAAAAAGTTTTTTAATATTAATCATTGTTTTTAAATTAATAAATATAAAAATTATTTTTAAGTGTTAATTATTAATAAATATAAAAAACTTTACGCACCATATCTAATGGAATATCAATGGACGTGAACGCGTCCCATTCATCAGCACTATGCCTCACGGCATACTGCCATCCCCTGATGAACGCTGTTCGCTCCTCCTCCGTGTTGAAAATCTGTAATAATATTTATTAATTAAAATATCTTTAATAAAATATTATTTATTTCTTTATACTTACCACCAACTCCAAATACCCACTGAGGGAAACTTCAGCCTCAATAATTAGGTATAACATCTTGAAATGTGCTTGGACATTGTCAACACCCATTGTTTTATACATGTACCCCCTCCGGAAAAGATGCAATGAAATCTCGTGAGATTAGAAAAGACGTTTCGTTGCAGTAGATAATGAAATCTGAACTCGCGAAATTCAATCGGTGCTAATCGAGAGAACTGATGTGACCAGATGTTTTGGCCTGGTAACTCCAAACCGTTAAAGAATGTCACTACTGCAGCTTGCTAGATTAGAAAAGTCTCATAGAGGAAAGACAAAATTCCTCAGACTTTACAAGTCAACATCAACCGCGAAAGGATGCTGTTACAGATTATGAAACGCTCCTCTTACAATGATATGGATAAGAACCGTAAAACATCTGGGACACAATTCCACATGCGGCAAAAAGATAAGGGGGAAACTCTATACCACTCTGAAAAAAAAAGTGAAGTAGAAATTCTCTCGGTGATGTAGGATTGTGTTCAGATGTTTCCCCAGCTTGACAACTCAGCATCAGCAGCGAAATAATGCTGTTACAGATTATGAAACGCACCTCTTGCAATGATATGAATAAGAATCATGAAGCACGTTCGAGGGTACAATCATACATGCGGTAAAATGATAAGGGGGAAACTCTATACCACTCTGAAAAAGTGGAGTAGAAACTCTCTCGAGGGGTGGTACAGCGCTATTGCAAGGATGAGGATTGTTTTTAAATAAAAAATCATTCACATAATTTTTTATTTGATAAAGTATATATTTTTTGTACAAGCGTTTTTTAAGTAATTTTTCGAACAATGTTCGTTAGTGGATTGTATTCCATGATACGGTCATGTAGTATTAAGCAGTAGGCTGTTGTCGATGGGGGGACGTCGGTTCGACATTCAAATTCAATTCGCACGTCAACCGTAGCATTTTTTAACACTTCGTTTTGTCGAGAACAATCGAGAACGACGAGTGGACCGTATTGCAAGAAATCCGTGACATCGAGTAGCGCTTCACCGTTTCCATAGTATGATTCTTGGAATTTTGCATACATGTCATAGAGCAACGCGTATTTACCTTTCTCGAAATCGATATTTAGATCATCGTATGGATAGGTTTCCGAGTTCAAGTAAAGTCGAATATTTGTCAATGCGCAATGATCGAATCGTGTAGCCGTTTTGATTAAATTGTTCTTTCCATTGGTTTGCAAAGCGAATATCACGTATCGCGGTTTTTCCATTTGTAGAGCCGTTTTTATCGCCCATGTATGCTTCGTAGTTGTCTGTAGTAGAGGATATTCATACAGATCCCACGATCGAAAGGTCATGTCGATCGGTCTGTCGCTGTCTAAAATCTGTAGCATGGACAGCTTATGTACTTCATCCAATGTGATGTGAGGCATTCGCCATTGAATTTTGTATAGATTCAGAATAGGTTTCGCGTTGTTGGAAGGACTGTACAACGCATTCGCATCGGTACGCGAGCGAATCAAAATTAATTCGTGCCGAGCATTTATCACGATGCGTTCGTAGTCTTCGCAGAAGCCTAATAAAACACTCATAGGTACGCAAAAGTTGAAATATATTGCAGCCGTGGCCGTTGCAGTCTGCTTCTGTCCATCATCACCATACAGCCAACCAGCGTTGGACAATGCGCTGCTTCTCGTTCTAGACAGACTCACATAATTCTTCAAAGTTGTCGTCGCGCCAGGATTTCTGGACCGATCAATTTCCACTCCATTCAATTCATAGCGTATTTCCTCAAACATAAACGCAACAGTATTGTTCTCGAGAGTTACCGTATCGATGTGGGATTCTCCTTCAACCGGTAATTCGAGTTTTCCTGGTAAACTAAGTTTTCCCTCAACGTATAGGAAGCTTTTACATGGGAGCGTGTATAGGTCTTGTTGTTGAATGGGTATCCTTATCTCATCGCTGTTTTCAAACGTTGTGTTAGCATACGGATTGTATGTGTGCAGCTTAATCTTCGTTATGCGATTGTCGAAGATTGGCGCTTCGGAGATGTTCAAAATGTCATCAAACATGATCTCTCACTTTTTAACAATAAAGCCCAAAGATTGTAGATACTTTGCGTTTTCCACAGTTAATTTCTTACGAATCGTCAACCTTTTTTCTGCGGTTAGTTTCTTGCTGTTGTTGTCGATGCTGTTGTTCAATGTATGGAATACCGTATTATGAATTAGCATTGCTTCGTCGCGCGTGTAGTCGCACCGTGATTTCTTCACCTCGAAAATCAATCAAACGTCCGGATTGATCAACTATGCGAATGGTTAAATCGTCAATTACTCGTGCAACGATCGGAAGGTAAATGACTCGCGCAGGCGTTTCCGACAATTTATATCCTGGTGGTACCTGAGGCGCGAACTCATGTATCGTGTGAACGAGTTTACCATTGTCGTACGATCCGGTGGTTATGTTACATTCCACTCGTACGATATTCACGCTGATGATATTCACTGGTGTGTTCGATGTATGCCACACGTTTGGTGGTAAAACACGATCTATGGAAAATCCTAGGATGGATCCCACGTTGCCAGGCTTTGCAAAGTTTATTTGATAGTTGCTTTTAATTTCGCTGTTCATGGTGTTGTTGTTCGCCCGTAAGACCAGCGGATATTCTGAGGCGGCAGTCTCATCGACATTTTTTGGAGGATATCGCGCGCATATTTCTCGCCTCAAGTATGCGTTGATTGCGTCCAATTCGTATGAACCGTCGGGGATGATGATCTCCTCATCTTTTTCACCGAAGTAGAATCTATTGTTTCCAATGTTGGCGCTGATGTTCGGTATCGTATAATAAGTTTGCAAATCGAGCAATCCCAGCTCATATTCGCCATTGCTCAGATCTATGGGGGGAAAGTACTTTGATGATAGTATGCTGCTTCTTCCCGACAATGTAAACGTAAATGACTTTTTTGCATACATCGTGTAGAGAGACTCTTTCCAGGGTCTTTTATTCTCGGAGAAATTTCGCACACAATTGACCACACACGCTTTCGTCGTAGTTTTGAAAACGTTCGTGGTTATATAAGATTGTCACGTTCACGCCGAAATAGTGAATCAACTCAATCGGCGGTCGAAGATTTCCAAAACTATCAAAGTATTTGACACGCGGGCCGTGTTTTATATAGGCGACCCAGTGCGTTCCCGGTCCACGACTATTATCTAGATTGACTATACCTCGCTCGTTTACCCACGCACGCAGCGGTAAATCGTCACGCATAAAAACTCCACGAAAATACGGTAATCCTTTACACATGACCATCAATTCGATATCTGTCGTCGTGTTGTCCTTCTTCGTTGTTTTTTTTTCCTTCAAACCTTTTCCATGCTTATATGGTGCGAGATGTATCCCACGACCCTCCATGGCTCGATTGTGTCGCTCCGCTTCTTGTAATTGTTTCTTAGCAGCTTTTGCAGCGTTTATAGCTTTGACTACTCCCGCGGCACCACCCGTCAATGCGCCTATAGCCGACAAAGCGGGTAACAGCAACGGTAGAAAACCACCGCGTTTGGCGATCGGGAGAATTCGTTTCGTTGTTTTTTTTTTCTTTTCACCTTTTTTCTTTATCAAACCCATGCCCAATTTCGTTTTAGCTTTCATGGCTGCCAACACTGCAGTCGCGGACACCTTCTCTCCCAACGTCGCGTCTCCGGACGTTATCCGATGCAGCGCTCGATCAGCCAAAACGTGATCGGCCTTGTGACGATTTTCAAGATCTTTGTATCGCGAATACGCTATATCATGCTCTCGACAGGCTGTATCCAACGGATTGATTCCTCGATCCCCACGAGCTAATCGCGCAGTCAGTTTCGTACCAGGACCGCAGAATTGATATCCAGGTATATGCAATTCAAACGGTAGCGCGTTTATAGCTCTGTTTAAAAACCCCTTGCCCGTATGCGAACCGAGTGAATGATGATTCATAAGCTATTTTGCCTACTATCTCTTTTAAAAAGAACACGTTCGGGGGAGGGGAGTGACTGATACCTACGGTGTTCGAGCTCTCATATAAATACTACCTCCCCCTCCCTCATCGAATCAATCAAATCATGCATTTTGTAAGGCAATCTTTGGATATTCGTGTTCCAACGTGTCGCGCGTTCGACGATTGCGACGAGACGATGCGAAAACATGGATCATTGTTACCAGACAATGTACGATGTGTCATAAGCGGTCCGTCAGGATGCGGTAAAACAAACGTTATGATCAGCCTGCTGGAGAGTGCGAACGGACTACGATTTGCAAACGTTTATGTATACTCAAAATCGCTGAATCAGCCAAAATATCAATACTTGAGCAAACTGTTCTTATCCGTGGGGAAGGATGTAGGTTACTTCGCGTTCGCAGACAACGCTGACGTAATACCCCCCGCAGAGGTACGGCCCGATTCGATATTTATCTTCGACGATGTGGCGTGTGACGAGCAGGATATCATGAGAGAGTATTTTGCGATGGGTAGACATTCACACGTCGATTGCTTCTACTTGGGTCAGTCGTATGCGAGAATACCTAAACATTTAATTCGTGACAATGCCAATCTACTGGTTTTGTTCAAACAGGATACCATGAACTTGCGTCACATTCATCAGGATCATGTAAATACCGATATGTCGTTTGAAACGTTTAGCGCGTTATGTGCAAATTGTTGGCGAAAGAAGTATGGATTTCTCGTAATCGATAAAGACAGTCCTACAAATCGCGGTCGTTACAGACGTGGATTTAACGAGTTTGTCATACTGTAACGAGTACAGTTGCTCAGTAAGGGTGGTTGGTGCTGTATCGTGGGCTGTAAATCTCTCTTGCGCTTCCAATATGTCAGCTCAAAAGGAAAAGAATGAAAAGCTGCGAGCTTCAGTCGTGAATGAAATAGCGAAGACCAGTGATACCATACGTAAAAAGTATTTAGCGTTGAAAGTTGGGAAAATGATGGCCGAGACGAATTTGCGAACGACTTTACAGCCAATCGTCGAACCGTTGAAACAGCTAGTTCAAAATACATCTACTGTTGAACCGGATAGTGACACCACGTTCTCGGATATTAAGGAAACACCACCACCGTCTCCCATACAAAAAAAAAGAAGATTCTCGGATATTAGGGGAATGACACCATCATCCTCTATGAAAAAAAGAAGAAGAATAAAGAAGAAAAAGAATGATGAAGTAACACTCGCTGACGACGAGATCGAGTCAACGATGCCGCAACAGGATACTTTCGAATCACCGAGCACGGTATCTTTGGAATCTTCGATGCGTAATATTTTTGAAAATCCAGAAACTCATCGAGAGGAAAATCAACATCTAACTGAGAATTTCGGACCTTTGGCGCGTGAATATTTAGAAAAATTTTTTACCGGATCAATGAAAAATTCCGACAACGTGTTCGGGGTATATTTCCAGGACAATAAACTGATGCTAGGAAATTCAGCGTTTGAAGTGAACAGCAACGACGATATCATCATTAACGGAGTAAGGTACGAGGGGACTCATGGTCTTTATGAATTAATATTCAACAGAGTACCCGACAAGTAGTTGTACACCGAGGATGATAAGAATGTGTACAAAAGAATTCTCGTTCTCACGCAAGCGCATCGACGCGGGAATCAGCTAAAGAGAAACAAAGGTTACAAGTATAAGAAAATTATAGGACCGATGTTTTCGTCACGTGGTGGGAAGGGGATACAACTTCCAACTTCTATGCGTGTGACTAACAATCCGATTGATTACGTGCATTGGGATGATCCAAACGAACTCGTCGATCGTATGAAATTGTTAACCGCTTCGAAGAATGCCGGACATTCCAGCCATAACAATGAAATAATGTCAATAATTGAAGAACTTCGTGAAGCCGGTATAATTATAAATTAAAGCGCGTGCATTCATTGAGTTAGTGATGAATGAAATGTCAATTGATACAGCTCGATAGAATGCGCATTCGTCTTAATTGTTGTAAAACGAATCAAACAATATCCTCGGGGGAGGATAACGGTGAAAGCTGGAACTTGAGATTTCAAAGTCTATGGATAAAACTGGATGAGATATTTCAACGAATACTGTGGATTGAAGAGCAGATCAAACAGTTGTACGAGTTGATGATAAGCGAAGAAAAACACTAGCTTGTGAAACAATGTCTATCGACAAATTTGGTATGGTGTTTCGCGAAGCGAACAAACCCGAGTCAAATGTTTCTTCGATTTTCTATCCCGGCGTTTTTAAAAGTTATGTGCATGATAATGCTATATGTTTAAATGATGATGCTAAATTGTATGATGCGAAAGGTATGAGGATCGGACGCGTGGCGAATCCTGAAGCAAACGATCATGTTGCAACCAAAGTATACGTGGACACGCTTAATGTGAAGCTTGAGTCCGAGATTGTGAAGAAACTGGTCAAAGAACTGAAAACCGCTAAAGAGACGATAAAGTCGGAAATATTAGCTGAACAGAATGAAAAACTGATCAAAGACCTGAAAACCATGAAAGAAACGATAAAGTCTGAAATACTGGCTACGATACAAGGCATTCGATATGATGTAAATGAAAATATGAAATCAACTGATATCAACGAGACCTTGAAGGAGAAAGGAAAAAGAAGACGAGTTTGAAATATTGACAAGAAACGTGTCGACGGTCCTTGAGGGGAATCCATGGATAGCAATCATCATACATGAACATACTGTACAAGATGTATCTGTACCTGTTCCTGTACCTGTCTGTACCTGTCTGTAGCTGTTCCTGTACCTGTCTGTAGCTGTTCCTGTACCTGTCCATACCTGTCTGTAGCTGTTCCTATATCTGTCTGTAGCTGTTCCTGTACCTGTCTGTTCCTGTCTGTACCTGTCTGTAGCTGTTCATGTACCTGTCCATACCTGTCTGTAGCTGTTCCTATACCTGTCTGTAGCTGTTCCTGTACCTGTCTATACCTGTCTATAGCTGTCTGTACCTGTCCATACCTGTCTGTAGCTGTTCATGTTCCTGCCTGTAGCTGTTCCTGTACCTGTCTGTACCTGTCTGTACCTGTCTGTAGCTGTATCTGTACCTGTCTGTACCTGTCTGTAGCTGTATCTGTACCTGTCTGTACCTGTACCTGTATTATCAATATTAAGTAGCATTTATCGAGTCATCAAGTTATCATAAAAAATCATAAACCTTGAGAGAAAAAAATGAGGGGGATGGAAATATAACTGAAGATTTTAAGAAAAGTATATATGAGGTAAAGACTCTATTGAAAAGCGAGTTGAGTAGCGACAGCAAGAGACGATACGCGTCGCTTTCAACGAGTTGGATAGCTGAATCAGTCATCGCTTCAATAGTTGGATTGAAAAGTGAATAATCGGTTAATGAGAGAGCGCTACAAGAACGACGATGAGTAAAGAAAACGTGGTGGAAGAACTGCATGCTCCGGCGAGACGTTTTTACCCGCGTAGACGTGTGATCG
This sequence comes from Lasioglossum baleicum, assembly GCF_051020765.1. Classification (NCBI taxonomy): domain Eukaryota; kingdom Metazoa; phylum Arthropoda; class Insecta; order Hymenoptera; family Halictidae; genus Lasioglossum; species Lasioglossum baleicum. Next base: position 64,832 of record NW_027469211.1, on the reverse strand, counting down.
TGCGAGGATTCGATGATCTTTGGCAAGCCGATATCGTTGAAGTTCAAAAATATGCGCGAGACAATGGAGGGCATCGATATATTCTCACGATAATCGATGTATTTAGCAAATATGCATGGACGGTTCCTTTGAAGAGTAAAAATGCGAGCGACGTGTGCAAAGCTTTCGCGTCAGCGTTGAAGAAAGATGGTAGAGCCCCGAACAACTTGCAGACCGACATGGGGAAAGAATTCTACAATACAACGTTTTAAGACTATCTAAAGAGTCGTAACATACACCATTATTCTACATTTAGCACTATGAAAGCTTCCATCGTGGAACGTTTCAATCGCACGCTGAAGAATAGCATGTGGAAATTTTTCTCGTTGAGTGGAAAATATCGCTGGATCGATGCGCTTCCCACGTTAACTGAGGACTACAATAATCGAAAACATCGTACAATCCGCATGCGACCCGTCGACGTGAGCCGTAAAAATGTTGGACACCTTCTGTCCACCGTGTACAGCAACGTGAAGATTGCTGGTCCTGCCAAATTCAAGGTCGATGATCGTGTGCGTGTCAGCAAGTTTAAAACCTTATTCAACAAAGGATAAACGCCAAACTGGTCAACTGAAATATTCAAGATTATCGCGGTAAAACGAACGAATCCTGTCACATATCTCTTGGTCGACTCTACGAACAAACCTATCGCCGGAGGATTTTATGAACATGAGATACGTGCGGCAAAATATCCTGACATATACTTAGTTGAAAAAATATTACGCAGAAAAGGAAATAAAGTATATGTGAAATGGCTGGGAATGGATGCGTCACATAATTCGTGGATATCTAAAACGAATATACTTTAATTATATGTTTCTACTTGTATTTTTAGTTATGATAATTAATTTTTTGTAAAACGACTATACTTATTATATATTGTGATAATTCTGCTTCATTTCTCTGTAGGAATTGTATGTAATGTTGTAATAAAAAAAATATAAAAGAGATATTCTTGAATAATTTTATTTTTAAAATAATGTATTGTTACAAAAGACAATTTTCACACAACATTAATATTTTAACCTATCCGTTTTTTGCGCCTCGACTGCAATGATATTAGTGCATGAAGCCACCAGTTCACAATCAATCAATGAACTTTGATCAAAAAATTCGCTCTCGACAATCGCTTTCACGATATTCTTCGCGTTGGTATCCCTCACCACAATGACAAAATTCATAAATTTATCGGTAATCGTGGGGACATTGCCGATCAGCCATGAATACATGTTGTGTATGCAGAATTCGAGATTGTACAAGTTACGCATAGTTTTTTCCGTGATGTATAGAGCTGTGAACTGATTCGACAATTTCACTAGATTCATACCATTGAGATTAACTATTTGCAATGTTAAATCATCACTCATTTTTCTACACTGTTTCTGCATAGAAAGTAAATTGGAAATACACTCCTTCGTGCGCAACAACTCTGTCCATGCATCCCGGGAAAATGTGATCTCGTTACCACGGTTATCCCCCATAGTTAGTTCCACACAAATATCATCGCCAACATGTACACCAATTTCGAGATATTTAAAATAATTGCCAGCTATGGAATATCTTCGACTCAAGATTCTGTGCAAACTACTCGATGATTGTGAAATGGAGTCACTGTTGTCAAAACTCCTGCAACAGATTTTTTTTTTTAAAGAATTAGATGTTTTTCAAAATTTCTTTTTCACAAGTTTTTTATGTTTCTACTTACATATTATTTAGTCTCCTCTTTTTGTGTGACTCCTCGATGCTTGAATGATCACATTCAGTGAGCGGATGATTGTTGTGATACATCATGCTTTTTTAGTGTTGATTGTCTCGATCTGAAGCGCAACGCTTGGAATACAATGTTCTTATAGGATGCATTGGCCCCCACCTTTTTACATTTTCTTAGAAAGGGGGCGGTGCCTAACAGCTTTGTCCTTGGCCTAGATGACGTAAGAAAGAGGGAGGGTATGACTCAGCAGCTTTGTCCTTGGCCTAGATGACGTAATGCTTGTGCAATACCAAAGGAGTATCACCTTTCAGAGTGATTGCCCCCGCTCCCCGCGAAAAAATATGATGCAATATATGCTTGCGCAATACCGCTCTGCGGTACCACCCCTTAAGTGATGACTCAGCAGCTCTGTCCTTGGCCTAGATGACGTAAGAAAGAAGGGGCGGAGCCTAACAGCTTTGCCCTTGGCCTAGATGATGTAATGCTTGTGCAATACCAAAGGAGTATCACCTTTCAGAGGGATTGCCCCCGCTCCCCGCGAAAAAATATGATGCAATATATGCTTGTGCAATACCGCTCTGCGGTACCACCCCTTAAGTGATGACTCAGCAGCTCTGTCCTTGGCCTAGATGACGTAAGAAAGAAGGGGGTATGACTCAGCAGCTCTGCCTTTGACCTAGATGACGTCAGAAAGAAGGGGGCGGTGCCTAACAGCTTTGTCCTTGGCCTAGATGACGTAATGCTTGTGCAATGCGGTACCGCTCTCCCGTGAATTGGAAAGTTCCTCAGAACCGCCTGAATTGAGAAGTGGCTTAGAACCCGCCTATATACCCTACTTATGTCAAAACTTTCAATGTTGTTAACCCATTGAAATTCGGCATATGGCAAAGGCTGACACATTGCCCATCCATACAAATTGTTTACATCAAAATACATCAAGTATGATGATGGTTTCGATGGATCGTACGACTGCATGTACTTATTATTGGCTTCAGCATATCTACCGGAACATTGGCTCAAACCGCCGCGTATACCACGTTCGATAAAGATCACCATATCGATATCAGTTAATAATTCAAACCTAATTTTTGTATGTTTCAGCATAGCATCCCACGTGAAACCTGGTAACGTGTAATAGTATGCTGGATCTAAACCATAGCTCTTAATGCATGTTTTACGAAAATTTTCAAAAATGTCAGCCAATAACAAAACATCAGTCTTCAAATACAAATCGCTGTATTCACCCAAGGTCTTTATGTTAAAACGCTGCCACACATTCTCGGCATGCGCATAGTCACGTTCCGATACAGTTTCGCATGTCAGCGAACTGTAAAATGACTCGAGTGGCGGCAAACAGAGATCGTCTAATTTATCCACGCAATCCAGGTATTCATACGGAAAGACACCCTTTCGTGTCAACAGCATGAAATTTTCTATTGAAAGATTTTTAAATTCTGAACGTAAAATTGTCAATTTATTTGTCTCGAGAAAAGATGCCAATTTGTCCAGACTCGTATTCAAAAATTTGTACGAATCGATGAATCTTAATTTAATAGAATTACGCGAATCTGATTCCCGATCTTTAACATTTTTGGTAAACGAAATATATTTCTCTTTAGTGATTGGTAATACGTCGACATTACCCTCAAATGCATTAGCGATTTCTTCAATAATAAAATGCGAATCGTACCCGGATAAATTATGGAAAATTATTGGAATACAAAACGAATTTTTGTAATTTAAATTGCAATCTTGATGTGCGGGGCCTCTATATCGTCCTGTTAGATGGCAATGATCGCGCACCCGTATATCGTTTCCCTCAAATGGCTTTTCACAAATGTGGCAATGCGCTGCGTTGATAAATGCCTCGCACTGCTCATTTGTTAGCTGCTTCATGGGTACATTATTAGATAAAGCACATTTAACAACATATGCTAAATTTTCCAATTCTCCAACGAACCATGAGACGCACTTCTCATCGCGACGACATCGATATATCGATAGAGATGCATCATATGAACAATGCACATAGTATGCGATGCTAAATACGTTATGTGATTGAAGTTTCCCCTCCCCGCAATCTTCCATCTTCTTTAGAGTACATTCTAGGTCTGCGTACACTACAAATGGAAGCGGTTCTTTCCACATATAGTTACTGAATGAGAGCCATTTGTCGTCCTCGGTAGGTAATACAATGACGCAGCGATTCAGTTCTGCACAGTCTCGTTCATGGGCCCGCAATCTTTCGTTGGAAGGAAAGTAATGCAAACACCTGAAAAAAAAGAAAAAAAAATTTATTTTCATGTGTTATAATATACCATGATACTTTTGTAAATGTGTACATACTGATCACAGATGAATTTCATATGAGCGTTTTTGCTCAACTGTGCACTAACGAGTCGTGATAGGTTCTTAATCCACACATAATGCCCCACAATACTATCGATCTGGTCTTGTATGTACAGCAAGTTGACGTGTCGATTCCTCTTCTGATTGGTGATACGAAGTGGAAAAAATGATTTTACCCTTTTTTTCTTCTCGAAGATGTCTTCAAAACCATACACATTGATTGAAATATCATTCAACTTTTCGAACCGGGTAATTTGATTCAACAGCATGGGAAACTCGATGTCTTCAAAGTTTAAAACATTTGTGTATTCCGGGTACGAACTTTGACGGTTACTGTGAGCAGTCGCTGGATACAGAGCTGCCATCACCGACCATGCAAAGCATGCATTGTCTTTGGAGTGAACATTAATTGTAGCTTTCTTCAACGCTATTTCTCTCGGTATGTTGATCTGACATCCTGCATGCAGCGGGTTAAATTTGTTGATACCAACTGTAAGATTGAGTATTCGCGACAATGCCCATCCGCTATCACGTTCCTGAAATTCTTCCAACGATGTTAGGATCGGCCCTACGATGCACAGCTCGTACATCTCTTCGAGGTCGGTTGCGTAAACGATTTCACAGTTCTTTGTGCCAACACTTTTGCGTGAGCGTTGATCACCTGTCACAAATTCACCATTAAACACAGCGTTCACTTTTAAAGACTTATGTTTTCCCAAAGCGTTCCGTACTTTTTCAAGCACAATTTCCCTCGCGTCCTGGAGAAAGCTGAGAGGTTCAATGTAATTGGAATTGATAACGGCACCTGTTAATATGCGACCCTTGAAAGCCGAGTCTATGTCATGCCATATGAGTCCTGTGCTTGTATGTCCAGCACCTTCGTGTATGAAACGTCTTCGTAAAGAATATTTTAAACTCTCAAGAGCGGCGATACTGGCGATCAATGATTGTTGAATACCGATCGATAATCGAGGACGTTTTGCTCGATTATGTTCTTTAAGCAACTCGAGGCATTCGTTGCATCTTTCCTCCCAGACAAGGTATTCTTCATGCAATCTTAGGCGATCAGATTGGTCCCACAAATCGTGTTCAATTTTCCGAATTTCTTCCATGGTTATATTTTTTTTGCCTCACAATCAGTGACTGAACAAAACTAATTTAGTGGAGTGCATATATAGCCTCCCAAAACAGCAGACTCAGCAAAAAAAAAGCCAATCGGTGTTGAAAAAAAAACATAGTCCAGAAACGACTGCTAATTTTTCGGTGTCTCATTCGCTCGCGATACATCAATATCTTGAAACACTTACACAGCATGGCATTTTTGCACGCTTGATATAATGAAAAAAAAAAGTCGCACGCTCGGTATAATATTTCGCAGTGACTTCCTGTCGCCACAGTTTTGCGAAATTCCTAACCAGTATCAAGGTCAGCCATGCATGCGCCGCGATTCCTGTTCGTTCCTAAGGAGTATCATATTTCATAAAAATGGTCGATCAAAGACTGGCCTAGAATATTTCGCAGTGACTTCCTGTCGCCACAGTTTTGCGAAATTCCTAAGCAGTATCAAGGTCAACCATGCATGCGCCGCGATTCCTGTTCGTTCCTAAGGGGTATCATATTTCATAAAAATGGTCGATCAAAGACTGGCCAAATAACGTCACAAACGAAAAAAAAAAAAATGCTGCAGTTACTGGAAAAAAAAATGTCAAGGTTGATCAAGTAACACGAATTAGTTATAACACGTTCGACATAATATTTCGCAGTATCTTCCTGTCGCACCAATAGCGTCTTGGACGAAAATATGCTGTCGCTGCAGTATTTGCATGCTAAGAGTTATTCTTTGACATATATACCAAATGTTCGCTATGTTTATGAGATCGTCGGTTGATCAAGCGGCTAATGAGATGGTCTACCAAGCGGCAGACCGGGGTTCGAATCCTGTTCGAGTAAGACAGTTTTTTTCTTAAAAAAAAAATCGCAACCGCTTGTGACGTCATGGGAGTGTTGGGGGTTCCAGCGAAGGTGATGGTATGCCTCGCAACAGCTCGTGACGTCACGGAAGTGGTGGGGGGGGGGGGGGTTCCAGTGAAGATGGTGGCGGTAGGCTACGAAACGCCATTGTCGGTATGGTCGACAAAGTGCCAACACGTCTCTGGTGACGTCACTTCCCGCGAGCTGATGTCACTTCCTCACGACCTCCCAAAAAATGGGGGGGGGGGTAAAAAAAACGGACGATTACCCGGGGGGCAATTACAGGGGGCTAGGCAATTACAGGGGGGGGCAATTACATGGGGGGCAATTACAGGGGGGCAATTACAGGGGGTGCAATACCCCCCGGGGGGGTACGTGGAGGGGGAACCCCCTCCACCATGGGGGGGAACCAGCCTGGTCCAGAACCGGCATTACCTTACTACTGACGTGATGAAGTATTATAGGAATTTATTCTGCGAGGCTCTCCGTCTCACCAGCGAGAAGTGGTCGAAGCCACCGCAACAATATGAACAATTAACGCCCCCCCTCATCGAGGCGAGGTAAAATTATCAAACGTTGCACGGTCCGCGGCTATAAAATGGTTGGGGAGCACTGCTGTTCAGCACAAGTGAAAGCTTTTGGATTCGAAGAATTGCAAGCTCTTAATATCACCATAGGTCTTGCGAACCCTGAGAATTAAGCTTTGGAGCCCAATATTGCACCAACACAGAGTGGAACCACGCGCAGGATATCGTTCTCCAATCGAAGCAGAGATGGACGCGTTCGAGGAATATGCAACCATCCACAAAGGAGGGTATTTCGATTCGTCGGAGAACGACCTGATAAAGAAAAATTGGAATTTATTCTGCGAGGCTCTCCGTCTCACTGCTGAGACGGGGCCGAAGCCTTCGCAAAAATATAAACAATTATCGTCCCCCTCCTCAACGGGACGCACAGTTGTCCCAAATCCCCAAAAGATGGCCAAAACCCCTAAACGTACTTCAGTTTCTCAAAAAATTGGTATCCCATGGTTTTCGGGTCCGCTGATTACAAATCTGAACTCAAAATTCGAAAAAACAAAATGGCGGATCCAATATGGCGAACGCGTATGTTAAAAAATTGTTAGTTCTGTTCAAAAACTAGTATACTATGGTTTCCGGGTCCGCTGATTACAAATCTGGACTCAAAATTCGAAAAAACATAATGGCGGATTCAATATGGCGAACGCATACGTTAAAAAATTGTTACTTCTGTTCAAAAATTGGCATTGCGAGGTGTGTCGTACGTATTGCGACCACAAAGCACAAGGAGATGCTCGGAAACTCATTTGAGTTGCATACGATAATGCATCATCTGAAAAATTTGCCCGAATATCTGCTGTCTTTCTTCGCTTTGATCTTTCGCTGGAGGTTTCAAATTCTAAAGAAGGACGGCCAATGATGTTCGCATGATTGTCGCTGTCTGCAGGTATACGGAATTCAACAGATACATTAAGCCACGTAGCAAACTTTCTAAAAAGGAATCTTCCGTTCTCTTTACACTTTGCCATTTTGTCTTAATTTTAGAAATTAAAATCCCTAATGCGGTCTTTGTTTCATGATTTACATCAATTAATTTCCCGTGCTGTTCGCATATCTGATTCTGAAGGTGTTCAGATATTATAGTAATATCACTATTCAAGTAACACTTAATTATTTGAAAAATCTGTTTTCTCGTCAATCGGATTTCGCTATCACGAGACCCTGAACATAAATAATAGAAATCACTATTTGAAACATTTTGTCTAAGAATTAATGAAAAAGTTAATTAATTACTTCTATAAATTAATTTACTTAGACCTGTCTGTTCCTTTATAGGTCGCTTCCTCTCTAGCTCTCTTATTAAAACGTTTATATCTCGGTAACAAATTAACGCAAAATAATGTTATTATATTGTTTTGAAATTGTCTTTGAACTTTGCTGGAGGTGTGTGGAGGTTTTAACTTATCACTACATCTTTAAAATGTATGCGTCAAATTTTACGTTCCCCTTCCATGTAACTGTTAACCGGTTAACATTAACAATTCAGCACTAAAAACGATTGAACTTACCTCCACAAACTGTATCCATTATGTAGTATAAAAATCAGTAGCTTCCAATATAACTTATACACTTTGCACTTATATTTCGTACGTACGCTCACGCGCGTGAAAAATGCCTGTCGAACGAAAGCGAAGTTTCGACTACGACTGCAACTCAGGTAAAAAAATGCAAGCCTTTTACCGTTTACCCCACTACGGAGTCACTATTAGAGTACCCATCCCAATGGGTAAAAACGTTCTAGCTCATAATTCATTTTTGGGGTTTTGGCCACGTTTCCGGGCTTTGGGACCACTGTGGGACGCGGAAAAATTATCAAACGTTGAACGGCCCGCGGCTATAATAGGAATTTATTCTGCGAGGCTCTCCGTCTCACCGGCGAGAAGTGGTCGAAGCCACCGCAACAATATGAACAATTAACGCCCCCCCTCATCGAGGCGAGGTAAAATTATCAAACGTTGCCCGGTCCGCGGCTATAAAATGGTTGGGGAGCACTGCTGTTAAGCACAAGTGAAAGCTTTTGGATTCGAAGAATTCCACGCTCGCATTTTCACCACAGGTCTAGCGAAACCTGAGAATAAAGCTGTGCAGCCCAATATTGCACCAACACAGAGCGGAAACGGCTCAGGATATCGTTCCCCAATCGAAGCAGAGATGGACGCGTTCGAGGAATACGCAACCATCCACAAAGGAGGTTATTTCGATTCGTCGGAGAACGACCTGATAATGGAAAATTGGAATTTATTCTGCGAGGCTCTCCGTCTCACTGCTGAGACGGGGCCGAAGCCTCCGCAAAAATATAACAATTATCGTCCCCCCCTCAACGGGGCGCGATAAAATTATCAAACGTTGACCGGTTCGCGACTATAAAAATTTTGGGGAGCACTGCTGTAAAGCACAAGTGAAAGCTTTTGGATTCGACAAATTGCAAGCTCGTATTATCACCACAGGTCTATCGAAACCCGAGAATAAAGCTGTGCAACCCAATATTGCACCAACACAGAGTGGAAACCGCGCAGGATATCGTTCTCCAATCGAAGCAGAGATGGACGCGTTCGAAGAATACGCGATCATCCTCAAAGGGTATTTCGATTCGTCGGTTGACGACGTGATAAAGAAAAGTTGGAATTTGTTCTGCGAGGCTCATCGTCCCACTGGCGAGAAGTGGTCGAAGCCACCGCAACAATATGAACAATTGACGCCCCCCCTCATCGAGGCGAGGTAAAATTATCAAAAATTGCCCGGTCCGCGGCTATAAAATGGTTGGGGAGCACTGCTGTTCAGCACAAGTGAAAGCTTTTGGATTCGAAGAATTGCAAGCTCTTAATATCACCATAGGTCTTGCGAACCCTGAGAATTAAGCTTTGGAGCCCAATATTGCACCAACACAGAGTGGAACCACGCGCAGGATATCGTTCTCCAATCGAAGCAGAGATGGACGCGTTCGAGGAATATGCAACCATCCACAAAGGAGGGTATTTCGATTCGTCGGAGAACGACCTGATAAAGAAAAATTGGAATTTATTCTGCGAGGCTCTCCGTCTCACTGCTGAGACGGGGCCGAAGCCTTCGCAAAAATATAAACAATTATCGTCCCCCTCCTCAACGGGACGCACAGTTGTCCCAAATCCCCAAAAGATGGCCAAAACCCCTAAACGTACTTCAATTTCTCAAAAAATTGGTATCCCATGGTTTTCGGGTCCGCTGATTACAAATCTGAACTCAAAATTCGAAAAAACAAAATGGCGGATCCAATATGGCGAACGCGTATGTTAAAAAATTGTTAGTTCTGTTCAAAAACTAGTATACTATGGTTTCCGGGTCCGCTGATTACAAATCTGGACTCAAAATTCGAAAAAACATAATGGCGGATTCAATATGGCGAACGCATACGTTAAAAAATTGTTACTTCTGTTCAAAAATTGGCATTGCGAGGTGTGTCGTACGTATTGCGACCACAAAGCACAAGGAGATGCTCGGAAACTCATTTGAGTTGCATACGATAATGCATCATCTGAAAAATTTGCCCGAATATCTGCTGTCTTTCTTCGCTTTGATCTTTCGCTGGAGGTTTCAAATTCTAAAGAAGAACGGCCAATGATGTTCGCATGATTGTCGCTGTCTGCAGGTATACGGAATTCAACAGATACATTAAGCCACGTAGCAAACTTTCTAAAAAAGAAATCTTCCGTTCTCTTTACACTTTGCCATTTTGTCTTAATTTTAGAAATTAAAATCCCTAATGCGGTCTTTGTTTCATGATTTACATCAATTAATTTCCCGTGCTGTTCGCATATCTGATTCTGAAGGTGTTCAGATATTATAGTAATATCACTATTCAAATAACACTTAATTATTTGAAAAATCTGTTTTCTCGTCAATCGGATTTCGCTATCACGAGACCCTGAACATAAATAATAGAAATCACTATTTGAAACATTTTGTCTAAGAATTAATGAAAAAGTTAATTAATTACTTCTATAAATTAATTTACTTAGACCTGTCTGTTCCTTTATAGGTCTCTTCCTCTCTAGCTCTCTTATTAAAACGTTTATATCTCGGTAACAAATTAACGCAAAATAATGTTATTATATTGTTTTGAAATTGTCTTTGAAATTTGCTGGAGGTGTGTGGAGGTTTTAACTTATCACTACATCTTTAAAATGTATGCGTCAAATTTTACGTTCCCCTTCCATGTAACTGTTAACCGGTTAACATTAACAATTCAGCACTAAAAACGATTGAACTTACCTCCACAAACTGTATCCATTATGTAGTATAAAAATCAGTAGCTTCCAATATAACTTATACACTTTGCACTTATATTTCGTACGTACGCTCACGCGCGTGAAAAATGCCTGTCGAACGAAAGCGAAGTTTCGACTACGACTGCAACTCAGGTAAAAAAATGCAAGCATTTTTATTTTTGGGGTTTTGGCCACGTTTCCGGGTTTTGGGACCACTGTGGGACGCGGAAAAATTATCAAACGTTGAACGGCCCGCGGCTATAAAAAAGGTTGGTGCGCACTGCTGTAAAGCACAAGTGAAAGCTTTTGGATTCGAAGAATTGCAAGCTCTTATTATCACCACTGGTCCACCGAAACGTGAGAATTAACCTGTCCAACCCAATATTGCACCAACACAGAGTGGAACCACGCGCAGGTTCTCGTTCTGCAACCGTAGCAGAGATGGACGCGTTCGAAGAATACGCGATCATCAACAAAGGGTATTTCGATTCGTCGGAGGACGACGTGATGATGTATAATAGGAATTTATTCTGCGAGGCTCTCCGTCTCACCGGCGAGAAGTGGTCGAAGCCACCGCAACAATATGAACAATTAACGCCCCCCCCTCATCGAGGCGAGGTAAAATTATCAAACGTTGCCCGGTCCGCGGCTATAAAATGGTTGGGGAGCACTGCTGTTAAGCACAAGTGAAAGCTTTTGGATTCGAAGAATTCCACGCTCGCATTTTCACCACAGGTCTAGCGAAACCCGAGAATAAAGCTGTGCAACCCAATATTGCACCAACACAGAGTGGAAACCGCGCAGGATATCGTTCTCCAATCGAAGCAGAGATGGACGCGTTCGAAGAATACGCGATCATCCTCAAAGGGTATTTCGATTCGTCGGTTGACGACGTGATAAAGAAAAGTTGGTATTTGTTCTGCGAGGCTCACCGTCCCACTGGCGAGAAGTGGTCGAAGCCACCGCAACAATGTAAACAATTAACGCCCCCCCCCCTCATCGAGGCGGGGTAAAATTATCAAACCTTGACCGGTTCGCGACTATAAAAATTTTGGGGAGCACTGCTGTAAAGCACAAGTGAAAGCTTTTGGATTCGACGAATTGCAAGCTCGTATTATCACCACAGGTCTATCGAAATCCGAGAATAAAGCTGTGCAACCCAATATTGCACCAACACAGAGTGGAAACCGCGCAGGATATTGTTCCCCAATCGAAGCAGAGATGGACGCGTTCGAAGAATACGCGACCATCCTCAAAGGGTATTTCGATTCGTCGGTTGACGTCGTGATAAAGAAAAGTTGGAATTTGTTCTGCGAGGCTCTCCGTCCCACTGGCGAGAAGTGGTCGAAGCCACCGCAACAATATGAACAATTATCGTCCCCCCCTCATCGAGGCGCGGTAAAATTATCAAATGTTGACCGGTTCGCGACTGTAAAAATTTTGGGGAGCACTGCTGTAATGCACAAGTGAAAGCTTTTGGATTCGACGAATTGCAAGCTCTTATTATCACCACTGGTCCAGCGAAACGTGAGAATTAAGCTGTACAACCCAATCTTGCACCAACACAGAGTGGAACCACGCGCGGGATCTCGTTCTCCAACCGAAGCAGAGATGGACGCGTTCGAAGAATACGCGATCATCCTCAAAGGGTATTTCGATTCGTCGGTTGACGACGTGCTAAAGAAAAGTTGGAATTTGTTCTGCGAGGCTGACCGTCCCACTGGCGAGAAGTGGTCGAAGCCACCGCAACAATATAAACAATTAACGCCTCCCCTCATCGAGGCGAGGTAAAATTATCAAACGTTGCCCGGTCCGCGGCTATAAAATGGTTGGGGAGCACTGCTGTTCAGCACAAGTGAAAGCTTTTGGATTCGAAGAATTGCAAGCTCTTAATATCACCATAGGTCTTGCGAACCCTGAGAATTAAGCTTTGGAGCCCAATATTGCACCAACACAGAGTGGAACCACGCGCAGGATATCGTTCTCCAATCGAAGAAGAAATAGACGCGTTCGAGGAATACGCAACCATCCACAAAGGAGGGTATTTCGATTCGTCGGAGAACGACCTGATAAAGAAAAATTGGAATTTATTCTGCGAGGCTCTTCGTCTCACTGCTGAGACGGGGCCGAAGCCTTTGCAAAAATATAAACAATTATCGTCCCCCTCCTGAACGGGACGCACAGTTGTCCCAAATCCCCAAAAGATGGCCAAAACCCCTAAACGTACTTCAATTTCTCAAAAAATTGGTATCCCATGGTTTTCGGGTCCGCTGATTACAAATCTGAACTCAAAATTCGAAAAAACAAAATGGCGGATCCAATATGGCGAACGCGTATGTTAAAAAATTGTTAGTTCTGTTCAAAAACTAGTATACTATGGTTTCCGGGTCCGCTGATTACAAATCTGGACTCAAAATTCGAAAAAACATAATGGCGGATTCAATATGGCGAACGCATACGTTAAAAAATTGTTACTTCTGTTCAAAAATTGGCATTGCGAGGTGTGTCGTACGTATTGCGACCACAAAGCACAAGGAGATGCTCGGAAACTCATTTGAGTTGCATACGATAATGCATCATCTGAAAAATTTGCCCGAATATCTGCTGTCTTTCTTCGCTTTGATCTTTCGCTGGAGGTTTCAAATTCTAAAGAAGGACGGCCAATGATGTTCGCATGATTGTCACTGTCTGCAGGTATACGGAATGCAACAGATACATTAAGGCACGTAGCAAACTTTCTAATAAAGAAATCTTCCGTTCTCTTTACACTTTGCCATTTTGTCTTAATTTTAGAAATTAAAATCCCTAATGCGGTCTTTGTTTCATGATTTACATCAATTAATTTCCCGTGCTGTTCGCATATCTGATTCTGAAGGTGTTCAGATATTATAGTAATATCACTATTCAAATAACACTTAATTATTTGAAATATCTGTTTTCTCGTCAATCGGATTTCGCTATCACGAGACCCTGAACATAAATAATAGAAATCACTATTTGAAACATTTTGTCTAAGAATTAATGAAAAAGTTAATTAATTACTTCTATAAATTAATTTACTTAGACCTGTCTGTTCCTTTATAGGTCTCTTCCTCTCTAGCTCTCTTATTAAAACGTTTATATCTCGGTAACAAATTAACGCAAAATAATGTTATTATATTGTTTTGAAATTGTCTTTGAAATTTGCTGGAGGTGTGTGGAGGTTTTAACTTATCACTACATCTTTAAAATGTATGCGTCAAATTTTACGTTCCCCTTCCATGTAACTGTTAACCGGTTAACATTAACAATTCAGCACTAAAAACGATTGAACTTACCTCCACAAACTGTATCCATTATGTAGTATAAAAATCAGTAGCTTCCAATATAACTTATACACTTTGCACTTATATTTCGTACGTACGCTCACGCGCGTGAAAAATGCCTGTCGAACGAAAGCGAAGTTTCGACTACGACTGCAACTCAGGTAAAAAAATGCAAGCCTTTTACCGTTTACCCCACTACGGAGTCACTATTAGAGTACCCATCCCAATGGGTAAAAACGTTCTAGCTCATAATTCATTTTTGGGGTTTTGGCCACGTTTCCGGGCTTTGGGACCACTGTGGGACGCGGAAAAATTATCAAACGTTGAACGGCTCGCGGCTATAAAAAAGGTTGGTGCGCTCTGTTGTAAAGCACAAGTGAAAGCTTTTGGATTCGAAGAATTGCAAGCTCTTATTATCACCACTGGTCCAGCGAAACGTGAGAATTAACCTGTCCAACCCAATATTGCACCAACACAGAGTAGAACCACACGCAGGATCTCGTTCTGCAACCGTACCAGAGATGGACGCGTTCGAAGAATACGCGATCATCAACAAAGGGTATTTCGATTTGTCGGAGGACGACGTGATGATGTATAATAGGAACTGGCGAGAAGTGGTCGAGCCACCGCAACAATATAAACAATTAACGCCCCCCCCCCCTCATCGAGGCGAGGTAAAATTATCAAACGTTGCCCGGTCCGCGGCTATAAAATGGTTGGGGAGCACTGCTGTTAAGCACAAGTGAAAGCTTTTGGATTCGAAGAATTCCACGCTCGCATTTGTACCACAGGTCCAGCGAAACCTGAGAATAAAGCTGTGCAACCCAATATTGCACCAACACAGAGTGGCAACCGCGCAGGATATCGTTCTCCAATCGAAGCAGAGATGGACGCGTTCGAGGAATACGCAACCATCCACAAAGGAGGGTATTTCTATTCGTCGGAGAACGACCTGATAAAGAAAAGTTGGAATTTATTCTGCGAGGCTCACCGTCCCACTGGCGAGAAGCGGTCGAAGCCACCGCAACAATATAAACAATTAACGCCCCCCCTCATCGAGGCGAGGTAAAATTATCAAACGTTGCCCGGTCCGCGGCTATAAAATGGTTGGGGAGCACTGCTGTTAAGCACAAGTGGAAGCTTTTGGATTCGAAGAATTCCACGCTCGCATTTTCACCACAGGTCTAGCGAAACCTGAGAGTAAAGCTGTGCAGCCCAATATTGCACCAAGACAGAGTGGAAACCGCGCAGGATATCGTTCTCCAATCGAAGCAGAGATGGACGCGTTCGAGGAATACGCAACCATCCACAAAGGAGGGTATTTCGATTCGTCGGAGAACGACCTGATAAAGAAGAATTGGAATTTATTCTGCGAGGCTCTCCGTCCCACTGCTGAGACGGGGACGAAGCCTCCGCAAAAATATAAACAATTATCGTCCCCCCCTCAACGGAGCGCGGTAAAATTATCAAACGTTGAGCGGTTCGCGACTATAAAAATTTTGGGGAGCACTGCTGTAATGCACAAGTGAAAGCTTTTGGATTCGACGAATTGCAAGCTCTTATTATCACCACTGGTCCAGCGAAACGTGAGAATTAAGCTGTACAACCCAATCTTGCACCAACACAGAGTGGAACCACGCGCAGGATATCGTTCTCCAATCGAAGCAGAGATGGACGCGTTCGAGGAACACGCAACCATCCACAAAGGAGGGTATTTCGATTCGTCGGAGAACGACCTGATAAAGAAAAATTGGAATTTATTCTGCGAGGCTCTCCGTCTCACTGCTGAGACGGGGCGGAAGCCTTCGCAAAAATATAAACAATTATCGTCCCCCTCCTCAACGGGACGCACAGTTGTCCCAAATCCCCAAAAGCTGGCCAAACCCCTAAACGTGCTTCAATTTCTCAAAAAATTGGTATTCCATGGTTTTCGGGTCCGCTGATTACAATTCTGGACTCAAAATTCGGAAAAACTAAATGGCGGATCCAATATGGCGAACGCATACGTTAAAAAATTTGTACTTCTGTTCAAAAATTGGCATTGCGAGGTGTGTCGTACGTATTGCGACCACAAAGCACAAGGAGATGCTCGGAAACTCATTTGAGTTGCATACGATAATGCATCTGTTACGGATGACGAACAGGTGTTCAATATCATCTCTGGCAGGAACCGTCCTATATAAACGAACAGAGCTACCCTAGATAAATCTACATAATTGTTTAGGTTAGGTTAGGTTAGGTTAGGTGAGAGGGTTTTTAGTGAGTATCCCAACACCTGGGTCTCACACTACCGGTAATACAACACCTTTACCAGTGTGCGTAATTGCATTTCCCCTCTTTAAAAAAAAAAAAAAAAATTAGCCAAATGCCTCGTCATCTAATGAGTGACGCGCATGAATGGATTAACGAGATTCCCTCTGTCCCTATCTACTGGGTCTTAGAAGGGCCAGGGTTCTATTCCCTGGTGCGCCAACCCCCCCCCCCCCCCCCCCCTCCACGCAGAAGGACCTGGAAACCTTCGGGTTACTAACGGGGCTCTGGTATGGAACGAGGGAGCTCCTGCGTGAGTTATTTTGCAATCACCGCGGCTCCCCGGGTGAACGACAGACCACACGGCTGTAACCGTATTTATGTTACTTCCTGAATTACTATTGATTGAATTTAATAGAATATGTTTTCATCAATAATTAATGATAATGTATGACTAAGATACGATATAATTTGTTCGTGCCTCCAGGCACTGGAAGCGGAGAGGTTTGGATTATCTGATAAATAAGTTGAGAACCAGTTAGGAGGTAAAAGTAGGGTATATTGTACCAAGCTTTATATACAGGTTTTTCTATATAGAGATCTTCCGTCAGGATTATAGACTCTCGGCGTCAACACGCTGGTATGTCGCACATTCGTTCGCCGACAATTAATATACTCAGTGTTGTAAATCAATACCGTGAGGTAACCCTACTTCTCCGAAATACAAAGGTTCTCCGAGGAACCGTTCTATGTAATATATAATGAAAATGTATAAATCGTGACGGATACGGTTTCGCTCGCGAATCAAATGAAACTTGCATACGGGCAAGATAATATATTTTTAACCGAAAACTCCTACTACAAATACGGTCGCCAAACGCGATACTTCAAATTAGGGTTCCCAACCCAGTCAAAGTTTATTACTATAAACCTTGAAGAGACGTTCGCTAAACGCGATTATCAAAGAAACTTGCACGCAGGCAAGATAATATATTCTTTACCGAAAACTCCCACTACAAATACGGTCGCCAAACGCGATACTTCAATTTATAGCCACGCTCCCAGTACACCCACGAGACGCTACGTCTGGAATTGTTTCAACAATCTTTATTGATCTGGATTTAGATGTTAAACGTACATGGACTGCTAGACTCGATCGTTATAACACGAGCGTACCCTGCCGACTCCTCGGAGAGGTATCGCCCCTGCTCACACGCACAATACTCGTCACCTTTGCCTCACCAAAAGAATACACCCTTTCTGCACCAAGCGGTGAGCCCGTTTGTATTCCGGTTCAGTGTCTAGTCACTCGTATTGTGCTAATCAATTCTACAGTTTATAATCCGGACAACAAATGACCGTTGAAACACATAGATACTCTGCCGATTGCTCGGAGAAGTATGCTGTATGCCAACACGTACAAAGCGCCTCTTTACTATGCAACACCAAAAGAGTGAATCCTTCTGCGCTATTAAGCGAGCCTGATTCCACTCCGGTTCTGGAATAGTAAATCAACACAGTACATAATCACTTTTGTCATTTGAACGTATAAAACCCCGACAGATGACGATCGTCGTATCACATACGTACTCTGCCGATTTCTCGGAGAAGTACATATATGCCGACACGTACAAAACTCCTTTTACTAGGCTTCACCGAAAGAGTGAATTCGTCTGCGCTATTAAGCGAGCCTGATCCCACTCCGGTTCTAGAATCGCAAATAAGAGTCGTACTAAATCCTTCTGTCGTTCAATTATGATTTTAATGATAATCACACGACTCTATCTATCGACAGTTCCTATTAGATTGCCGTCTTCTCGTACGTTACCTTTACACTTGACTCTACGCCGACACGATCGTTACACACGATAATAGTTATTAATCTCGGCTGTGCCACAGTACGGTTTGTACTTGTGACTCCTCGGTTTGAGGCGCGTACAAGACGAAGGCAATCTAGGCGGTTTGACTAGAAATGCGAAGTCGGTTTGACTTCTCGAACGAGTACCGGTTTTCGCCGGATCTATTAGAGTCGCGTGTTATTAGACCCGCTTCCAGACGTAGAGTGATGAATTTGCTTCGCGCATCGATCTCCTTCGATCTGTATCGAGTGGGGATCGGTGCGCGCGCATCCTAATTAGCGGTGATGATCTGCGGTCCTTTATTTTGACAAGGATCGCAGATCTTCTCGCGACACGCTGTGGTGGGGATTCGCGATAATCCCTCTCGCTCTCACTCGATATGTAATTGGTACGGTTACAGGTTATTCCCTTGTATTCTTGGTGTGTGCGTTTCATATGTTGGTATGCCTGCAATGAGCGTTAGCGGTTTGTATGTTGGCCGTGTGTATTTGAATGCGATTGAGTCGCTAGTGATCGATTATGGTAGACGGTCACGAATTTGTACGAGTCCTCAAACGCGTTGAACGATGAACTATATATGTACATCCGTACATCATTAATTCACGTACAGTTATAATAAATAACTTCTTTTTCGTTTGCTTCCAAACCTTTCGGAACTTTTCGTCTTCCAACCTTTACATTATTAGAACAATGTAGCTGAAATAACCAATTATCCCATACGAATGCCACCTGAAAATAATACATGTGATTCAAAAGTAAGAAATTAAAATGTAAATTTTTTATTTTATTAATAAGATACGAATAATACAATATGTTCGGCGTCGACCGACGGTCGGAGGCGCCTGACGCTGGAACCGCTCAGTAATGAGCGCGCGAGGACGGCAATGAAAAGGATCGTGAGAATGAGGGAGGAAGATTACCTTCAGAGTGAAGTTCACACTGCACTTTATTGAAATTGTAGCTATCAACAGTCGTCGACGAATCGCAATTCGTAAATCTTGATCGTGCGAGACGTCTGCCTTTGAATCGCGACGGAAATCTTGTGCGACTCCTTTACGAGGGCCGCCGCGAACGGAGATCTTCACCGCGTTCGGAGGAAAATCTTGACGCGGGCAGACGCACGAATCGCGACGCGAAAGAAGACAGCTCGAAGGCAACTCCAGACGAACTTCGAAGAAGAGTTGCGATATAGAAAGCGCAGTGATTGTCGCAAACGTAAAGAAAAGAGATTGAGAAGCTTAATTCGGAGAACTGAGTCGAACAGACTCGCTCCGCCAAGGGAGGGCCTTTAAATATTCGCCGAAACGGCAGGCGGGGTCGCACGCGATTGGTTCCGGATCGATCGCGTGATCCGGGAAGACGACGGTTCAAGATTCGAATAGTGGAGATTTGCCGGTGATGGGAGCTGACAAACACACCGCAGCCTCGCGCTACGGTTACGCATGATCGCTACGCGACTCTAAACAGGGTTGAAAAAAGAGCAGAGCGAACGGGGCTCGACGGTTGGCGTGCCGACCGGCAAATTCACAATTCGAATCTTGAACACAATATGAACATATTGTATTATTTCAAACAATTACATGTTGTTTTTGTTCGGCGTCGACCGACGGTCGGAGGCGCCTGACGCTGGAACCGCTCAGTAATGAGTGCGCGAGGACGGCAATGACAAGTGTCTGAGATCGGACCGATGAACTAGGATCGCTAGTGGGTGGAAGAAATGAACACTGTAGTAAACTCACGATGAAGCATATATTAACGTAAATGTATGACACGGTATAAATATCTGTGGCGAATAACTGAATCGACAAGAAACGGTGGATGACGAATAACACTGTGGAAATCCCGAGTTCAAGATCGACGGTTCAGTTTCGTAACAGTGAGATTGTATAGCGCGTTATTGTTGTGTACACGTATGCCGTGGTACCAAAACCGACTGTGTACATCGATGTCGTCCGACCGTTACCGTCGTCTCATGCCCGAAATCACCTGTTCATTGCGCGTGGTGGGGACGCTGAGACGACGGTAACCGACGCTTGTCGAGACGCCGGTTCGGCGGATCGGCTCTGTGACGGGTGGCCGGAACAACAAGGATCGTGAGAATGAGGGAGAGAGATTAATTTCAGAGTGGAGTTCACACTGCAATTTATTTTAAACTGGATAGATCAACAATCGCCAACGAGTCGAAATGCGGAAATCTTGCGCGTGCGATATTTCTGCCTTTGAATTGCGACGGAAATCTTGTATGACTCCTTGACGAGGGTCGCCGCGAACGGAGATCTTCACCGCGTTCGGAGGAAAATCTTGACGCGGGCAGACGCACTGATCGCGACGCGAAAGAATAATTACAGAAATTACAAAGTGCGTAATAATTATTCGTGTTATCTCGGATAACTGATCGGAGGTATACTGTGTCGTGAGCAAACAATTAGCTACAGAACAAGAAGCTTGATTCGGAGAACTGAGAATCGAACAGACAGAGGCGCCGTCGAAGGAGGGCCTTTAAATATTCTCCGAAACGGCAGGCGGGGTCGCACGCGATTGGTTCCGGATCGATCGCATGATCCGGGAAGACGCAACTTTCGAGATTCAAACTATGGGATTTACCGGAGATGGGCGCTTACAAACACCTCGCGGCCGTACGCAACGGTAACGAACGATCGCTACGCGACTCTAAACATTATGAAAAACAGCCAGAGCAAGTGTAGCTCGACGGTTGGCGTAACGGCCGGCAAATCCCATAATTCGAATCCCGAACAGTTTTATTGACAATTAAATGGCCAAAACCTGCATCCCAATATCCGCACAAATCCACAGACATGGTTCGAACGAAAAAAAAAGTAGGGACATTTAGTTTAGGCGACCCCCCTGAAGGAGGGATGCTGCACCTCGGAATTCCCTCCATATCAGCAACGCCGGTCTGGTTGTTCTGGCCTTTCCCCAACATTTTCCCGTTCGCTGGTTGGCCACGTTTTCAGGGTTTAGTATCGCCTCTCACATAGAGTATGGTCGGCAATGGGTTTAGATGTGTTCCCAGCGTTCCATCAGTCTTGTGTCCCCATGCCCTGACAGGAACTGGACGACGTGGTGTTCTAGGAACATCCACCTCATGAGAAGCCTGTCCAGCACGTTGGGGAAGAGTCCATAAGTGTGTCTACCGGTCGTCGATCCGTCCCACCTGGTCTGCCACTCTCGCAGCAGATACTCAATCACCTCACTGTTGAGGTCCATGTCCGGCCGCCCACCGTCGAAGTCCTCCGGGAAGCTATAGCCATTGATGTCAAAGCTTCTCCCTCTAGAAGCCTTGTACCGGATGTCCAGGCGCCGCATATGCAGGTCAATCGGGGGCGCGCCTGCGACGATGAGGAGGGCGTCCGTGGCGACAGTTCTGTACGCTCTAGTTACACGCAGAAGCGCCTGTCTCTGCGCCGCTTGCAAGGCCTTAAGGCCAGTTCCAGTCATCAGATCCATCCAAGCCGGAGCCGCGTATGCAACAATAGGGAGGAACAGTCCGGTGTACAAAGTCCGCAGTGCCTTGTGCCTAAGTCCCCATGTGCGTCGCGCCACCGCAGCGAGAGCGTTGATCTTTTGCAATCCCTTATCCTTTACCTTCTTGATGTAGGTATTAATCTTCATGCCTGTGTCGAAGTGCACCCCCAAGTACCTCACGCACTCAGCCATGCGGATTTGTTTTGCTTGGACTCTGACCGCTGGCGGTCTGCTCCTCGCAAATGATCCTCTCAGCATGAACATCTCGGTCTTCTCTCCGGCCAGAGACAGCTTCTCCCGAGAACACCAACCCTCAATCGTCGCGATCGCCGCGCGCGCCCTCCTCTCAATCTCGGCTCTGGTGTTACCGGCGATGAGCAGCGAGAGATCATCAGCATACGCGAAGACCTCGTGTCCATCCCTCTCCAAGGTCGTCAGGAGGTCGTCGAACACCAGGTTCCAGAAAGGGGGAGCCGCCACGGAGCCCTGCGGGCACCCCCTCGATACGCCCTTCTCCACTTTTCCGTTTCTACCAACGAGTGTGACTCGTCTATCAGACAGGTAGTCGGATACTACGGAGTACAAGTTCCCGGGACAGCTCCTCTCCCTGAGGTAATGCATAATGCTTGGCCACCAGACGTTACCGAAAGCGCCAGCAATGTCGAACATGATCGCAAGTACATACTTCCGATCGGAGGTCTCAACACACCTTCGCATCTCAATTATCGCGTCCACCGTTGACCTGCCCCTACGGAACCCGAACTGCCGCCGCGTTGCATACTGTGGCATCATGAAAGTCGCCTCAAGCCTCCCGACCATGAGCCTCTCGAGGGACTTCCCGATCACTGACAGGAGGCATATTGGGCGGTAGGATTTCGCGAGCGCCTCATCCCTGTCCGTGCCCTTAAGCAACGCGCGCACTGAGCCAACCTTCCAGACCGCGGGGAAGCATCCGAACTCCAGACAGACGTTGAACAACTTCAAGATCTCGGCACGAAGGACGCCGTATGTGGCCTTATACACGGCAACCTCGATGAGATCGGGTCCCGGGGCCTTGCCGTTCCGGAGGGAGGCGACGGCATCCCGGACCTCGGCGTCGGTGAACCTCGAGACATCCGGCGCCGTCGGAGGCGGCGCGAGGCGAGAGCTTCTCCTCTCCATCTGCTCCTCTGTGCTGTCAGGGGTGTCATCCGGAACAAGGGCGTTCAGGAGCTCCAGGGCGGAGTCCTCCCATGTGATCGGGCGGTCCGCGCCTCCGCATCTCGTAGACAGCGTCATTTCCGGGCTGCACTTCCTCATACACGCCCTGAACACCAGCCCCCAAAGATTTTCATTGTCCTCGTTGGTCACCAATTTCTGCCAGTCGGTCGTCTGGGCTCGGTGGATCTCAGCCGTGTACCTGCGTCTAATCAGGAGGTATTCATTACTCCGGGCGATCCTTCGCACAGGGTCCGTCTCAACCTGGAAGGCCTTTCTGGTCTTGTAGGATTTCTTCTTCAGGGCCGTGAGATCTCGCGTCCACCATGGGACAGATCTATCGTGTCGCTGCTTCCGCTACAGGACAGCGTCGCAGGCGGACACGATGCAGTCCTGAATTAGGGCCGCCGCCACCTCCACCTCGTCCCTGCTCCTCGGACCAAAATCCCGCAATCTGACCCCCCTGATCTGCTGGAGGACACCCTGGAATCTTGGCCAGTCCACGTTGGTCGTTCGGTAGCGTTGGTGCAGCGCTGACTCTCGGGCTCCGGTGGCCCCGCTCGATCAGGGAATCCGACCCAGAAAGAGATAGGGTTGTGGTCGCTCGTCGTCCATCCCTCATGCAGAGCCCAGTCGCGGATGAGTCCGGCCACCGCCTCCGTGGCCATAGTGACGTCGATGTTCGATTCTCCGCAGTGGTTTCGGAAGTTGGGGGGTTGCCCGGGCTATTGAGCACCACCAGGTTCTCTGACGCTATCGTCTCCTCCAGCATCACGCCCCGACTTTCCAGAATCCCACTGTGCCACATGGGGGATTTAGCGTTCACGTCAGCCGTTATGATCAACCTCTGGCCGCATCAGATAAAAGTCTGCTCTATCGCGTGGTATAGTTCGATTTTCCGCTGGACCCTAATTTTTTGAGATAAATTCGAAAATATCCTAAAAAATTGGTGCAAAAGTGGCGTCTCTCCGTCTTTAATCATTGTTTAAACATGTTTAAACAATCATAATGTATTAATATTGGATATCATTGTATTCGGGAAAGTCTACAGAATCTTTTGCTGTAAAGAACAATTCAATATCTTTTATAATAACACCACAATATTTGTTTAAAGTTGAAAAATATGTTTTTTTTCAAAGCCATGTTTTTCAAAAACTGTGCGTATAGGAGAAAAATTAAGGACAGATTCGGAATCAGCGCAAAAAACTCTATAAGAAGAACCCAACAGTATATTGAAAACAAATTTGGTGTTGGACAGTGTTATTAGAGATTTGTATATTAGAGTTACATATTTTATATAAAACAATGTAAACTGTGATGATGATGTAGGATCTGATCCAGGCTAAAGATGATGTAGGATCTGATCTAGGCTAAAAATGATGTAGGATCTGATCCAGGCTAAAGATGATGTAGGATCTGATCCAGGCTAAACATGATGTAGGATTTTGTCCATGCTAAAGATGATGTAGGAGCTGATCCAGGCTAAGTACTAAAGTAGGGGGCAGCACTATATGGGCACGGCCAAAACCCGGGCGTGAGCACTCTCATATCCTCTCTGCTATCCTTTAATTCTACTATTTCATTTTGTTCTGGTCCCAACACTCCTGCTATATCTGTTTCAATTACAGATTTATTTTCCATCTGATCTACCATTACTTTTATTCTCGGCCCTACCATATCTGATTCACTGTTATCAGATTTCTTCCTTTTCAACACATCTGATTTTTCATTATCAGATTTATTATAACCACACTGTATATCTACTGATTTCGGCACCTCTCGAGATGCATCAGTTTCACTTTCCATATCTTTTCCCTTTATTACAAGCCGAGATTTTAAGTAATTTATTTCGTCAATGATCACATCCCTTACTATTTCAAATTTCCCATTTTCTACATTCCACACTTTATAACCATTTGGTACAAATCCTACAATATACATTTGTAAGATTTGTCATCAAATTTCGATTTCCTAACTTTATTATGAACGTAAACTGTGGAACCAAAAACCTTAAGATATTTTAATTTGGGCTTCTTATTATGCCACAATTCAAATGGGGTTTTATCTACACTTAAAGCTTTCGATGGGGTTAAATTAATTAAATATGTAGCAGTTAAGTCTGCTTCTCCCCAAAACTCTTTTCCTAAACCTGCGCCGTTTATCATTGCACGTGCTTTTTCTGTAATCGTTCTATTCATGCGTTCTGCAACACCATTTAATTGCGGAGTCCGCGGGACCGTTAAATGATAGCTTATTCCTTTCTGTACACAATAATCTTTCATTTCATTCGATAAGTATTCCCTGCCATTATCACAATATAGATTGACAGTTTTTAAGTTAAAACGCGCTTCACTTTTTGCAATGAAGTCTTTAAACACTGTGAAAACTTCTGATTTGTTTTCAAGCAAATACGTTACACAGTAATGCGTATACTCATCAATGAATGTAATGAAATATCTTTTATCATTAATCGTAGAAGGAGTGATCGGGCCACAAACATCTGTGTGAACTATAAACAATGGTTGCCTGATGTGACTCTTATCCTTTGCCTTTTCAAATGGTAATTGTGCTTGTTTCCCATTTATACAAGCTTCACAAAGATAATCGTCTGGAATTACTTTTTCGAGATTAGTCACATCTTCCACCATTTGTCTATTTTTCAATTGTAAAAACTTTGCTTTCCCTATATGCCCTAAACGCTTATGCCATAGCTCGTAATTATTAATTATTTTACTAGGCATATAAGAGTTCAATAAATTTACTCTTTTCTTTGTAATATCAAAAACCATAGATACCAAATTATTTAAAGGTTTACCATACATTACCATTTTTCCGTCTTTAGTAACCTGAACACCTCTCTCGTTGAAGTTAATACTCATTCCTTTCTGCTGCAATCTGCTGACTGATAATAAATTATACGGCACGTCAGGGCAGTACAGCACATCTCCAAGCACACCTTCAATGCCCATGTTGCTGGTTACAGGTATTTGTCCCTTCTTTGTGGCCGTGATATACTGTCCATTCTTCGCAGTCAAAATCTTCATAGGTGGGTCTAACTGGATCGCGTGTGAGCATACACTCTCATTGTTGACGATATGATCCGATGCACCGGAGTCGAGGATAAATGTTAATTTTTCACTTTTCGCAACTTTATAGTTTCCGGTCTTAAAAGCGTAGCCGGAGACATTTTCATTCGGCACGGCTTGAGCCGTTTGAATAGTGTGTAAATTTTGACTATTGTTACTTTGTTCTTTCTTATATTGAAGCCTCCTTTTGAAATGGTAGCAATCTTTAATCATATGTCCCTTTCTTCCACACTGATGACATTTTCCAGCAAATGATGATTTGTTGGGTTTAAATCCATTTCCTCTTCTGCAGTGTCCTTTGTGGTTTCCTCTTCTAGATTCATATCCAAAATTGCTTGGTCGTTGATTTCCTCTTTCCATCCTTTGTACTTGCAGCACTTTTGCACTGGTGTCTACTCTTTCACTTTTGATTTTGGTTTCGTGATCCAAGAGTCTTTTCTTCACAATATCTAAAGTTATTTTCGCTTCCATTATCATAGTTTCTATGACAGTCGCTACCGTGTCGTAAGCTTCTGGTAAGCTTGATAACAGGATAGAGATGATTTCATTTTCCGTCACAGTCACGCCAGCAGCCGATAGTTCCGTTATCATCTCATCGAATACTTCGAAATGATCATTCAGTGAAGTATCACTCTTCATTTTCAACCGAAGTAGTCTTTTGCGAATTGACAATTCTGTAGCAGTACTCTGGCTTTCGTAGACGGAATCTAAATTTGATAAAATAGATTTCGCACATCAAGCTCAAACAGAAAATTTCGAATCCTGTGTTTCCACGCATTATATTTTGTACCACTAAATTGGGGAATATTTCTCCTGTCCTTGGAAGTGTCCATTGTCACTTATTAAAGTATCTTACACTTACTAAACAATTAAAAACTACACAAGTCAAACACACTTAATAAACTGTACACTAAATACTTTTAAAAAGAAATAAACAGGTAACTATATACGGAGTTAATACACAGCGTGTCCTGGGCCCATAACCTAATGGAAATGGGTATTTATAATACAGAAATAATACACAAGAATTCAAACTGTCTGTTCTTTATTTAACCGAAGAAGAACTAGTCAGAAGACGTCTGTATCGTTAGCGAGCCGAAACTGAAGTGAAGCTACAGAGAAAGTTTTAGGGGAAAGAAAAACCCCTTGTTGGGTCCACTCGGGAAAAACAGATGTGGGAAGTCCCTTAAGGGGGCCGTCTCCTAGCAGACGACACTCGCGCGTGAATGTGTTGGTACACTCACACACCGCTAGACCACGTATACGTACGAGAGGTTGCAAGGGTCAGGGAAAGGCCTTCTGAGATCTCGATAATGCAAAGACGGGGGTTTTTAGTAGTCAAAATCGCTAGATGAAAGATCAATCTAGCGCGCTGTTTGCTTCAAAAGACGTTCTTTTACGATTACGACGCGTAATTTTCATTATTCTGCAGCGTTGCAGCTGACGAATTTTCGTAAATTATAAAGAGCTTTCATTTTCATGAATATGAAGAGATTTAGGGCTCTTATGGAAAAAGTAAGCAAACAGCGAACTAGCAGGAGCATATACATTGTCAATGCAACATCTATTACGTTGTTTACTTGAGTATTAAACAAACTGTAAGACATTTTCGACTGGAAATCGTCCCAAAGTGAGGTTTATGTAAAAATACAGTTCCGACATTTTCCGCTACGGGCGTTGACATCCGCTTCCCAGTGATGGTTACTTATCATTGTCGTCGTCACTGACGACTCGTCAGCAATCACTGTATCGGTAAAACAGAGGAAGCAGAAAATATGTTGTCGGTAAGGTAGGATTCGTAAGCAAGCGTGACGTCACAATTTGGATGACGATATGCTGCAGCGTTGGTGTGCTCAAGCAAGAGAGTGTTGGTGCATACTGCATACACACTGATACACACCGCTCGAGCGACGTGTACGTGTGCCTACGGCCTGCGAGCATGACAAGATTTCGCGACGATTGCCCTTCTATTTCTCGATAACGCAACGATGGGGCTTTTTCGTAATCAAATCCGTTAGATGAAACATCAATCTGGTGCGCTGTTTGCTTCAAAAGTCATTCCTTTAGGTTTCCAAACAATAGTTTTGGAATATTCAGCTGCATGTTGCCCGTCGGAGAAGCTATGTTCGCCGGCGTGACGTAACAGTATGGCTGACGATGCTGCAGCGTTGGTGTGCTCGAGTGAGACTGTGTATAGTGCTTACATACACACCGCTGGAGCGACGTGTACGTGTGCCTACGGCCTCAGTGATGGGATCGTTGGCGCTTTTCGCGCGCATGCGCGAGTTTCGTCAGGGCCGTATCTACGTCTACGTCCGAAAGTGGGGAACTATTGGGGGGAAAGTAGTGGAAGACTGTATGGCGCGAAATTAGCAGATCGGGTATAGATAGACTCTAATTGTCGTTTTATAATGTCTAAATATTGTATCCTGGGTTGGTAATTAAAACAACAGACCAAATTTGTTTCTCTGTAAAGATACGATAATTAGAGTCTATTGTTCACTCTCTTTATTTACACTAACTTTATTAACACTAATTATCTCTATCTTCATTTACTTTCTCTGCACGTGTGCTCTCTATATTCTTTTACTCTTTTTCCTATCTCTATCTCTCTCTCTCTATCTCAAATGTAGGAGCTGTTCAAAGAGTGCGCTGGGCATGCGAAGCTCGCTCGATTTAAATTAAAGAGACTATATATTTTCTGTATATATATTTATTTAAAAAAGTACACTTTAAATAAATAAAATTTAAAATTTTTTTAATAATAGTTGTGGTGGACTACCACGCGTCCGCGGCCTCCGCGGCCTCCGCGGCCTCCGCGGCCTCCGCGTCCTCGGCGTCCTCCGCGTCCTCCGCGTCCTCCGCGGCCGGAGTAAAATTGACGCCGCCACTCCCTTGCTATGGTTGTCTGCAACAAAGCAATATTTATTTATTATAGGTATTACTTTAGTACATCGAAGATTAAAAATAACACAGTTCATTTGTAATAACTCACCAATTGTTGCTTCGTAATAAATATGGCGCCCGGCATGGCGCCCTGCATTGCGCCCTGCGTGGCGCCCTGCGTGGCGCCCTGCATGGCGCCCGGCATGGCGCCCTGCATGGCCCCCGGCATGGAGCCCGGCACGCTCATCGGCCTGTTATGTACCTGTGTTGTAACATATAAAATATCCATTATTAATAACAATGTAGTAACATACACACTATTAATTAATAGTAGTGAATAGTTACTCACCGGCATGCGATGCCGCAAATTCAAGTTGGCGACGGCCGTCGCCAAGTTGAAATACTCTTCAGCCGGCGGTGTCGGCACCGTTGGTGTCGCCGCTGCCGTGGCCGCTGCCGTGGCCGCTGCCGTGGCCGCTGCCGTGGCCTCTGCCGTGGCCGCTGCCGTCGCCGCCTCCTCCCGTTCTTCCCCTTCAAACTTTTCGATTTTGTTCATTTTCCTAAAATTGAACAAAATATAAATCAATATACATATTATCGTACAATATTAGAATTGAAAAATACAAAAGATAGTTACAAAAATGGCAAAAAGTAATGGAACAGATTCGAAAATATATTATTGGATAAATGTATGAATAGATGTCTCAATTCGATCGATAATTGTGCATAAAAGGCCACACCTCGCCGTAACCTCCAAGATCTTTCAATATGTTATCAGGCCGAAGATTTCGATCAACCTTTTCTGACAGAAACTAGAAAAAAGCGAACTAATAAAAACGTGGTAAAATATGAAAATTCCTGAAATCGTGACTATCCGTAAGTAAATTGTAGAACGTGCTCTTGCAGAATCAGTGAATAATAATGATGTGGAAAGCGTACGTTCGGTGTCATTTGAGTGGAAAATTGGTCATTGCTATAGAGGCTAGATGTATAATGAAAAATAGATGTTCTAATAAATAGATTTCAATAATTACGGTACAATCATGGTTATCTGAGCCGCCATATCTGAGGCAGTAATATTGGCGAGGAAGTACCGAAACAATCTGTTACGGACAAAAAAACTTCAGGACGTGTTCTACAAGTTACAAAATATACACAAATGCACATGTTATATATACATTCATTTTTCAGAATCAAATCATACAAATCTTTTCAAATTTTTTTTTTCACCGTGTATCCGGTTATTGAGGCTGCAAGCGCCTCTACCGGCCATCCATCGTACGAAAAACGGTGCGCGATATCGGAACAATTGAAGCCTTCATGATAACCACATTATAACTGGCGAACACAAACGCGTTTAGACGTGAATTGTTCTTTGAGCCATTCACAGTATTAGTCTTTGCGCGGCATTGTGCGGTAGTTAGGGATTAGTTAGTTGGTGATTTGGGTGATTAGTGATTATTAGTTATGGAGAGTGCTAGTTCATCGCAACCTACGGAGCAAACGGTGTCCAGTCGAGCACCCAAAGGAAGAAGCAGTACAAAACGACTTCGATGCTCCACAAAAAGATACAGCAGAAGAAAATTACAACGAAATAGGTAAGTGTACATACATATACTGCATGATTTTCGACATAATTTTTCATACTCTTCAAGATTCTCTCGAGTCAAAGTAAAATTATTTCCATTGACGGTGCACCACAGGAAGCGATGGGGTCAAGGGGGCGTAGTCTTCGAAAATCGGCTGTCGCGAGTAAATAATTCGGCAAATATTTACATTAGGGGCTTCATTCTGAACAACTTTTTCCTATACATGGTATTGCCGCTCGATTTTAGTTTTCGAGATTCTATTCACAAACAACTATCGCTGATACTGTATTGAATTTTCCGTACTCTTGCACGCTTCGCAGCAACGTGAGCCTGTCCCGGCGCGGCGTTTGTTTACTTTTTGTTTCTAAACACGCTGTGGAGATGAGAGAAAAAACAGGGTGTCTCTCTCATTACTAGTTCAAATCCTGTATGACGGCTATATAGAATGCAAAAATCATGCGATCAGAATTAGTTAGGATTAGGTGGTGGGGGGGCGTTGAGGGCCGGCCCGACCACGCATTCGAAAATCAAGGAGTATGTAGTCTTTCAAAGTTGAAAGGTCACCCTATATATGTATGACCAGAGTGAGAAAGTAAACAAACGCCGCGCCGCGCCGGGACAGGCTCACGTTGCTGCGAAGCGTGCAATGTAGCTGCAATTTCTTTCCAAACAAACGACGCTCACGCGTGAACATTCATACACCGCTAGACCATGTATACGTACGCGAGGATTGCAAGGATACGGGATTCAACTTCTGATTTCTCGATAATGCAAGGACGAGGTTTTTTAGTAGTCAGAATCGCTAGACAGAGTTGGGCAAATTTTATTTCGAATAACGAATAAAGAATAACGAATAAATCCCAGGATTTATTCGAGAATAACGAATAACGATTTTATTCGCTGGAAATTATTCGTAGCTTACGAATAACGCTTTATTCGTTATTCGTTAGTCACGAATGAATCCCGGGAGTTTTATTCGTTATTCGTTATTCTAAATAACATCAATCCATAGCTCGTCTCGGGCTCTGCCTCGAGTGTCGATTGTCGATTGTTGCCGGCGCGCGGCCGGCTTCGCATATTCTCCGGCCTTTATTCTTATTCGCTGCCGTCATTTTTTCCGAGAATCGGAGACTATGCGTCCCGCGCGTCTCGCTCCCCGGACTGGCCCTAGTGCTCGGAGCTGCTCAGGCGCGTACCATTTCATAGGCGCTATTCGTGGTGCATCATGATGACACTCGTGTCAATAGGTTTCCGCATTACCTTTGAGGTACTATTGCCAATGCGTTTTTTTTTTGCTAGTGGTATCCCCTGTAGGCCTACTAAATTTTAAATTTTTTAATTTATCTTATGAATTTATTTTTCTAATTAATTTTCTACAGCTGTTGTCCGAAATTATCGTGCGACATAGTAGAGTAGGCCTACAGGAGATAGCACTAACAAAAAAAAACGCATTGACAACGTGTAATGAGGAAACCTATTGACACGAGTGTCATCATGATGCACCACGAATAGCGCCTATGAAATGGTACGCGTCTGAGCAGCTCCGAGCACTAGGGCCAGTCCGGAGAGCGAGACGCGCGGGACGCATAGTCTCCGATTCTCGGCCGTCGCGATGAAAAAATTTCGAGCCCTGTTCTAAATGACGGCAGCGAATAAGAATAAAGGCCGGAGAATATGCGAAGCCGGCCGCGCGCCGGCAACAATCGACAACCAAACGTTTTGCCAAAGGAATTTATCGTACATCGTGATATACACGTGTAGTGAGATATGCCACGTTTGTCCGCACTGTGCGTCGTCGCTTTCTCTCTCTCTCTCTCTCTCTCTCTCTCTCTCTCTCTCTCTCTCTCTCTCTCTCTCTCTCTCTCTCTCTCTCTCTCTCTCTCTCGCACATTCGCGCTCTCACTCTTTCGTACACTCTCGCTAGGGCATTCACCTGTCTCAGCTGTTTATTGTATCGGTTATCCGCGTGTGTCCTACTCGCCATGCGTTTTTGCCTCTCGGGACATCCTAACCGTCGTTTTTATATATATATATATATATATATATATATAATAAAAAAAATTATTTAATAAATTATTTTATTTTAGTAATTATTTATAAATATATAAATTTTTTTATATTTAAATAGTATTGTAAAAGAAATTTAATTAGATTTAAAAAAGTATAATTATTTTTGTACCTTTTGTATTAGGGGTAATTAAATTTAAAATATAAATTTATACTAATCTCGAATATAAATGAGCTAATTAAATATATTTTTTTTTGTTGCATAATAATTATAAATATTTAATTTGATGTGAAATGCAATACGAATTTATAAATATCTAGTTTTTTAAAAAATGAATTTAATTCATATATTTATTTATATACATATATATACAATATGCAAGTAATAAATAAAACCACCGTTGAAAATTTATACAAAAAATAAATCTACTTTATTAAATGTAAAAAGAATGCATATACCTTGGTGAGCATTTTCCATTATGCAGAATTATTATTGCAACACTGATTTACAATTAATGTAATATTATTTGATTTTTGGGACTCTAGAGAGTGCGACACATGGTAAAATTTTTTATAAAAATCTAAATTTGGTTACTAATGTAAATGCAATAGTAATTATTCACAAAAAAAATGTAACAATAAAATTAATAAATTTAAAAAAAAAATTAACAATATTTATGCATAAAAATTATTGTTATATGATTAATAATATCAATTACCACCTAATATGTAAAACGTTTTGCCAAAGGAATTTATCGTACATCGTGATATACACGTGTAGTGAGATATGCCACGTTTGTCCGCACTGTGCGTCGTCGCTTTCTCTCTCTCTCTCTCTCTCGCACATTCGCGCTCTCACTCTTTCGTACACTCTCGCTAGGGCATTCACCTGTCTCAGCTGTTTATTGTATCGGTGATCCGCGTGTGTCCTACTCGCCATTCGTTTTTGCCTCTCGGGACATCCTAACCGTCGATCGCGTGCTTTTGCATCCCTACAAAAATTTATAATATTTATAATATTGTGTGTAATTTATAATAATTTAGTGACATTCTTGTATAACTTTTGATATGACATTTGAAATGAATAATACAGCAGTGATGGGTTATTAGTAGGTTAAGAAACAAATGCTATAACAATAACGGTTTTATAATATAACAATAATAGCATATAATGAATAACATGTCAGCATATAATCATATAATCAATAACTTTGTCAGTCTCTTCATTCTAAATTGGTTTCGTGAAGCACTATTTTTTATAGTCCATGCATTTCAAAGCCTGCCTTGTCTGTTATTTAATTATCAATGCTTCAGCTTCCGGATCTAAATTTTGAATTTTTTTCTTAGACGATTTTACTCGCATTGCTGATATGTGCGGATCAGATGTCAATAAGAGTCCACAAAATATATCTTCATTTGTTAATGTGCTGCTTGGTTTATGTGGACCTTTATTGAAAATTTAAAAGATACGTTTCGTAGATCTGCATCAATTAAACATATTCTGAAAATTTCGTCAAAATCGGTGGACGTTGCAATGAGCTACAAATGTTTAAACATGGTAAAAATTGCAGATTTGCACGATTTTCGGTCTATGTATACCTAAGGAATTTTTACATCTTTCAATGCCTGTCGTTTTTTCCCGCAACAACCGATTTTGATGAAACTTTCACAGTGCATATAATTGACACATATCTATAAAACGTATTTTTTGAGTTCTCAATATAGGGGGGGCCCACATAAAAAGTTGTAAAATCCAACTTTCCATATTTTTCCTTCAATTCCGAACAATTGCATTTTTTTGAAAAAATTTCTTTTCACATCCTGTAGTAAACTAATTGCTCTAGCTTCCCAAAAAACTTCATATCGTATAGTACGATATTTAAAAAGTTATCGTCTTTTTTAAAGCATCTGAATATTTTTCCGAGTCACTGTTCTGTAGCAGGGACTGAAACGGTTCTGGAAATAACAGTTTCAAACTGTTATATATCGGTTCTGATCGAAACAGTTATGAAGAACCGAAATGATGTTATAACTGTTACGAGAATATCGGTTCTGGCTTATATCGGTTACGGTTACGGTTCTGGAGAAACGATATTATTTCGGTTCTGTAACTGTTATTTTTCGGTTCTGGATTTCGGTTCTGGATTTCGGTTCCGGATTTCGGTTCTTTCATTCTGTATTGTGTTCGGTCAGTTCGGTCTTATATATTTATTATGTAAGTAGATATTTTTCGTTATTTATAATTTAAACAATCTTTAAATTGTTACGGATGACGAACAGGTGTTCAATATCATCTCTGGCAGGAACCGTCCTAGATAAACGAACAGAGTTTTTCCCTAGATAAATCTACATAATTGTTTAGGTTAGTTTAGGGCCCAAACGTACGCACGACCAACTGGTCGTTGACAAAATACGAATGTTCACTTGAAGGGTACTGACAAGTACCACCCGTCATTGCAGGGCTATATAAGCCCTTACATTTCTACTCTCGTGGGCTAGTACTGTCGTAATCACGAATAGTGTCGCGTCGTGCTGCATCTCGGAAGTCAACTACCAGTGAGATCGGACGTTCGTTCCTTTTGAATCAAAGTTTAACCGTACAGATTCCGCGAGTTCGGTCTAAAATCTGTTAGGCAGTGACAAGGTTGCTCCGAGTCCCCCGCATTGCCAGTGCGTCAACACCGTGCGTCTTAGCTTAGGTAATATCACCTTTCAATTTCTTTCCTATTCTAAATTCAGTTCATTCGCGACACAAGTACACTTGTAGAACGAAACTCTATAGTAAGAATATATTTGTCTTCTTTGATAATTAACTCAAATTCATTAAACCCATAATTATCGTCCAATATCCTAACCAAGTAATTGAACGTCCCCACATGATACAATCTTACCGCTCGGATTGTATCAATTAAATTATACTAGTTACGAGGCTTACTAATTATCCTAGCAATTCCCTGATTAACCATCAGGTTCTTCGCGACATTCCAATTGTCCGAACAGAGATTTATCCAACCTAGCGGCTCCCCAGTTTTGCATTGGGTTCGTCCGCATCCTAACAGCTCCCTGATTTCGCATCAGGTTCGTCTGTGCTATTATACAACCTCCTAGCAGCTCCCCGGTTTTGCATCGGGTTCGTCTGCGTTTGACTCCATTCCTAGAGGCTCCCTGACTTCGCGTCAGGTTCGTCCTCGCTGTCAATAATCCTAGCGGCTCCCCAATTTCGCATTGGGTTCGTCCGCGTTCCTTAACTAACAAATTTATATCATATTCCTAGGGTAATAACCCTTCGCCGGCCACTCGTGCTGCTCGCGGCCCTGGCTCGTAACAAAATAAATAAATTTTTATAATTTGTTTCTATATTCGTTACTTAAATTGTTATTTCAATAATTTATTGTTAAAATAATTGTTGAAACAAATTATAAAAATCTGTACACAAAATTATTGAAATTCAATAAATTAGTGAAATAACAATTTAAGTAACGAATATAGAAACAAATTATAAAAATTTGTACAAATTATAAAAATTTGTTT
The DNA here is from genome assembly GCF_051020765.1 of Lasioglossum baleicum. Lineage (NCBI taxonomy): Eukaryota > Metazoa > Arthropoda > Insecta > Hymenoptera > Halictidae > Lasioglossum > Lasioglossum baleicum. Next base: position 28,741 of record NW_027469211.1, on the reverse strand, counting down.
AAACAATTATTTTATCAATAAATGATTGAAATAACAATTTAAGTAACGAATATAGGAATAAATTATAAAAATTTATTTATTTAAAGATTGTTTGAATTATAAATAACGAAAAATATCTACTTACATAATAAATATATAAGACCGAACTGACCGAACACAATACAGAATACAGAATGATAGAACCGAAATCCAGAACCGAAATCCAGAACCGAAAAATAACAGTTATAGAACCGAAATAATATCGGTTCTCCAGAACCGTAACCGTAACCGATATAAGCCAGAACCGATATTCTCGTAACAGTTATAACATCATTTCGGTTCTTCATAACTGTTTCCAGAACCGGAACCGATATCATAACAGTTTTCAGTCCCTGAAGCTGATGAACGGTTGCACCATGCTGACTATTCATCGGCTCGATCAATCCAGTCGAGCTTAGCTCGGCTCGCACCGAGCGTGCCATTCGTACGAAACGAACGGCTTACATGAAGGAATCGACTCGAAATAAATTCAAGCGTAATACGACTTTGAAGTTCTCGCAGTGCCACGTTTAAATTATTATGTTGAATGTAGAACTGTGACTTATGAGATAGTCGGCTACTCGGGTAAGCCATGAGATACCCGGGTAAACGAAAATTACCCGAGTACCCGGGTATCCCATATACATACTCGGGTAAAGGTACTAGCTCTAGTTGGATGTGTCTTATCGTGATTATTAATGTATATTTTTTCAGATTTTACATACTTTGTGTGCGAACAGGTTTTAAAAAATTGGAAAATACCAAAAATTCGAAAAAATGCATATTTCCTATTGAAGTTTGGGAGATACCAGTTACATGTATAAAAATTCAGTAATGAGATATTGTTGAAACAACCGTTTTTAATTTTTTTCAGAAATTTTTATGTAGTGCATCGTTGTATAGTGCATTGATTCGATAAACTTCTTTATCCACACAAGTACATATTGTAATAAAAATTGCACGAAATGTAAATAAATAGAATTTTTAGTCCTCGCTAGGTTTGGTGTTAAAAAAAATAAAAATCAATTTTTTCGATATTTCTTTACCTTTTGTAGGTGTATTATGTAATAGTGAACATTCTTGTATTCAGAAAAATAATATACAAACTTTAAAAAAATCATTTTAAAAATATTTTATTTGCCTATATTTTAATATGTGAGCAAGACTTCCAGCAGATACGATTAGTGCAGACGGCAAGGTCTCCCGTTGCGAATCGAATGTTGGACCCTAGAACGAATCCCACACCGATTGATTTTCTGTTTCGTTAAACACTTTTTTTCTTCTTTCCTAACCATATAATTGTTATAGTGATATTCTAAATATATTGTCGAAGCAATATTCATATTGCATTTTTACGTTTGTTAAAAATGTTCACTATTACATAATACACCTATAAAAGGTAAAGAAATATCGGAATAATTTATTTTTATTTTTTTTAAAATACGATGCACTATATAAAAAATTCCGAAAAAAATAAAAAACGGTTGTTTAAACAATATCTCATTATTGAATTTTTATATACCTGGTATCTCCCAAACTTTGATATTTTTTAGAATTTATGGTAATGTCCAATTTTTTAAAACCTGTTCGCAAAGTCTGTAAAATCTGAAAAAATATACATTAATAATAACGATAAGACACTGTTTGAGATCAGACGGGACAAAGAACTTCACCAAATTTGGACGAGCACTTTATTTCCGTCTAGCGAATAGTCTCAACAAAACTTTATACAAAATATGTACAACGTTCAGCACAATTGTATGGTTGACTGAAGCAATAAAAAAACTGAACAAGTAATTCAGAAGGAACGTGATTGTTCACAGCAGCGTTGCTGAGAACGTAATTAGAACGAAGCGAAAAGAATCGAAATAGCTGAGAAAACCGGGTCCCACGACGCGCGACGTTTTCGTACCGATGCTAATTAACGATTGATTCGACGATCGATCAGAAGAGCGGATTTCTCTCTCCGTCGGAACGATGACCTGCTAATCGAAAATCTCGACCAATGGAATTCCACCAGGCAGGTCGATAATCGATCCGACGGCGACAGCCTACCGCGCGGCGCGCTGCTGATCGATCATCGATCTCGCGACGGCGAGCGGAGCAGCCAATCACTGGGCTGCGTGGTGGATCGTGCGTCACGATCTCGCGATACGCGCAGCCAATCCCAAACATTCCGCCCGCCTCGTCATTCATTGACGAAATTGAGAAGAATGAATGGGTTGGCAACGTGCGACGTAGTAAATGAACGATGAGACGCGAGTGAAAAAATGGAAGTTTACAGTGCTAATGATTGCCGAGATGGATACAATTAAAATGAAGTGAATAATGAGGTGAGTGAAACTACCCTAAGTAAATGATGTTGCTAGTTAATTGGTGACGCGAATTGTACAGTGCTTAACCTAAAATTGAAACGCGCTCGAAATTTCACAGATGAGAAGTGGAAGAGTCGCGTGATACGCCTGCCTCGGGTTCCCTTCCAGCATCTGTCTCAGCATCGTCCGGCGCTAGTAATGGAATTAGTTTGTGTACAGGCCTAAGAAATTGCGACTTGGCAGTACGAACAGTTGCGACTCGAATAGAAGAATCTGGTCCCGGGTGCACGTTTACTACGCGAGCGAGAGGCCATTGAGTGGGAGGAAGAAGTTCACTTTTTATAAGGCAGAGAGTTCCGGCCTTGATTAGTGCCTTGTCCCTTTGCCATTTGCCTCGAGTTTGCAGTGAATTTAAGTACTCCCGTGACCAGCGCTTCCAGAAATGTTGTTGCATTTGTTGCAATAATTGCCAACGAGCCAAGCGTGATGCTGGAAGGTCCTCGAGGTTGGGCTCCGGGATTGCGATGAGAGGTTCCCCGATCAAGAAGTGACCAGGCGTTAGCGCAACTGGATCCTCAGGGTCGTCTGACATAGGCAATAAAGGTCTGGAATTGAGACAAGCTTCGATACCCGTCAGAAGCGTGGTCAGCTCCTCGAAGGTCAATCTCTGCTCGCCAATGATTCTGCGGAGGTGATACTTAACGGACTTAACAGCTGCCTCCCAGAGTCCGCCGAAGTGAGGAGCGGAAGGAGGATTGAATCTCCAGGTAATTCCTTCTCTGGAAGCTGCGGCGAATGGGCCTCCTCCCTGTTTCTCCGATTGTCGTAGAAGGCCACGCAGTTCGTGGTTAGCGCCTACGAAGTTCCGTCCACAATCGCTGTAAAGTTCGGAGCAGCGACCACGCCGTGCAATGAAGCGTCGTAGAGCGGCCAAGAAGGTATCGGTGGACCCATCCGATGCAGCCTCCAGATGTACGGCCTTAGTGACGAGGCAAATAAATACGGCGATGTATCCCTTCGAGGTGCGCTGACCACGGCCACTACTGGATCTGAGCAGTATTGGTCCAGCATAGTCAATTCCAGATCTGTAAAAAGGACGACAAGGAGTTAGTCGTGGTAATGGAAGATTTCCCATTTTTGGTTGTACAGTTTGACCCTTCCAACGTATACAAGTGGTGCAATGTCTGATACAGGACTTGACCATATGACGACCCTTGAGGACCCAGCACTCTTGACGAAGAGTAGCGAGAGTCAGTTGAGTTCCCCCGTGGAGGCACCGCTTGTGCGCAGCGTCTACCCACAGCCTTGCCAAGGCAGAGTCGTCTGGAAGTATAGCGGGATGCTTCCTGTCGTAGGTGAGGTTGGTGACCTGGAGGCGGCCGCCAACGCGCAGTACTCCTTCAGGATCTAGGAAAGGACTGAGCTTTGCTAGCCGGCTCTTGGATGGCACCGGTTGGTTTTTCCGGAGGGCCCTGATGTCCTCCATGAAGTGTGCAGCTTGTTCCAGCTGCAATAGAGTGAGTTTACAAGATAGTATCTCGGAGGCAGTGAGAATTGACTCTGGTTTTCGTTGTCCAGGTCTCCAACGACGACACCAAGCCAGCACTCGGAGTAGGTGAGTCAGGTTAGAAAACCGCTCGATCAAGGAGCATGCAGATCCCTCTGGTCGGCGAGCCACGTGATGAATGAGTGGTTCAGTGGCTTCGGGGTGAGCTTCACTGCCCACGGTCTCCGGAAAGTGTCCGGATGAAGAAAGCCACTCGGGCCCCCTCCACCAAAGCTCGAAGTTTGTCATCTCGGTTGGATACAGACCCCTGGAAGCACAGTCTGCAGGGTTCTCCGCACTTCGTACATGATGCCACTTGGCTAGAGGCACCATCCTCTGGATTTCGGCGACTCGGTTGGCCACGTACGTCGGCCAACGAGATGGATGCCCCTGAATCCAGCTGAGTGTCACCGAGGAGTCGGACCAAAGATGTAGTCCGATATCCCGCAAGTCGAGCGCCTTGGTGATGTGGTCGGTGAGTTTGGCCAACAGGAACGCTGCACAGAGCTCAAGTCTCGGTAGTGAGACTCTCTTCAACGGAGCTACCTTAGATTTGGCGACGATGAGTGAAACGGTGGCAACTCCCCTCTCATCGAGGACTCGAGAGTAAACCACAGCCGCATAAGCTCGCTGGGAAGCATCAGCGAATCCGTGGATCTCGATAGTTGGATTGGAGCCACTGATACCCAGCCAGCGTGGGACTCGAATAGTTTGCAGCGTGGGCAGCTGCTGTTGAAACTTCTGCCAGATAAGTTCCTCCCTTTCTGGTAGAGGTGCATCCCAGTCAATCTTGAGGAGCCACAGAGACTGCATGAGAACCTTTGCGACTATAGTGACGGGAGCCAACCAGCCAAGGGGATCGAAGAGCTGTGCCGTCCCGCTGAGCACCGCTCGCTTAGTGTAGCCAGTGTTCCGAATCGAAGTGGCAGCGGAGATCTGAAAACAGTCAGAGGAAGGGAGCCATTGGATGCCCAGGACGCTGTGTAATGTGAGAGAGTCCCACTCGACGATTCCCTTCCGCTCGTCGATGGAGAGTCCTTCCAGAAGTTCCCGAGAGTTGGAGGCCCACTTCCTGAGTGGGAATCCGCCCGCCATGAGGAGCTCTCGGACCTCAAGTTGTTTCAGACGAGCCTCTGGAACGGAGTCAGCTCCGGTGAGGACATCGTCCATGTATATGTCCCTCAGTACGGTGTGGGAGCCTCGTGGATACCGTAGCTCTTCCAGTTGGGCGAGTTGGTGAAGACATCGGATTGCCAGGTAAGGTGCACAGGCAAGTCCGTAGGTTACAGTGTTGAGCTCGTAATCTAGTAGGTTTTCCCTCCTTCCAGATCTCCACACGATCCGCTGCCACCTTCGGTCTTCAGGATAGACGAGAATCTGCCGATACATTTTCTCGATATCGGCTGAGAACACGAATCGGTGTCGCCGCCATCTCAGAAGTACGTCAGCGAGATTAGGCAGTAGATTAGGACCCCGAAGAAGGAAATCATTGAGTGACTTCCCATTAGAAGAAGGCATTGAGCCGTTGAAAACTACTCGTAGTTTGGTAGTCTTGCTGCTCTCCCGCAGCACTCCGTGATGAGGAAGATAATAGGAGTTACAACCGGAAGAAGGTGGAGTCGACGACATGTGCCCTAGTGCCTCGTAGGTGGTCAGGAAGTCTTGATAAGCGATCCTGAACTCTTCAGAGCGTCGGAACCTGGAGCTTAGACCATCAAGAGTTTTCACGGCGGTGTGTCGTGAGTTTCCCAACTCTGGAGTGTCCTTGAACGGCAGACGCACTATGAAGCGACCATCAGGTAGACGGGCGTAAGTGGTGGAGAAGTGTTCCTCAGCTCGGATGTCGTCTTCCGTGCCAGGAATCGCTGCCTCGACTTCCTCCTGCTCCCAGAACCTCGATAAGGAAGCCATAAGTTCCTGGTCTACCCTGCTGTGAAGTACTGGAGCCTCAGCGCGATCACCCGAACAGTTAGAGTTCGACGGTCCAGATCCTCCGGTCAGAATCCAGCCGAAGTGGGTCTCCTGAGCGAGTGGAGTGTGTGTCGGCCCTTTCTTGACGCCTTCCAAGAGTATGAGGTCGTAGGACTCGGCTCCTAGGAGGATGTCTACAGGATCGGTATGGTGATAGATAGGATCGGCGAGTTTCAATCCCTTAACGTGGGGCCAGGAGCTGGGAGAGGGTAGATTTCGAGGTTGGTACTTGGAGAGTTCGGGAAGAATGTAGGCAGGAACCTCGAAGATTCTCTTTTGCTCGTGATGAGGAGCAATTGCGAGAACAGTCTTCCCCCGAGTGAACTGCGCTCTGGATTTTCCAACGCCACGAAGAGGAATCCTAGCCTGACTTCTTTGGAGGCCGAGTCGTTGAGCCAGAGCTTCTGAGACTAAGGAAACCTCACTGCCGGGATCGATGAGTACACGAGCGAGGCTGCTTTGTCCGAGTGGGCCTAGAACTGCAGCACGCAGGTCCCAGCTGCATTATTCTCCTGTCGAGATGGAACTGCGTCGTGTATCAGCGTGTGATGCTTGCCTTCACATCGCTGACATCGCTTCGGGGACTTGCAATCATTAACTTGGTGGTTGCCAAGGCAGTTGAAGCAGATGTTTAATGTACGAACAGCGTCCTTTCGTTCAGAAGGTGACTTATCACGGAATTGCTTGCAGTGTTGAATGAAGTGTTGATCCTGGCAAAGGCTGCAGGATCTTCCCGAGGGGCTGGCCTTGGAAACTTGATGAACCTTGAAGCTCTTGGTTGCAGTCTTCTTGATCGTTGCTGACTCTCTTTCCGGCGGAGCTTCCAGTTCTTCGCAGGTTTGTATGCGCCCGAGCATAAACTCCCTCAACTGCTCCATAGTGGGAATGTCCTTTGATAACTTGACAAAATCCTCCCACTCACGTCGTGACTGTTGATCCAACCGTTGGGTGGTTAATTCAACGATCCAGTCTTCGGCGTTGTTCACAGGTCTGTCAAGGTTTATGAGGGCATCGACGGCATCAAACGTTTCGTCGAAAAGTCGCTGCAATTCGACGGCGGATTCCTTGCGAACTGGAGATAGCTTCGAAAGGAGTCTGATCTGGGCTTGGACCAGCTTTCGACGGTTCTCATAGCGGTTTTCAAGTTTCTCCCACGCGACCTGGAAGTTTTCGGCAGTCGTCTTGACATTTTTAAGTAAGGCTGCGGCCTTAGGAAAAGTACAAAGTGATTTTAACCGCTGTGCGTTTGAAAACGTGAATACAACACAATGGCTGACCTTGTCAGTAATCAGCAACTCATCGGCCAACGGATTTCCCGACTCGTTTCAAACATCAAAAAACGGGGAAAGGCCAATATTTCGCTTGGATTACTTCAATCTGGCCTGACTACCCTCCAAGAACTATGGTCCGATTATCGAAGGGGAGATTCCGCCATCAGAGCCGCTACTGAAAAGGATCCTAAATTAAAGGAAAGTGCATACATCCAGGACGACGAGTACGAAGAAGTGCAACTGGTCCACATGGAACAGACTGGATTGCTGAGAGACATGATTTCGGACCTCAGGGCATCAGCGACCGTTAAAGAATCTCCGAATTCAAACTCAACGGTCGTCGAGACGGGCACTCAGAGGTCGCGCGCCGTGTTGCCAAAAATGCCTCTCCCATCTTTTGACGGACAATACAAGGACTGGCCGTCCTTTCGCGACTTGTTTACATCACTGATAATCAAGGACCCTACTCTTTCGCCTGTAGAACGTCTGCATTATCTTAAAACCTGCATGAAGGGTAGCGCCGCAGCCTTACTTAAAAATGTCAAGACGACTGCCGAAAACTTCCAGGTCGCGTGGGAGAAACTTGAAAACCGCTATGAGAACCGTCGAAAGCTGGTCGAAGCCCAGATCAGACTCCTTTCGAAGCTATCTCCAGTTCGCAAGGAATCCGCCGTCGAATTGCAGCGACTTTTCGACGAAACGTTTGATGCCGTCGATGCCCTCATAAACCTTGACAGACCTGTGAACAACGCCGAAGACTGGATCGTTGAATTAACCACCCAACGGTTGGATCAACAGTCACGACGTGAGTGGGAGGATTTTGTCAAGTTATCAAAGGACATTTCCACTATGGAGCAGTTGAGGGAGTTTATGCTCGGGCGCATACAAACCTGCGAAGAACTGGAAGCTCCGCCGGAAAGAGAGTCAGCAACGATCAAGAAGACTGCAACCAAGAGCTTCAAGGTTCATCAAGTTTCCAAGGCCAGCCCCTCGGGAAGATCCTGCAGCCTTTGCCAGGATCAACACTTCATTCAACACTGCAAGCAATTCCGTGATAAGTCACCTTCTGAACGAAAGGACGCTGTTCGTACATTAAACATCTGCTTCAACTGCCTTGGCAACCACCAAGTTAATGATTGCAAGTCCCCGAAGCGATGTCAGCGATGTGAAGGCAAGCATCACACGCTGATACACGAAGCAGTTCCTTCTCGACAGAAGAATAATGCAGCTGGGACCTGCGTGCAGCAGGTATCTACTCACGTGAGTAACGCTTCGGTGATTCTCGGTACCGCTCGTGTTTTAGTTCTAGGCCCACTCGGACAAAGCAGCCTCGCTCGCGTACTCATCGATCCCGGCAGTGAGGTTTCCTTAGTCTCAGAAGCTCTTGCTCAACGACTCGGACTCCAAAGAAGTCAGGCTAGGATTCCTCTTCGTGGCGTTGGAAAATCCAGAGCGCAGTTCACTCGGGGGAAGACTGTTCTCGCAATTGCTCCTCATCACGAGCAAAAGAGAATCTTCGAGGTTCCTGCCTACATTCTTCCCGAACTCTCCAAGTACCAACCTCGAAATCTACCCTCTCCCAGCTCCTGGCCCCACGTTAAGGGATTGAAACTCGCCGATCCTATCTATCACCATACCGATCCTGTAGACATCCTCCTAGGAGCCGAGTCCTACGACCTCATTCTCTTGGAAGGCGTCAAGAAAGGGCCGACACACACTCCAGTCGCTCAGGAGACCCACTTCGGCTGGATTCTGACCGGAGGATCTGGACCGTCGAACTCTAACTGTTCGTCTGATCGCGCTGAGGCTCCAGTACTTCACAGCAGGGTAGACCAGGAACTTATGGCTTCCTTATCGAGGTTCTGGGAGCAGGAGGAAGTCGAGGCAGCGATTCCTGGCACGGAAGACGACATCCGAGCTGAGGAACACTTCTCCACCACTTACGCCCGTCTACCTGATGGTCGCTTCATGGTGCGTCTGCCGTTCAAGGACACTCCAGAGTTGGGAAACTCACGACACACCGCCGTGAAAACTATTGATGGTCTAAGCTCCAGGTTCCGACGCTCTGAAGAGTTCAGGCTCGCTTATCAAGACTTCCTGACCACCTACGAGGCACTAGGGCACATGTCGTCGACTCCACCTTCTTCCGGTTGTAACTCCTATTATCTTCCTCATCACGGAGTGCTGCGGGAGAGGAGCAAGACTACCAAACTACGAGTAGTCTTCAACGGCTCAATGCCTTCTTCTAATGGGAAGTCACTCAATGATTTCCTTCTTCGGGGTCCTAATCTACTGCCTAATCTCGCTGACGTACTTCTGAGATGGCGGCGACACCGATTCGTGTTCTCAGCCGATATCGAGAAAATGTATCGGCAGATTCTCGTCCATCCTGAAGACCGAAGGTGGCAGCGGATCGTGTGGAGATCTGGAAGGAGGGAAAACCTACTAGATTACTAGCTCAACACTGTAACCTACGGACTTGCCTGTGCACCTTACCTGGCAATCCGATGTCTTCACCAACTCGCCCAACTGGAAGAGCTACGGTATCCACGAGGCTCCCACACCGTACTGAGGGACATATACATGGACGATGTCCTCACCGGAGCTGACTCCCTTCCAGAGGCTCGTCTGAAACAACTTGAGTTCCGAGAGCTCCTCATGGCGGGCGGATTCCCACTCAGGAAGTGGGCCTCCAACTCTCGGGAACTTCTGGAAGGACTCTCCATCGACGAGCGGAAGGGAATCGTCGAGTGGGACTCTCTCACATTACACAGCGTCCTAGGCATCCAATGGCTCCCTTCCTCTGACTGTTTTCAGATCTCCGCTGCCACTTCGATTCGGAACACTGGCTACACTAAGCGAGCGGTGCTCAGCGGGACGGCACAGCTCTTCGATCCCCTTGGCTGGTTGGCTCCCGTCACTATAGTCGCAAAGGTTCTCATGCAGTCTCTGTGGCTCCTCAAGATTGACTGGGATGCACCTCTACCAGAAAGGGAGGAACTCATCTGGCAGAAGTTTCAACAGCAGCTGCCCACGCTGCAAACTATTCGAGTCCCACGCTGGCTGGGTATCAGTGGCTCCAATCCAACTATCGAGATCCACGGATTCGCTGATGCTTCCCAGCGAGCTTATGCGGCTGTGGTTTACTCTTGAGTCCTCGATGAGAGGGGAGTTGCCACCGTTTCACTCATCGTCGCCAAATCTAAGGTAGCTCCGTTGAAGAGAGTCTCACTACCGAGACTTGAGCTCTGTGCAGCGTTCCTGTTGGCCAAACTCACCGACCACATCACCAAGGCGCTCGACTTGCGGGATATCGGACTACATCTTTGGTCCGACTCCTCGGTGACTCTCAGCTGGATTCAGGGGCATCCATCTCGTTGGCCGACGTACGTGGCCAACCGAGTCGCCGAAATCCAGAGGATGGTGCCTCTAGCCAAGTGGCATCATGTACGAAGTGCTGAGAACCCGGCAGACTGTGCTTCCAGGGGTCTGTATCCAACCGAGATGACAAACTTCGAGCTTTGGTGGAGGGGGCCCGAGTGGCTTTCTTCATCCGGACACTTTCCGGAGACCGTGGGCAGTGAAGCTCACCCCGAAGCCACTGAACCATTCATTCATCACGTGGCTCGCCGACCAGAGGGATCTGCATGCTCCTTGATCGAGCGGTTTTCTAACCTGACTCACCTACTCCGAGTGCTGGCTTGGTGTCGTCGTTGGAGACCTGGACAACGAAAACCAGAGTCAATTCTCACTGCCTCCGAGATACTATCTTGTAAACTCACTCTATTGCAGCTGGAACAAGCTGCACACTTCATGGAGGACATCAGGGCCCTCCGGAAAAACCAACCGGTGCCATCCAAGAGCCGGCTAGCAAAGCTCAGTCCTTTCCTAGATCCTGAAGGAGTACTGCGCGTTGGCGGCCGCCTCCAGGTCACCAACCTCACCTACGACAGGAAGCATCCCGCTATACTTCCAGACGACTCTGCCTTGGCAAGGCTGTGGGTAGACGCTGCGCACAAGCGGTGCCTCCACGGGGGAACTCAACTGACTCTCGCTACTCTTCGTCAAGAGTGCTGGGTCCTCAAGGGTCGTCACATGGTCAAGTCCTGTATCAGACATTGCACCACTTGTATACGTTGGAAGGGTCAAACTGCACAACCAAAAATGGGAAATCTTCCATTACCACGACTAACTCCTTGTCGTCCTTTTTACAGATCTGGAATTGACTATGCTGGACCAATACTGCTCAGATCCAGTAGTGGCCGTGGTCAGCGCACCTCGAAGGGATACATCGCCGTATTCATTTGCCTCGTCACTAAGGCCATACATCTGGAGGCTGCATCGGATGGGTCCACCGATACCGTCTTGGCCGCTCTACGACGCTTCATTGCACGGCGTGGTCGCTGCTCCGAACTTTACAGCGATTGTGGACGGAACTTCGTAGGCGCTAACCACGAACTGCGTGGCCTTCTACGACAATCGGAGAAACAGGGAGGAGGCCCATTCGCCGCAGCTTCCAGAGAAGGAATTACCTGGAGATTCAATCCTCCTTCCGCTCCTCACTTCGGCGGACTCTGGGAGGCAGCTGTTAAGTCCGTTAAGTATCACCTCCGCAGAATCATTGGCGAGCAGAGATTGACCTTCGAGGAGCTGACCACGCTTCTGACGGGTATCGAAGCTTGTCTCAATTCCAGACCTTTATTGCCTATGTCAGACGACCCTGAGGATCCAGTTGCGCTAACGCCTGGTCACTTCTTGATCGGGGAACCTCTCATCGCAATCCCGGAGCCCAACCTCGAGGACCTTCCAGCATCACGCTTGTCTCGTTGGCAATTATTGCAACAAATGCAACAACATTTCTGGAAGCGCTGGTCACGGGAGTACTTAAATTCACTGCAAACTCGAGGCAAATGGCAAAGGGACAAGGCACTAATCAAGGCCGGAACCCTCTGCCTTATAAAAAGTGAACTTCTTCCTCCCACTCAATGGCCTCTCGCTCGCGTAGTAAACGTGCACCCGGGACCAGATTCTTCTATTCGAGTCGCAACTGTTCGTACTGCCAAGTCGCAATTTCTTAGGCCTGTACACAAACTAATTCCATTACTAGCGCCGAACGATGCTGAGACAGATGCTGGAAGGGAACCGGAGGCAGGCGTATCACGCGACTCTTCCACTTCTCATCTGTGAAATTTCGAGCGCGTTTCAATTTTAGGTTAAGCACTGTTCAATTCGCGTCACCAATTAACTAGCAACATCATTTACTTAGGGTAGTTTCACTCACCTCATTATTCACTTCATTTTAATTGTATCCATCTCGGCAATCATTAGCACTGTAAACTTCCATTTTTTCACTCGCGTCTCATCGTTCATTTACTACGTCGCACGTTGCCAACCCATTCATTCTTCTCAATTTCGTCAATGAATGACGAGGCGGGCGGAATGTTTGGGATTGGCTGCGCGTATCGCGAGATCGTGACGCACGATCCACCACGCAGCCCAGTGATTGGCTGCTTCGCTCGCCGTCGCGAGATCGATGATCGATCAGCAGCGCGCCGCGCGATAGGCTGTCGCCGTCGGATCGATTATCGACCTGCCTGGTGGAATTCCATTGGTCGAGATTTTCGATTAGCAGGTCATCGTTCCGACGGAGAGAGAAATCCGCTCTTCTGATCGATCGTCGAATCAATCGTTAATTAGCATCGGTACGAAAACGTCGCGCGTCGTGGGACCCGGTTTTCTCAGCTATTTCGATTCTTTTCGCTTCGTTCTAATTACGTTCTCAGCAACGCTGCTGTGAACAATCACGTTCCTTCTGAATTACTTGTTCAGTTTTTTTATTGCTTCAGTCAACCATACAATTGTGCTGAACGTTGTACATATTTTGTATAAAGTTTTGTTGAGACTATTCGCTAGACGGAAATAAAGTGCTCGTCCAAATTTGGTGAAGTTCTTTGTCCCGTCTGATCTCAAACATCCGACATAAAAATTTAAACGTGGCACTGCGAGAACTTCAATGTCGTATCACACTTGAATTTAATTCGAGTTGATTCCTTCATGCGAGCCACTCGTTTCGTGCGAGTACTCGACTCGTCTCGCACTCGGCTCGCACTTTTGAGCTCGCCTGCAGCCCTAAATTGCTGACGCATACGCTTGCCACGGACTCTCAGACGTGTACGTAGTATGTACATACAGGCAAAATTGAATGCAGTGGGAACTCCAGTTTTTCGCGAATATATCGTAAAATAAGACCGAGCAGCGGTAACATATGTAGGGAAAAGTGGTTCAGAATGTTGAATGGCACAACATATTATATTTAAATGGTAACATAATCGGGGTGAATCAAAGTAGTCATTGTTACCTGTAGGTTATTAAATAGTTTTTGCATTTGTTAAACAGCATTTTTTAATTAATTTTCATTGATAATGTTTTTTTTAAACAAAATTGTTTAAATATCTATTTTGTATAATGTTATATTTTATTTAATGTTTTTACAAATAGGGGGGATCGAGAAAAAATTTATATAATAATTTTATTTTACCAATATTAATATTGTTTAATTATTTAATTCCTTTGTAACCGGGTAAGATGGTGAAAAGTGTCCTTGAGCCGAATTTTATGCCCGATGGATCATTCGACTATTTTTTTTTAATTGATTGACTCTTTGTTTTTTATTTTTGACTATACTATACTATAATAAAAGATAATGGAACATCGAAAATTGGTCTTTCTATATATGCTTTACTTTTACAAGTATCGGAACATCTGCTTTCCTCACTGAATGTTAGAGAAGGCAAATAATTGCTTTTTAATTGATTCCATCGACCATATACTTCGTCTCAAGGGCAAAAACGAGTATATAGCCGCAAGTGTCCCCTTTACGGACCTGTTTTTAAAAAGGTTGATAATTTAAAGTTGTCAAAATTAAAATTATCTTATATGAACGCTGCATCGCGATATTCAGCCTCGGACGGCCGCCAGCGCGCGGTATAGCCGCTGGACGGCTACGTTTGCCACCCTCCGTGTACTTTCTTGTATGCGATCGCAAGAGGATTTACCTTCGTGAAGATTTACGAAGAGGACGTGTCGTCACGGAAGACGGAAGAATCCTTTCATTTGTGGAAGACAACAAAAAACAAGTGCATAAGTCAAGAAAGAAGACTGCAGCCCCAAATCGAAGAGTCAAGATGAAGGGGTGAATGATAGTTCGGCGACAGGCGAAGCAGCGTTCACTTGAAATAATTTTAATTTCGCGATTTTTTTAAGTATCACCATTTTCAAAAACAGATCTGTAAAGGGGAGATCATATCCTTACAACAAGTTTTTTTTTTGTATTCTATTTGCAGAAGACAGCAGTTAGCAAAGCTTGCCACGGAGAAACATTGTACAGCAGCGGAAAATGCAGTACCGGTATCAAGTGCACTTGAAGAGGAAATGGTGTGGGACACAAACATCGAAAATTTCATGGCAGTGCCCAAAGGAATCGAAGAAGTAACATGCGACATTGTTCCGGCCGATCTAGACCCGGCTGATCCGCTCCAACCGACATCGCGTAGTCGAGCGGATGACGTCACGTCTGCCGCTCGACCCCCCACTTCGCGATACGCCGAACGCGTGATTTTGGGTTACGCACCTGCTGATCGAGATCACCAGATCACTGTTAACGGCCACCGCGGATCTACCTTCGCTACACCGCTCTCGCGTAACAAGTCGAATTATTCATTCGTGGCACCGCATTCTCACATCATTTAATGTATCTCATTGTTGTGTGTTGTTGAGTGCGCTCATTAAACGTGTGTGTGAAACAACGTGTACTAGCTGCAATTTGTAACCCACTGACTCCCACTGATCCTCGTATCCGATCTCCAACATTTTTTGGTCCTTCGAGCCGGATAGATCGGCGGCTTTCAACATCTAAATTCGAGATCATTCGTGGGTGAACACTGTGGTGAAAACGCATCAATAAACGCGTGTGCGGTTCGCAAGAATCGTGCACTGTACATTCAAATCGGCTCGTTAACCGTCAGCAACCGCTCGCGGAGTTGGTGTTTGTGTCGCGCTGGCTTGTTTCGTGACCTTGCGTTCGGTACAACACCGGTAATTCAAACTGACAATGGCCAACACACTCTTCGCCAGACAAGTCGAACTGTACGAGACCATCGCGGAAATCCTCAGCAATCTACCGACGAAGAATATGGACATCGTCACAGCGGCTTACATACAGACCCGGTATGAGGCTCTCTTCCGCAACTGGGATGAATTCCGTGCAAACCATGCAAATCTCCTCGAGCTCTGTATGAACCAACGAAAAACGCATGATTATTTCGTCCGGGATCTGTGGGAAGAATGTGAAGAACTGGTCATCGACACTGACGACGCGCTGCGCACCATACGCAAGAAGCTCACAACCCGCGCCTCCGCCTCAACCGATGAGCACCATACGTCGCAGCACGACGCATTCAACCTCACCCCCGCCTCAACATCCATGGAGTCAGCACCGACAGGCGAGCCAACATCCGTAGCCGCTCATCAAGTCACTCCAGCCTCGTCCGATGGTACTGCTGCTCCGTCCGATGCTCCTGACCACAGCACTCGTCGAAGTCATCGCCGCCACCGAGGACCGCCTCCAGGAGCACGTCCTGACTTACACCGCTTGCGCGTCCGCTCTTATGTTCTCGCGTCTCCACTCTCGCGAGTGCGTGCCTCCACTTGTGCGCGTTCGCGCCTCCGCTCTCGCGCTCCTGCGCTCCCGTGTCTCCGCTCACGCACTCGTGCACTCTTGAGCCTCCGCGATTGCACTCTCGGGCCTCCGCGTTTACACTCTCGGACTTCCGCGATTGCACTTTCGGGTCGCTGCGTTTGCTCTCTCGAGCCTTCGCCCGTGCGCTCTGCGTCTCCGCTCGTGCGCTCGTGCGCATCCGCCATCTCGCAACCAAGCTTCCGCGCTCCCGCAGTTGCGCTTTCGTTCCTTCGCTCGTGCGCCATCGCGCCTCCGCTTTCGTGTTCTCGCACCTCCGCTTGTGCGATCTTACGCCTCCGCTCGTGCTCCATTGCGTCTCCGCCTTCGTGCTCTCGAACCTCCGTTTGGACGATCTTGCGGCTCCGCTTGTGCGCCATCGCGCCTTCGATCGCGCGCTCTCGCATCTCCGCTTCCGCGCGTCCGCTCGATTGCTCTCGCGCCTGCATTCGTGCGCCTTCGTGCCTCCGCTCTTCCACCATCGTGTCTCCGGTAGTGCGCTCTCGCGCCTCCGCTAACGTGATCTCGCACCTTCGCTCGAGCGCTCCTGCGCCACCGCACTCGTGCGCTCACGCGCATCCGCTCTCGTGCGCCCACGCGCGTGCACTCTCGTGCACCCACGCGCTTGCGCTCTCGCGCGCTCCAGTGCCACCGCTCTCGTGCGCTCATGCGCCTCCGCTCTCGTGCGCCCACGCGCCTCCGCTCTCGTTCGCTCACGCGCTTCCGCTCTCGTTCATCCGCTCTAGTGCTCTCGCACCTCTGCTTGTGCGCTCTTACACTTCCGCTCGTGCGTCTTCACGCCTCCGCTCGCGCGCTATCGCGCCTCCGTGTTCGCGCTCTCACACCGCCGCTTGTGGGCTCTTACGCCTCCGCTCGTGAGCCACCGCGCCTCCGCTTTCGTATTCTCGCACCTCCGCTTGTGGGATCTTGCGCCTCCGCTCATTCGCCTCCGTTCATGCGCTGTCGCGCCTTCGCTCTCGCGCCGACTCTCTCGCGCCTTCACTCTCGCGCTCTGGCACTATCACCCTCCGCTCTGGTGCTCTCGCACCTCCGCTTGTACACTCTCGTGCCTCCGCAGATGCGCTTTCGTGCCTCCGATCGCGTGTTCTCGCGTCTCCACTTCCGCGCGTCCGCTCGATTGCTCTTGCGCCTCCACTCCGCTTTCATGCTCCCGCACCTCCGCTTGTGCGCGGTTTCGCCTCCGCTTTCGAGCTCTCGCACCTCCGCTTGTGCGCTACTGCTTCTCCGCTTGTGCGCTTACTCCTATGCTCGCGCACTCTCGCGCATCCGCTCGTGCGCTTTCGTGCCCTCACTCACGCGCCTCCGCTCATGCACTCTTGCGCCGCCGCCATCTCGCTACCAAGCTTCAGCGCTCGCGATCTTGCGCTCTCGTGCCTCCGCTTTCGCGCCTACGCTCACCAGCTCTTACGATCTTGTGCATCCGTTCGTGCGCTCACGCGACTCCGCCATCGTGCCTCCGCTCGTGCCCTTTCGCGTCTCCGCTCATGCACTCTTGCGCCGCCTCTATCTCGCCACCAAGCTTCAGCGCTCGCGGCCTTGCGCTCTCATACCTCAGCTCGTGTGCTCTCGCGCCTCCACCTCGTACCTCCGTTGTCGTACTGTCGCTCGCTATATTCAACAACCCCGCGTCTATTGCCGAGACTGCGTCTCGGCAAGGGGGGGAGTAATGTTCCGGCCGATCTAGACCCGGCTGATCCGCTCCAACCGACATCGCGTAGTCGAGCGGATGACGTCACGTCTGCCGCTCGACCCCCCACTTCGCGATACGCCGAACGCGTGATTTTGGGTTACGCACCTGCTGATCGAGATCACCAGATCACTGTTAACGGCCACCGCGGATCTACCTTCGCTACACCGCTCTCGCGTAACAAGTCGAATTATTCATTCGTGGCACCGCATTCTCACATCATTTAATGTATCTCATTGTTGTGTGTTGTTGAGTGCGCTCATTAAACGTGTGTGTGAAACAACGTGTACTAGCTGCAATTTGTAACCCACTGACTCCCACTGATCCTCGTATCCGATCTCCAACATGCAGGCAGAAACTGCCACCGACGAAGAGGAGTACTTCGTAGTGGAAGAAATAATATTCGACGCGCAGGCAGAAACTGCCACCGACGAAGAGGAGCACTTCGTCGTGGAAGAAGTAACATGCGACGTGCAGGCAGAAACTGCCACCGACGAAGTGGAAATGGTGTGCGACGCAAACACCGAAAATTTCATGGCAGAGTCCATAAGAAACAAAGAAGTAACATGCGACGTGCAGGCAGAAACTGCCACCGACGAAGTGGAAATGGTGTACGACGCGAACACCGAAAATTTCATGGCAGAGTCCATAGATAACAAAGAAGTAACATGCGACGTGCAGGCAGAAACTGCCACCGACGAAGAGGAGTACTTCGTCGTAGAAAAAGAAACGACGACCGAACCAGTGGAAGTATCATCCCTTTCGGAAGGGTTGAGCATAGCTGACATGCGCCACGTCTTTCACCAGGTACAGGAGGCAAGCGAGCATTCGAAAAAATACGGATGTACAACCAAGAATCTGCAAATAGAAAAGATGTTTAGATCGGGCTTGGAAACAACTATGGTTCTGAAATGCACGATGTGCGATCATAGAGCAAATGTCCGTAGCCAACGTGGTGATACTAAAGCGATGAACATCAACCACGGTGTAGTCGCCGGAACAATAACCACCGGAGGCGGATACGCACAAGCGGAAGAATTTTTGGCGGCCCTGAACATCCCCATGATGAGCAAGAAAAAATATCAGAGTTGTCATGACGTCGTCGTCCTTAAAGTAATTGCTGCTGCGGAAAAGGTAATGTTAGCAGCGGCCGCAGAGGAGATAAGACTAGCCATTGAAAGAGGCGATGTCATAAACGGAATTCCACATATTCCTGTCGTGTGTGACGGAACCTGGATGAAGAGGTCTTACCGAACAGGAAAATATGACTCCATAGCTGGTGTCGGCGTGATAATAGGCTATTACACGAAGAAAGTTTTATTCGTGGGAGTCAGGAATAAAGACTGCAGCATTTGTCGTGAAGCGTCGAAGAAGGATCAAGAACCGCGGGAACACGAATGTTTCAAGAATTGGAGCAGAAACGAAACGTCCACCAAAATGGAGAGCGACACCATCGCAGAAGGCTTCAGGACAAGTATTGAAAAACGAGGATTGATATATTCGACGATCATTGGTGACGGCGACAGCAGCGTCTACAAAACAATTCTGGACTGTGATCCATACAAGACGTTGGTTCGCGTGAAGAAAATAGAATGCACGAATCATTTGTTGCGCAATTTCTGCAACAAAATGAAAGAAATTGTGAAGAAGACTCCAGCCGGGTACTACAGGCGAATCGTGGAAGCATGTATTCGGCGGATGCGAACGGGAATTGTGAAAGCTGCAGAACAGAGCCAATGAGGATTTGCCGCTAGCAGAGAAGATAAGGAAGTTATATGAAGATATAACGAATGTACCCAGTCATGTTTTTGGAGAGCACAAACGGTGCAACGAAATAAGATACTTCTGCGATGGGACACCGAAGGAAGATGAAGAAAACATTGTTCCAGATTTAACGAACATAGGAGTGTATCAACAGATAGAGGATATCATTGGACGCCTGGCGGCGCATGCAGAGAGTCTCCTCTATCTGACCAAGAATAACATGGTGGAGAGCTTCAATTCCATAATCCCGAAGTACACTGGCGGAAAGAGATTACATTTCGGCCAAAGGGGATCATACACTGCAAGATGTCACGCTGCTGTAATTCAGTACAACACGAAGGATGTATTGTCTTGTTTACAGAGAGAGTTTCAAAACGAGCCGCCAAAAGTTTTGCTAAAGATGGAGGAACGACGCAGAAAGAGAGTCTTGGCAAATAACCAAAGACAGAGGACTACGAAGAGAACATGCAACAAGTTCCGTGCAACGAAAGATGCTGATTACGGACCAAATGCACAGGCGCCAGACATGGAGGAACCTATATATATTCTAGCAAGGGAAAATCATTTGAAAATGCTAAGCGATTGGCAAAAGGATAGGGACAACGTTCAGCGGAATACAGTTGGACAATGGAAAAGCGCAGAGTGGCTGATGAAAAAGTCAAAACTTTTGACAGCGTCCAACTTTGGCGTAGTGTGCAGCCGACTGAAAGGAACGCTGTGTAAAAAGCTGGTAGAGAATCTGCTCTACCCACGCATGCTAGACGAGAATCTTGCCATAAGATACGGACGGAAGTACGAACATACTGCTCGCGAAGAATTGGCGAGTAGGGAAGGTATAACCATAGAAGAATGCGGCCTTTTCATCGACGCATCGATACCCTATTTGGGAGCATCACCAGATGGTTTGATCGACGACGACGGAATAGTCGAAATAAAATGCCCGTACACTGCGGAAAATGTAACGCCAGAAGAGGCAATACAAAGCGTACAAGCCGTCAAGACGATGTTTACAGATAGTACGGGTACCGCATTGCGCAAAACACACAGGTACTTCTACCAAGTGCAAGGACAATTGCACATAACGGGCAGAAAGTACTGCATATTTTGTGTGTGGACAAGGAAAGGTATAAAATCAATTCGAGTTGATAGAGACGACGATTTTTGGAAACTTCAAATGGAGCCAAAATTGTCGCGCTTTTATCTAAATTGTATGCTGCCCGAATTAGTCGACCCCAGACGTCATAGACGCAGGCCCATTCGGGAGCCTCAATATCTTCTTGACGAACATGCAGAATTAATGAGAAAAAGAGTTGCAACTGTCCGACGTCGAGTTGCACGTACTCGTGCAAGGCCACCGCCTTGAGCAGCTGGTGACAAAATATTGTAAAGTTATTACAATCCGACGTCGAGCTGAACACTTGCAAACAGGTGTTCACAATCGCTGATACATTTCAGTGATTGAAAACAGGATACTTTGGGATTATCCCGTCGACCTATCGCGCCATCATAATGAAAAGCAAGTTCCAAAATAAATAATATAATTAATAATAATTTAATAATAATTTCGTGTTTGGGGGGTGAAAATGGTCGACGGGATAATTCCAAAGTACCGAAAACAGTTGCAACCTTCCGACGTCGAGTTAAACGTACTCGTACAAGGCCACTGACTCGATCAGCTGGCGACAAAACATTGTAAAGTGATTACAATCCGACGTCGAGCTGTACACTTGCAAACAAGTGTGCAGAATTGCAGTTCCGCAAAAATATCGAAATTAATTAAAATATATTTTTCAGAGTACAGATTCCCATATGGTGACGATGACCGAAACGAGAATGGAGTGCAAGATTCCGAGGCGACAGCAGATCCACCATCAGCTGGCAATGTAAGCAGAGAAATAAAATTTTACTTTTCATACTTTGAAGTTTGATGAGCATTTTTTCGTTTTCCATTTATTTGTGTGTTGTTTCTGTTATAGTCACGAATCATCTGGACTGTTTGCCGCGAATGTGCCACAGGTGTGGTACCCGGAGACGTGGCGATCGGCGAGATGTTGACGGCCGACACGGACAATGAGCATCAGCTGGGCCAGAAAGGTGCCGGTGAGTATACGATACATTATTAACCATTTGGTATTAACATTAATATTAACATTATTAACTATTGATTATCAATAATTGATATTTTGTATGTTGCAGAGACTGGAAGATACTGGGTCGTCGCGGTTGGCGACTCAAAGCCCAAGTGGCCACGTACCAGTGATGCCAGAATCGAGGACGCGAGGATGTTTCCCCTCCGGCACTGGACCCCCACTCTGACGGACCGTGGACGCACCGTCCTCGCCGTTGCTTCTGCTGCGCACGCGCTACACACAAACGTACTTCTACTCTGCCCGTGTGAGTGCTTGCTCGATTGGACGCGCGCACAACAAGCGTACCTCTACCATGTCCGTGTGACTACCGAGCAGGTCGAGCAGACTGAACGACGCCGACGCGTTCCTTCGATTTTCACCAATTTTCACGTTGCCGAAGTTTCGAAAGCATGAGTCGGAAAGTCGGCATCTGGAGACAGCGCGCATTTGAATCCCGGGACGGCGCGGCGCGGTGCACATTTTGCTATAACTTTTGATCTAAAAAAGATATCGAAGCGAAATTTGGACTAAATTTTTTTTTAAAAAACCGGGTTTAGTGGTCTATACTAAAATATGTTTTGTATTTCTTAAATAATTTTTTTCGTTGATTTTTAAAGTTAAGATGGTCCAGAGGGCCCCCACCACAAATTGATTTTTAGTCGAACCATGCTCAATAAACAATTACGAAAAAATTAAGAAATATTCTACCTAATAGCACACATGACCGAGACTTTTTTCAGATTTTTCAGATCATGCAAACATGTTTTAAAAAATTGAAAATCTTTAAACATTCGAAGAAAATGCATATTTCGTATTGAAATTTTCGAGATACCAGTTTTATAAAAATTCAGTAGTCAGATATTATTGAAACAATTGTCCTTAATTTTTTCCAGAAGTTTTTATAAATTGTGTTGGTGTTAAAAAAATCCAAATCAATTTTTTCGATACTTTTTTGTAGATGTATTATGTGTATTATTGGATATTTTTATATCCAGAAAAATAATGTACAGACTTCATAATGCAATGCAAAATATTTTATTTATATTATATTTCAATATATGAGCGTAGCTTCCAACACTTTCGGTTGGCGTAGGCGGTAAAGTCTTCGGCTGCGAACTTTTTGGCCCTTGATCGAATCCCGCACCGAATAATTCTTTTTTTCATTTAAACACATTTTTTTGTTCTTTGTTCTTCATCTAATTATAGCATTATTGTTGTGTTCATCAAATTCAAAGACCTCACTTTACACATAAATACCATACATGACCATTTATTTCTCCGTTGGTACTTTGCCGTTTCTTGAGTGTTACAACAGTTACAAATGGTTCGAAATCGTAGAACATCAAACTTTGTGGGCTTATGATACATCAGTTGCCATTGCAAAGATAACATAACACCAAAGGCCCTAGGGGTGTAAGCATAGTGAATTTGCCCTTGAAAGATGTCGGCACGATACTGAGAGGATTTTTAGGTACTAATGAGATAATAAGATCCTGAAAGTTTCAGATCTCTAACCCATTTGGTTTTTGAGAAAAAGCAATATATGTAAAAATCAGAAAAAATGAAAATTCTCTGAAACGCGTGAATCGATTTATTTGAATTTTGGATATGTTTTGGGGGTTGATGGTAGCTTCTAGGAAAAAAATTATGAGCTATATCGGTTGATAAAAACCTCGAAAAAAATGACGCTTTTGTTTTAATTTTGATTTTTAACTATGATACGATCCTGGCACAATTATGAAACCATTTTTTTCGAATTCCTCATCCATTTTTCTATGGATTTATGAGCTTTTAAGATTTTTAAAAAAAGTACGCCATATTGCAAAAAAATAAAAACCATTTTTTATGCAAATATTCACTTTATTTATGTATTTTATGCCTAAATCTTTATTTTTGTCGTTCATATATATCTTTTAACCTCATTTCAAATAGTCATTTCTCTACTTTTAACAATAATTATTTTTTTTTTTGCCTAAGTCAAACGTTAGATATTTTAATATCAATAAATCTTTAAACAATTTTATCAAAGTTATATTAAAAAAAAACTGTTTTAGTATTTAATCATTTATATTCAATCATGATTTATTTTGTGATGATATTGAGAATATTTTTGAAAATTGCCGCTATTAGTTGTCGCGTATGGTACGTTATCGACTGAGTCCTCTTACGTAAAAAAAAATCTGTGCGACCGACGCGCCCACTTGCGAATTTGGTCGCACACGCAACAGCTGACACATGTGTTGTATATGATCAGAGAGATAGTTTGTTTATATTTTATTAATTAATCTAATAAAATGTCTTCAAGTAAAACCGTTAATGATAAGTGTTGCATTTGCTCAAAATTAGTAAAGAAAGTTTCTGGAACTCCTAAAACCCTGTTAACAGAACAAGACATTGATGAGTTTTCTGCAGCATTTGACATTGACTTTTTCACTGGTGATATTGTTTGTGGCAAATGTCGTTTGGAATTGTATAAAAAAAGAAGAGTTGATCCGGGTGCAAATGGCTCTGATGATGAATCGGAATCTATCGTTAGCGAAATGTTAGAACGAACGGAGTCTAGTTTGTCACACATGACATTGTCTCAGTCAAGTGCAGATGATCCTTCTTTCAGAGCTAACATCACTTCTACCGATAACGATACAGAGTATATTGAGGTTTCAATTAAAAGAACTATTTCAACCCATGGATACTGTTGTCTTTGCAACAATACTATTGATTTGACCGTTATACCTCAAAAAGCCCAAACGCAGTCATTTATCAAACAACGAGTTTTCATACCCGATGAAAATCGATGCTGTCGGAGTCATTTGATAAACAAACGATTCTATGATGAAGCTCTAAATCTCATAAGAGTTCATTCTAACTGGACTAGAATTTCATCCGTAGAATTAAGTAATATGATGGAGAATTTTGCCGTTGAATGTGATTCAACGTTACTGGATAAAATGGATGATTATCGTATGTCAGATGAAAAACTTCGTGTTTTAACTGGCTTAAAATGGGAAAATGTGATTGAGTTGCGGAATTGGTTAGTGTCAATGAGAAATACTGACACTCGAAGTGTAATTCAAGCACTAATAGTGTTTTTAGTCAAGCTTCGCACAGGTAATTCAAATAAGTTAATATCCACAGTTTTGGAGATTGATGAAGAGCAGTTAGTGTCAAAGTATTGTGAGCAAGTCATCCAATCTTTTGAAAAAGACGTTTTACCTTCGCGCTTTGGTTTAAATGGAGTGTCTAGAAATGATCTCATTCAAAATCATACATCTGCAATTTCTAAAAAGCTTCATGATGATTTGAATGACAAACTCATTTTGATTTGTGATGGGACCTATGCTCGTCATGAAAAAAGTTCTAATAATGAGTATCAGAGAAAGTCGTATTCTGGTCAAAAAAAAGTTCCTTTGTGTAAGCCATTTACGATTTGCACAACTGATGGATATATAGTGGATATGTTGGGACCGTATTATGCTAACCAAAATGATGCTACTATAATGCGGGATATTATAGATAATCCTGATGGTATATGTCATTTATTAGAACCTGGCGATGCATTTGTGGTTGATCGTGGATTCCGTGATGTTAAAGAATATTTAGAAAGTAAAAATTATAAAGTATTAATGCCAGCACTTAAGGGAAAACGAAATCAATTAACAACAGCCGAGTCTAATGCTTCAAGATATGTAACTAAAATTCGTTGGCCCGTAGAGGCAACTCATGGAATGTTAAAACAAAAATATCATTTACTTGATCAAAGAATTGACAATAAAATGCTTCCGAGAATTGGAAGTTTTTTCAAAATTGCCTCATTTCTACATAATACGTACAGTAAGCGTCTTACTTCCGACTCAGAGTTTTTGGATGAAGTCGTCGAAACAATGAAATCACAAAATAGTGTAGAAAATACGTTAGCTAATGAAGTTCAACAAAATGGCTGGCAACGTAAAAAATTGCCGTTTCAAACTATTTCATCTGAAGCTCTAGAAGACTTTCCAGAAATGACGGAAAAAGATCTGCGAATCTTTTTCACCGGTTCTTATCAATTGAAGCAGGCTGTGTCGTATTTAGCAGAAATGCTTGATGAAACAGGTAATCTTACTATTCAATATGTAAAAGACCAGTCAAACATACTCAAAGCTCAAGTTCAATCCCGTCATATCAATAAGAAGGTTTATAGATGTTTTATTGAGTATAAAAAAAACGCTATTGGTCCCAAAAGCATATTGAGGCATAGTTGTGAGTGTGCAAATGGTCTTAGAACAATTGGATGTTGCTCTCACGTTGCTGCTATTATTTATTACTTGTCACACGGAAGATATTTGACAAAAATTCTGAGGCCTGCTGAAACACTAAGCGAATTATTTAATAGAGACAATGTTGCGCCGGTGATCGAAGATGATAGTGATGAAGACTGATAAAATATGATCATAAACTTTTTCTTCCAAATATACCTTTCAAACATTTGTTGTTATTTATTTATAATTTAGCAACTAAAATCTGTTTCTTATGTTATAAGCGCACAATGTTTAAAATATTTTAGTTAATATTCATTGATATTTTAAAATTTAATTTTTGATTTAGAAATGACTATTTGAAATGAGGTTAAAAGATATATATGAACGACAAAAATAAAGATTTAGGCATAAAATACATAAATAAAGTGAATATTTGCATAAAAAATGGTTTTTATTTTTTTGCAATATGGCGTACTTTTTTTAAAAATCTTAAAAGCTCATAAATCCATAGAAAAATGGATGAGGAATTCGAAAAAAATGGTTTCATAATTGTGCCAGGATCGTATCATAGTTAAAAATCAAAATTAAAACAAAAGCGTCATTTTTTTCGAGGTTTTTATCAACCGATATAGCTCATAATTTTTTTCCTAGAAGCTACCATCAACCCCCAAAACATATCCAAAATTCAAATAAATCGATTCACGCGTTTCAGAGAATTTTCATTTTTTCTGATTTTTACATATATTGCTTTTTCTCAAAAACCAAATGGGTTAGAGATCTGAAACTTTCAGGATCTTATTATCTCATTAGTACCTAAAAATCCTCTCAGTATCGTGCCGACATCTTTCAAGGGCAAATTCACTATGCTTACACCCCTAGGGCCTTTCTAATGTTTGAAAATTAAGATTTCTTCTAATGATAAATGAAAAGAAACTAACATACGGCAATAGTAAAATATGAAGTTGTATACCATTTGACATTCAGCAGAATCAATGAATGAAAGTAGTACATAATGTCAAAGACATTGCAACTAATTGTGAGCCATCATGATGGATTTTCGTAGTTAGAGATACTATTGCATAAAACATTTTTAAAACACTTTGAAAATATATTTGAAATGTTGCTACAATAATTTAATGTAAACAAAGAACAAAAAAAAATTGTGTAAAGGAAAAAAAGAATTATGCCAAAAAGTTCGCAGCCGAAGACTTTACCGCCTACGCCAACCGAAAGTGTTGGAAGCTACGCTCATATATTGAAATATAATATAAATAAAATGTTTTGTATTGCATTATTAAGTCTGTACATTATTTTTCTGAATATAAAAATATTCAATAATACATAATACATCTACAAAAAAGTAAAGAGGTATCGAAAAAATTGATTTGGATTTTTTTAACACCGATACAATTTATAAAAAATTCTGAAAAAAATTAAGGACAATTGTTTCAATAATATCTGACTACTGAATTTTTATAAAACTGGTATCTCGAAAATTTCAATACGAAATATGCATTTTCTTCGAATGTTTAAAGATTTTCAATTTTTTAAAACATGTTTGCATGATCTGAAAAATCTGAAAAAAGTCTCGGTCATGTGTGCTATTAGGTAGAATATTTCTTAATTTTTTCGTAATTGTTTATTGAGCATGGTTCGACTAAAAATTAATTTGTGGTGGGGGCCCTCTGGACCAAATCAACGAAAAAAATTATTTAAGAAATACAAAACATATTTTAGTATAGACCACTAAACCCGGTTTTTAAAAAAAAATTTAGTCCAAATTTCGCTTCGATATCTTTTTTAGATCAAAAGTTATAGCAAAATGTGCACCGCGCCGCGCCGTCCCGGGATTCAAATGCGCGCTGTGTCCAGATGCCGACTTTCCGACTCATGCTTTCGAAACTTCGGCAACGTGAAAATTGGTGAAAATCGAAGGAACGCGTCGGCATCGTTCAGTCGAGCAGGTTAGTCACACGGACGTGGTCTTAGATATTGTCTAAGGATGAGGTAGAGGTACGCTTGTTGTGTAGCGCGTGTGCAATCGAGCAGATACTCGCACGGGCAGAGTAGAAGTACGTTCGTGTGTAGCGCGTGCGCAGCAGAAGCAACGGCGAGGACGGTACGTCCACGGTCCGTCAGAGTGGGGGGTCCTGTGCCGGAGGGAAACGTCCTCGCGTCCTCGCGTCCTCGATTCTTGCATCACTGCCACGTACGTCCCCAAAACGTACGTTTCAGTTCCAGTTCACGTCCAAATATCCTACGTCCATTCAGTACTTTCCAAGATTGTCTCTAGGACTTAAATTTTGGACGTTTTAGTAATGTCCGTTTCTTTTACCGAAGTTCCCTAGGACTTAAATTTTGGACGTTTTAGGAATGTCCGTTTCTTAGGTTTTACCAAATTGGACGTTTGAGCAGGGCCGCTTTACGAATCTAACCTGAAATCGTCGCGCATGCGCGAGAAAAGATGCACCATATCGGAACACTGGCCGCTGCATCAGCAAGATTGGTATGTAGATACAAAAAGAATCGCTCTACGTATCCCAAGTAGCCACAAGTAGCCACGTACGTCCCTAAAACGTACGCAGAATGGACGTAGGACGTTTGGACGTGAACCGTACGTTTTAGGGACGTACGTGGCTACTTAGGATTGAACATTAAATTATTATATTATATATTATATAAATTATTATATTCATAATCATAGCTGTACATCTCATCCTATTACTGTAATTAGTATATCTTTTTTCATAAAAACATATTTTATTTCTCGTTACTGCCTCCAGCGGGGAATTGCTGACTCTAAACAGACCCAGAGAGTTTGAAAGAAGACAGCAGGAAGCGGAACCAAGAAGTTACAGCAGTCGGAAGTAAGAAGAAAATGTACTGTTCGTGGATGATCCTTGGACGAACATGGATATTCCTGTGCTCATTGGGAGGGAGCCGGAGCTCTCCGATAATCAACTAGTGAGTTGTCTTCTAACTACATACACATATACGTATTTTATATAGTCTTCGTTGCATTAATGTTGTATTTATATGTTACAGAC